>NC_052060.1:20735152-21042183 GCF_903992535.2 Arvicola amphibius | reverse complement strand
TGTGTCCCAGTGTAGATTCGAATATAATGGAAGTTAAAAGTAGTCTGTGGTTTCCCTAGGATCAGGAAGACAGGCACCACCTGGTCTTAGCTCTAAATTTAACAGCAGTACAAAAAAGACTAACGTTCCTTTAGAGCATGATTTTCCATCTAAAACTTCAAGCAGAAACCAACAGTCAAAAAGGACACTGCAAACATGTTTGCTCTCATGCGAAGACAGGAGTTCACTGGTGATCTTTTCTGTCCCTCAGCGTGGTCCTCGTTTCCGGCCACAGAATATCATTGCTCACTGAAGAGTGTGTTTGAAAACATCAGTAGAGATCATGACCAAAGCTCCCCCAGGGAGAAGTCAGCACAGACAACTCCTATTTTCCCCTTCAGTGTACTTAAGATTTTCCTGCTGACCGTGTCTTTCTTTTCAAACTACAATGCCTCTAATAAATAGCAAAGAAATATGTCATGCAGGAAAATGTTGCTCTTAAAAAATTCATGCTATAAACATCTTATAAATTAAATTACACTAAAAGATATTCCAGTAACAAGTGTATCATGGGTCCTTGGTTGGCTTGGACATGCCAACCAAATGAGTATTTCATTTATTCTTCAAATAACCTCGCAAGGATGTCCTAGCACATTTATTTTATGGATGAGAAATATGAAATTTAGAGAGATTGATTTGTTCATACGAGTAGATGATAGAGACATTGAAAAGCCAAGCTACAGATCTGACTCTTTGTCTCATATGCCAAGAAAATTCAATAAAGGAGTTACTAACTAGACCCATGTCAAACAACTGTCCTTCACTGCTGAGAGGGGAACAGGAACAAACAATGGTCTGATTACAGCAGCACAGCTGTAATCAGTGAGGTGTAAACAACCATTTGTGTTTGTTAATGTCAGTGTTTGTGAACATGAGAAGCACAGCACAGGGGAGAATGAGCACTCTGGCTTAATACAAGTATTAAAGACAAGGATTAGCAACGGGTTCTCTCTCTCTCTCTGTGTCCGCTCCCTTTCGCATCACTTTATCTTCTGGCAGTAATAGTAAATGTTTATTCACTGCCTTCTGTGCAGTAAACTTGTCTTTATCTTACTCATCTACTAATGCAATGCACACTTGCACACCTCAGGTTACACAGGCTCAGCCCCCCTGGCTCTCAAAGGGACTGCTGAGGTGTGTACAGAAAAGAGATACGGCAATGAGCATCCTACTGAGAAGTAGGCCTAACCGTTCAAACAATGAGGGCTCGTGTCATTGAGGATACGTCAGTTCAAGTCCCCTATGTCTCTCCACATGAAAACATCCCTTGAATTTTCTGATCAATTACTCACATCTGGCAAAAATTCAAATAAATTATCAGCCCATTATGGCAGACCCTATCACAGTGACCTTCAGAAATCAGTGCCCCAAAGGAAAAAGAAAAGAGCGTGTGCAAGTAGTAACCTATATTTAATCGCGAATTCAGATGTAGGGGATAATGGGACCCTTATTTATTGTCATTGTTGTGGCAGACACTTTTGTCATCTTATTTCATTTCCCCTATGTCCCTAAAATAGGGTATCACATTTGGCATTTTATAAATGGAAAAAATAACTAAGCCGTGGCAATGTATAAAAACTTGTGCACAGTCATGAGATGTCAAGAGCAAGGAATAAGCCTCAGAAATCCATTCTCTCCCTTTTTACTCTACACCGATTACATTTATCCTTCAAGTTCTGTGTGCAGCAGACAGTGCTATGGTGACTATGGTAAGTTCTGTAGGGGAGACGAGGAAGATCTCTTGAGCATCAGACGCTCCCCCTGGTAATTTTCAGAAGGAATGAATTGTCAGTATTCACAGTTGCCCGATAGCTAGCTTGTGTGGGAGTCACAGAACCGGGGGGGCTGAATATTCAATGCTGGCAGAGAGATTCCCTTCTCTTCCAAAAACAACGGGCTCGTTCTTTATCAATAGCTGTGTTAGAGCTGGTGGAGAGTAATAAATTCCTGATTCCCTTTGAGGGTCCAATATTCTCAGACAGCCAGGGCAGCTGCAAAGTGACTCTAGGATGCAGCTCTGTGGTGACATGGATATTAACTGCTGCTGCGCCGCAGCCATCTCTGTGAAATGAGGTGACAGCCCTGAATAGCATGGCAGGAACAATATGTGGAAGCGCCTTTATTGTGGTAGCAGCTTTCACAGTCCATGTCCGTCTTACATGGTCAGGCTCCCTCTGTTGCCCTGGAGACAAGGAAAGGCAAGAATTCTCTTCATCATCGAATCATTAGCTGCTGGCCCCAGACACACTGTCTCAGCTCTGTGTCCTATGCAATGCTTGTCACCTGTTCTAGAAGGGCATGTGAAGAGACGTAGAGGTAGATTGGTTTGCCGGCTGCAAATATTGAAGACAGGACCTTTGTAAATGTGGACTAGCGGCCAGTCAGGTTTAGGGAGATGTGCCCACTCTGAGAAGGGATAAGAGTTTCTTCAGACTAAGATACAATGACTCATGATGATGGGAGTCAGGTCATTTCATCTTCATGTGAGGTGGGTGACTAATGAGAGACAGGGCTATGAGATGGGACAGCGGAGGGCATCCTGGAACTATGTGTGACTTTAACTCGAGTGAGTGGCTCTGCTCACAATAAAAGAGTACAATGACAGGGTGAGCCACAGGAATTTCTGAGCCACTCCACGGGCTGGTTGGATAAGTCATGGGTTCCAGGCTTGAACACTATTTGGTTGAACAAAATTGAAACTTCTTAAATATCAAGCAGGTTTCTCTGTTTGTGATGTGAAACTTTGGGATGAAGAATGGAGTCTGGACACATGGAATGCCAGTCTTGTTGTAGGTGCCCATCTCATTCTGGAGATTCTGAATATATAGGCTCGCTCTTGCTCAGGAAAATGAGTCAAACTTCTTTGTTTTCAAGAAAAGAAAGTGGACACAGCCAAAGTCTCAGTTGGTTTGTTTACTGGGAATATTGGCTGAAATTGAGGATACCCTTTGAATACTACACAGCACCTCATCTAGGCTGTCATCCTCCATGAGAGGTGAAGCTAAGGGGGATCCCTCTACTCCAGAATTAGTGACTCCATTAGGGTTCACGTCAGTCTGCAAATCACTTGGTTTGCCTATGCAATGTACACTGTTGCTTACTTAACATCATACAAGACACCAGACCCCAGCATGGATAGCATTCATGTTTTAATGGGCTATTGGCTCCAAGAGGTCCGCTATGAAAAGTGTCTCTACATGATGATTCTGTAATGATAAGTGTTAAGTGTGTGGCATTGTACCATAAAATCAATGTAAAATGAATACAAGATTCTCTTATAGAATCACTACATATATCACTATATGTCTGAAATTCTTACATTTGTTGCTCCATTGAGTTCAACACATACAGAATCTGGGAATAGTTTTTAATATCACAATCAACTATAAGATATATATATCTTGGGTATTCATGTAATAATCTGCTAAAAAATAGATTTGTCTTGAATTTAACTCCTTGTTTTGAGTAATCTAGAAAATGCTATTCATTTTTCCTTTTGTAATTTATTTTTCATTAAAATTTTGCAACAAGAATATCAGCATTCTTTTTAAAAATTATTACAGCTAGAATTTTACATAAGCTGCCAGAGCAAATTATTTATGTTGGACGACTTATATGTAAGGATATGTTTGTCTCTTAATGTTTTAAAAAAATTATGAATCTCATGCTATCTCAATAATATCTCAAAAAGCAGAACATTAATTTCCAGCTAGTTGTGTGTTACAAGTACTATGAGGAAATTTCTCTCAAGATATTTCTCTTTCATTTTGTATCAGAGAATCTTTATCTATGGAAAAGGTTGTGTTCCCACTGTGGCACATTCTATCCCATTAACAGTAGATCACATTTTCTCAAATGTCCCAAGTGCATATGGCTGCATATTCTTATCTATATGTTTGGGAGTCTTGTCACCATATGGTACTGTCAATGAGTGAGACACATAGAACAATAAAGGGCTCTTTCAGAATCCTCTTACTTTCAATCTATTATTCAGGTTAACGGGGATGTCACATTGGTTTCCCCATTATAGCACTACAGTGGCAATCTTCTAAAAATTGCGGACTGCCAGTCTAGGGGGGAGCAGAAGAACTTTCTATCGTTTCAACTTTAACTTCAGCCTACTCGGGAACTGTTAGAGGTGATTAAAGGAGATTTCTAGTTATTGTATTCAGCCCAGTAGTTTTGAAGTTCAAAACGTAAAAGGCACTTCTCACTATAAATAAACGGAGAGACAAAATTATTTTCAATGAAGTTTCAATTTCAGTGAAAATAAAGTAGGTAATTATGTTGGCTATTATTGAGGTCACTGCCTTCATTGACCATCTGGTTTAAGACTGAAAAATAGGTATCATTTGCGATATGGACAGAAATGAACAGTGTCCAATGCTTCCTTTTTAAAGTCTGGTAAATTCAGTTAATTCACATATTAACAATCTTCATGAGCCAATTACTGGGAGAAAAAAAATGACCCAGTGGTCTTTTAGAAGCTGAGAAACTCGGGGCAATGGGGGCAGGGAAGAAGGAAAGAAATATGTCATGTCTTATCATTAATTATCATTGCCACATTTCCATAGTTACTGTTTTTCATGTGACAGTTCATTGCATAACACTGTTGTATGCAAAAACACAGTGGCAGACCTGATTTATCATCCAGTTTCTGTGGTCTTTATGAAATCTTAAACTTTCTTTTCAAGCTAGGAACATTATTCCTTTGTGAGGAATAGGATTTAATTTTTCCCTAATTTTGTTCTATTGTCTGTCATCTTAGAAGGGATCAAAACAACACAGGAAATTGGGTGGACGCTCTTTTAAGTCCTTTCAATGCATAATGCCTATTCTATTTTTATTATTTTCTTCTACATCCAAGAAATGTCATTATCGATTTTTGTATACATGTTGCTGCTACCTCTTCTTGCTGGAGCATATCAAAGGAGAAAAAAGTTATGTTTCTTTGCTTTGTCTTCCTTTGCAGCTTTTCAAAGACATAAGCATATTGTTCAAAGGGAGCGAGAGATGCGTTTAATTTGATTTGAGTCTTTTACTTTAGGAGGGCTTTTATTCCCATATCCTTTGTAAAAATCCAGGTTCCGTTGTGTTGTGTTTTGCTTTCCTAACACAGAGGCCACTCGCTTGAGGTTATGCTATTCATTCAGCCTCAAAATAGAACACACACTTTATGAAGGTCTCCTTTTCTGAGTCCACGGCTGTCGGACAGGCTTTCAAAATACCCTTGCTGCGGAACAGAGATGTCAGCCTCAAAACAAGAGAGTAGGAGCTAGGGTGGGGGCAAAGCAGAGTAGAAATAAGTTGCCAAGAGGAAAACAGAAACCTGTATTTTCAGCTTGAGGTCATTTCTATGCAGTCAAGTGGTTAGGAATTAGTCACAGTCAAGATTAATGATTCTGTGCAGGTGGAGGAGGGGGTTCAGCAACATCCCCAGCAATTGCTCCTGACAAAATCCATTATGCAGTGACTCTCACAGGGAAGTGGGTGTTAAAACATCACGGAAATAGAGGCTGTAGCCACCAACATGTCACAGAGGAGATCTTCCAGGGCAGGGGTTGGGAAGGTGGTATTTTAAGACAGAGCTGAAGAGTTCCATACTCCTTGCAGAGCAGATGATTTACTTAGAGATATTCTCCTGTGGGTGGTAAAAAAAAAAAATCACAAATCAGACACCTGATCCACCCCCAACTACCCAGATGGACACTTGGGGAGTAGGAAGTGAAGTCAGTGCTGAAGGGACAGGAGTGACTTGCTACCAGCCACCCGCTTCCACACCCACACCTTCACTGACCTCTGCCCTGGCTTGTCTCTGCTCCTTCCTATTTGTTTAGAACATCGAGAGCAGAAAACATTTTCCTAGGCCAGGAGACAAAGCCCTGAAAAACAGTACTCAGAGCAAAGAGTGTGCGGGCAGTGTGGCCAGGTGCGGGCAGAGGCTGCTTTCAGCGCAATCGGTGGCAAAGTCACAGATGGCGGGTTTTGGTTCCAGTCACAAGCTTCATGAAGGCAGCAAGGATCTGGGGCCCAGTGACTGAATCGTCCTTGCTCCTTGTACCTCACTCTAAGTCCCCTAGCCCGCTGAGGTCGTTAGTGGCTTTGTTTACTATGACAAGGCTATCCTGCTCTTGTCTCGGGAAGAGAGAGCTGACTTCACATCTACTTTCCATGAGATGATATTTCATCAAGCAGGACCAGTTTTGCATTTTGGAATAAGCTTAGCAATTAGATGTACACAAAGAAATCCCATAGTTTCCTATCTGGACTATGAAATGATTTCCTCCATTGCTAGTGGTATAACATTGACTTCTTACAAATATTTATATACTGGCATCTTAGCTGTGTGGCCTGAGAGAGAAGTCTCAGTCCCCTGTGGAAAGAATAGCTGTGATTATTGGACTAGCGCCCTGCCCCGCCCCTTCCCAGCACAATACCCTTTAGCCCAAATTTAATGCCAAACTAGAAATTAGGAGGTAGCCCAGCTGTGGAAACAAATGCTGAAAACTGTCCATCTGTCACCAAGGAACCATCCCTCCTCCAAGGAGAATTTTCTGATGGATTGCCAAGTGCGTAATATTCCCCTGAGCAAGACTGCATATAGCAACACCGCTGGGACACGTTCTGTGTTGTTTAACTCCAGAGGGCCAGGCAGCGGGAATCGTGTCCGTAACTGTCTGATCTTAAAGCTAGAAGGTCAGAAGAGTTTAACTAGTTTAGTTTAGTGGGAGGTGAAAGTGCAATTAAAACCCGTCAGAAAAGTCTCAACAAAGCCCATTATCTCTGTTCTATTTTAGGCCCTTCATGGACGTGTGCTATATTGAATAACCTCCAGTTTGTTCAATAAGAATGTATGCAGCATGAACTGTGTCAGTCGCTGCTCTGGACACTGGGGTTAGCACAGTAAAGACAGACACAGCCCTCCAGCTCACGAAGAGGCATTCTCATCTCCGCTCATAAGACAATGTTAGGAGATGGGGGAATCAGGTGGAGCCCTACACAAAGGACTTTCTAAAAGGATATTGCTTCATCTGAGGGATCAAAAGAGGGATCAAGAGACAGACTAGAATGCTCTGGAAGATGAGTATTCTAGAAAGAGTATTCACCTCCTGATAAAGCCAGAAGTCAAGATTAGCCCTCTCATAAAACAGAAGGCAGCAAATACTGCTGGAGAATGGTGCGGGAGGTGGAGCTGAGATGGATGGAGGCAAGCATTGCATCGTTCACTACCTGGGAAGCCAGAATAAGTAAAGGGTGTGGATTTTATTCTGAGCCCAGTGGGCACAGCAGGACAGTGGCACGTTGTGGGAGTTTCCGTTTCGAAAAGAGTAACCCTGAGTGAGTATTGTAGCACTGTGGACAATGGATTTCATGTGGCAATGGGGAGGACAGATAAGAAAAAGTAAGATCCCAGAGGGTTTTTTGTTGTTGTTTTTGGTTTTTTTTTTTTTTTTTTTTTTTTTTTTTTTCAAGACAGGGTTTCTCTGGAACTAGCTCTGTACACCAGGCTGACCTCAAACTCACAGAGATCCACCTGCCTCTGCCTCCAAAGTGCTGGGATTGAAGGCGTGCACTACCAACCGCCCGGCAAGATCACAGTTTTCTAGGTGAGAGGTATTACCTCTTGTTCTGTGTGTAAGGTAAAGCAGATAATGAACATGGAAGGAGCCAGGAACTGCTGGAGTCTTGTGCCTGCCTTTGCCTTTGGTTCTAACTCTAAATTTCTAGACAGGTTAGGACCAACACATGCCTTAGCTTCTTTGTATTGACCCTGTCATGCAGGTATCTCATCTACCTGATTCTACTTAGTGGACAGAGAAATGGGAACACAAGCTATGGATGCTTGCTGTCTGGCATGATGCTCAGTCAGATAAAAGAGCCTAGTGGCCATGTCCTCAGAGCAGATTGATCCCAACCATTGCATATAATTTCATACGTGAGCCTGGAAGTTCAGACGCCTTCCTTGAATCTTGGATTTTTCATGTCTCAGGATGATGGTACCTACCTTAGAAGATTAATAGAATGAACTAAGTCAAAGCAGGAAATGTGCTTAGAATAAAGTTTACTACAGACCAAGTACTCAAAAAACTTCTGGCAGTTTTCACATTCTTTTTTATCATTTGACAGAATTGTGCTGCGTATGAGGATATATCAGCATGGTTCCTTTTCATCACTAAACCTAAGAAGTACTATATAAAGAAATCATTTTTTTAGATATTGCTCCTAAATTAAAGAACTAAAATTTGTTTCTTGCTAGATGCATCATAGTCAATTCCATTTCTTTTAAACCTCTCTGTAATCAAAATAATTACCATCTGTGGGTAATCTTTTTATAGATGGGTATCTGTTTTCATCTCCAAAGCTCTCATGCTAGGTGATAACCCGCTATACCCATTTCACAACCTGGGAGCTGAGACTCAAAAAAGTCAATTATCATCTGAAGATCCAAAGCTGGTGAGGGTGTGGTCTAGGATGTGACTCCTGGTCTGTATGACTCATAATCCTTCCTAATTTTCTCAAATAATGGGTAATAGACAGACTGCATCAGGCCACCTCCAACTATCAAACCCATCATTAAAGCAAGCAGGAAATTAGACCTCTCCCGTCTCCTCGCCCCGTGCCAGCTCAGGTTTTCAGTGTGCCTGGACTAGTTTCCAATTAAGAATGTTCTGAGCTAAATTCTTAGCCTAGTTAGCATGTATTGATCACACATTTGATGTCATTAGTCAAGCCACCAACATCAATATGAATTCATTATGGGTTTCTCAAGAAATAAAATGAAAAGGGTTGGAAATCTCTGAAAACCTTTTTTTTTCATTTGGTCATTCAATCTTTTCCCATTATTCTCACTTTGTTGCTCTTGGCAATGTAGTTTAGGCTCTATTGATGTTAGCATTGTAAGCTAAATCTATATTATATGCTTTATCACTTGGCCATAAAAATTCATTTATCTTGAAATTTGAGCATGATTCTTCTTTACTGACTGAATTCTTTGTCATAAAGTTTTGTTGCGTGAGTTATGTAGTCCGAGAAAGAACAAGATACACTGTCAATTTATGATTCTTTTGTTTCTTTCTGCTTATTCCTCCAAACAAGACAATGAATTTAAAATAGCAAGTGAATAACTATAATATTAATTACAGCATTTTTAGCTGTGTAAGCATTACAGCAAACAAAATCCAAGGTTCTCAGCAGAAAGTTGTCAAAAGATATATTTGCGCTTTCCAAAACTTGATTTTCAAACACTTTACTCCCTGGTCCATGTCAGGGAAGGGTCCTGATGATAATGTTGGGAATCAATGCCACGTGTTTATCAAGTTGGTGTCCTTATTCATCATGCATATCATCAGTGACTAAAATTCAATAATAACTATAATACAGGGGTAATGAAATGTTTGGGGTACGTTTGGAAGATTTAGAGTCATTATAAAAATACAAATTGTCTTTTTAGACCAGCAGTTCTCGAACTTCCTAACGCAGTTACTACAGTTCCCCATGCTGTGGTGACCCCCCAACCATAAAATTATTTCATTGCTAATTCATAACTGAAAATTTGCTACTTTTTTGTATCATAACATAAATATATCTGTGTTCCCTGATACCACCAACCTCCCCCCCCCCCCGGGAGCTGCAACCCATAGGTTGAGAAACACTGTGTTAGGCTATAAAGCAGGAGGCTTCTAGAACATGTTTCCCGTAAACCAGAATGAGTGACAGCAAAGA
Organism: Arvicola amphibius; assembly: GCF_903992535.2. Lineage (NCBI taxonomy): Eukaryota > Metazoa > Chordata > Mammalia > Rodentia > Cricetidae > Arvicola > Arvicola amphibius. The sequence continues at coordinate 21,032,421 of NC_052060.1, read as the reverse complement.
GAAGCTTCCATGTCTGTTTACACAGTCACCTTGCTTTCAACTCAGAACCTTTGAGATGCGTTTTTCTTCCTCCTCTTCTTAACACAAGTAGAAACACCGGCTTTGTGTTCAGGAAAAACATTCTATAGCTTTTCAGAGAACCTGCAGAGCCTGCGGGAGTCACACATCTGGCTCCTCAGGATGTGAGACCCCGACTGACAAGAAACCTCCCTAGGAATGGTCTTCTTCTCTTGCATGGCTCTTCCAGGGGTTACAGAAACAAACATCTATTAGCTGTATATAGGACACCAATGACAGATCAAATATATGATTCTATTTCAGCCTAGTTCAATAAACCAAGTCTTTACTGAGGTTATTTACAGGAGCATGAATGGGGAGTTACTTTCATAGGCTTCAGTGGCTCAGGAAACATCACTGAAAACTTCACCGGTACAGGTGACATCTCATAACCCCTGCATCCTTGCTTGGTACCTGCCCAGTTGGCAAACAGCTCCCCTGGAAAATGCCCACAACAGCAACTGAACATTGCTTACACCTTCGGAAGGGACTTATAACTCTCTCTTGAGTTTCATGAGCTCTTTCCCCTTCTCCACAAGGGAATGTTCCAGTCCTAAGAAAATTGCTTCGCAGCAACCTCTGTCTTTGGAAAACAGGTGTGCCATGTTCTTATCTAGTCTAGCAGTTTTCAGACTCATATGAACCTTTTACAAACAGTGAATAAACCAGCAGACTAGAGCCAGCCATAGCTCTGATTCTCAGCTAGAGCATTTAGCTTTGTAGGTAGACGTGACAAACACCAAAAGTGTTATAACCTGCAACGTCGCTAACCTGGTTAAACCTAGGTTTCCATCCGAAACAGGTGCTAAACAGAATGCAAAAATGCGCAAAAATATTAAAAAGTTAAGAGCACCTGGTGTAAAAGGCACCGCTGTCCAGAAGGGTGTTACTTGGATCCTTCTGGAGAATCAGACACAGCAGTGACGGCAGACACCCTAGAAATTGTGGGGTGAGGGGCAGCAGACGAGTTTAGATTAACTAAGAGGCCTCCACTCTCTGGGCCTGTACAAACACAGTCAGAACTCCAGACGATAACACCAGATAAGCCAACCTGAGTGTGATCACTAAATATGAAACGGCACATCCAGGGGCAAGAAAAGTGTCTGGTGCTGTACAGAGCAGGGTTTTGTTTGACCTCTACTGCCCAAAAATAAGCCAGTTTGCCTCTCTATCCCCTATACCTTTTTATGGGAATCATGTGACCGTCAAGCATGGCTTTAATCACTGGAGTAAAGTAGCCAAGATAGGAGCTAAATCCAAGACACAATTCCGTGTAAGACTTTAAAGTCTGTAAACATATAAACTTGATCCCTATCTACAGACAAGCAAAGCAGGGATGGCCACCATGTAAGACACTCTGGGCAGGTTCATGTGGGTAACTCCCTGTCACTGGGCCCAAAGTGTTGCCCCAGTCAGTCTCTGTTTTCTTTACTCCTCACTCCAGGCTACTCTTGTTCTCCGTACAAGAAAAGAAATAGAAGCAAAATTTATAGAATGCCATTAAAGGGAGGGTCTTACCTGAAACCACCTCTTGAAGGCAGGGATGAAGACTCAGATTACTTTCAATTATGCTTCGGAAAGGATTTCTTTCCTCCGTAGCCCTGGAAACGTAGAGGTTGTCTGACAAACCGTGATTTGGAAAGTAAAAAGTTTCCGGGAATTTCCTACTACATACCAGACAAAAGCACAGATACTTAGGATTCAAAGATTAAAGAAATGCCTGGGGTTACAGAAATAAAAGATATCTACTACCTTCACTGAAAATGTCAGCAAATGTCTCCCTAGTGGCAAGCACCTGATCAGTGTGGACAAACGAACGTCGCAAAGCAATGGCTCACTTCTGATAGCTTCCTCGGTAGTTGGGAAGACAAGAAATGGACTGGAGAAGGAAACTTGGTCATGGGCTTAGTAGAACTCCAAAATACGTGGTACTTTGAACAGAGCGTCTATATGGTCAAAAATTATTCTATTTAGTCATACATATTAACTCATTGAATTTATATAACTGTCCTTTACAATAGACATCAGGCAGGAAATTAACCATTCTATTAATTAAATGATGATTGGTTAAATGACCCGCAGAATCATCTCTTGTCTGGTGAACCAAAGTTTAAATGCAGGCTGTTAAAACTCCGTCTTCATTGACATCTCTGTATGTCTCACTTCGTAGACATCTGCCACGTGGCTTCAAAGGTTGGGAAGACATCTGTGGATCCAGGCAATCAGGGAGTCTTCGTGGGTGGGACTTGTCTAGAAACAGGACCTTGACAAATGGGTGGGAGAATTTAGCAAAGGGCAGACCCACAGCAGAGTCAGAGTCAGCGTGAGCTGGGGGACGATGAAAGGATCAGGAAAGGGAGTTGTGGAAAGTGCTTCAGAGTCAAAGAGCTGTCCCTCCTAGTCTCACACCTTCTGCTCTACTGCTAGGTGTCCCTGGTAAGATGCATAGGTTGCCATAAAGTGGAATAATACTAATACGCACAATGGCTTATTCTGCCAGGGTTACTGGAATATTCAGTAAGGTGGACATCTATGACCTATGTCAATTTTCCAGTACTTTAATTTAATTACATCACAACCAGTGTAAGCCCGTGTACATGTGTGTTTTCTAGCAGAAAGAAAGGACTGTTTCCTAGAGCCAAGGCAGATGATAGAAAGATTCTAATCACACTCCTGAGGGGCCCTGGCTACCCGTTATCCATTAGCAGCGGGGGGGGCCACTGAAGGCTGCAAGCGAGAGGAGGAGCGGAGAGCACTGGTGCAAAAACACTTTCCGAAGAAACGGCAAATCATGGCTGTAGCACTTCTGCGCAATTTAAATTAGGGGCGAAGAACAGACATAAGTTGGGGGGGGAAGCCGATTTAGAAGCAAAAAGAAGCGAGGGGATATGGAATATGTTGATTTTTTCTATATATTTCGTTTATTCACTCACAGCAAAAATACTCAGATATTCATTGGAGCACAGTCGTTAGAAAGTGCTCTTCTGGGCATTGCATGACCAACAAACCATAACAAGCAGATTCCTAATCTTAAGGCAGTGCAGAATTGAAGAAAACCGCATTAGTTTTAATTAGGAGAATAAATTGCAAAACCTAAGAAGTAACGGTGGAAGAAGGCTGAACTGCTGTAGGACTTGGTATTTTAAACATGCCGGGTGATGGCTCTTCCTGACTTCCTCCTACATCTTGTTCATGGTTGCGCTTAATCTAACCTTGGTAAGACCTCAGCTGCTTTAGACAGAAACTCTAACATCTGTTCCCTGTGCTTTAAATAATGCACACAGTCTCCCAATTGTATCCAAACCAATCCACAATCTTTCTCTTTCCACATCTGAATCAGATGTCCCCAAAGGAACAGCTTTCACACGCTTCCTGTCAGTCACATTTTGCTCATTGAAGTATCCCCCTGCCTCCTGACACTCCACAACTTTGCTCTTCTTAGGAAGAGCTTTCAAATGTTGCTGTGATTCTTCAGAGACACCACTGCCCCCTCTCGGGTCATATTTTACACACCTTTTGCTCCTGTAGCTATCAGGACAGGTCTCCGTACTCTTCAACGTTCTGTTTGAAGTTGAGTTTTTGTGAAGTTCTGTTGCGTGAAATGAGGAAGTTTCAGCAAGACTCACTAGCTTGCTTAGCATCCCATGAAACTTTTTTCCTTAAGTGAGGGGTTTTTTGTCGGGAGTTTTCCTCTGACTTAAAGAAAAGCCACCAGTCCTCAGTAGATAAATGGTTCTCCTATAGCTGAAGGAATTGTTGGAGTGAACGGAGGTGTTCTTTCCTTCCTGTTCTCAAATCAGCAAGAACTTATTAGGCATCAAGGAAGCTAGAATTTATTAATGATAAAAGTGAGTTAAAAGACACCAAATCCACATTTCATGAATTTGTTTTACCTACCCAGACAGAAGGACCTGCACTGATCGTACCATATACTGTTTCTGTGGCTCTCGGGGTCTCTCTTTTGATTGTAGGACTTAGAATGATGCCTGGCAGTTACAAAGCAATTTGAGACAATCACGTGATCCTTCCTGTTCACAGAAAGGTTCCATAGAAAATGGCTTGAAAAGGGGAGGCATCAGAAATACCAAATGGAGAGTCCGAAGTAATGATGTCCACATTTAATCCTATGTCTTTGGATGCCACAAACATAAACAATTAAATATTAAGCCTTGCGCTTCAAATTTTGAAAGTCTCTGGAATTTGTAGATGGGAAAAGGGCAGTCCTGATCTGCTGAGGTCAACAACCAACATTACTGGGATAGATGTGCCTTATGGAACTTCGTCTGTAATTGGTCGTTTCTTTGTCCTTTTTGACCCTCAGGGATGTATTTAAGAAAATTAAATGTTTGGGCTCCAGTTGCATCAGCAAATGCATTTTTGAAAAATTAAGCAAGCATTTTCACTTGTGGAGTCAGGCATCCCTAAATGATTCCTGTCACCACTGGTGTCACAGTCGCTTGATTCCAATAACGCTGTTTGCCTCACCTTGAATTATTGACCAGGCCAGTTCATTTTGCTCTGACATTGGGCATTAACCAAGGAAATGGCTTTGGGGGGGGGGGGGTCGCAACCCTGACATTATGAAATCACCTCTCAAGACTCAGTGTGGACATTGTCAGGAGGTGGCTATGGGGACGGCGAGGCGGCAGTAGACAAGAGTGACTTACAGGGATTCCCAGAGGAAGAAATCGTTAAGAGAAGTCACTGCTGTGTGTGTTTCTGTAGTTATAGTTCATACTTCAATATACCTGCTGTTTCAGAAACCCTAAGAGGGTTTAGAACCGTAGCTAGGAACTCTCTTGCCAGTATACACTGGGAAAAATGGAGTCTCTAAGGAGACATTTGGCTATAGCTTGACAAAAGAACCTCAAAGTTATATTTTGGCTTTATAAAATACTCAAAGGGTATTGAAATTCTGTCCTTAGACACACAACACAACAATACACACACCACACACACACACACACACACCGGAACTAATGACACAATTACACCTTTCAGCCCTAGACACTTGTAATTTCTTAATGCGGGATATCCAAGGCCCATGGCAGGTTCTCTGCCGCCTTCTCAGGATGTACAATAACTTGAAAATGTGTATTCAGCAACAGCATGGGTTTATAATAGATTATTTCTCATAATTCTTACATTGTTTTCGATCCACATCTTCGTGCTCATGTTTGTGATGTCCCCATAACAGGTCCGCACCTCTCTCCTACCCAAACATACAGCAGCTCTATGCACGCCTTTCAGCCTATGCTACAAATTAACTAATCACCTTCCCAATTGGAGAAATAAACAACAGAAAGTTACCAGGTTTCCTTCAAGGCCTCCGAGACACCTCTTCTTCCCATCATATCACTCCCAATGCTTTGAGTGCTCTCTACGTAATAAGAGCCAGTGGTGTGTTGCTTAGCAGAAAGTGACATGAATGCTTCTGGTCCCTCATCTCCAAACACTGGCCGTCCTTTCTCTTTCCTTCTCACCTCCACCCCTTTCCCAGGGATATTTTGGATTCCTCGGAGGAAGAAATTTTAATATGTGTCCTGCCCGCCTATTGTTAATGCTTCTTTGAACAACAGCAACCACAACAAAAGCCCATACATGGTAACCTTTAACACATCATGGTACCCAGTCTGAGTTGGAGGACAGACACCTCCAAGTAGTTTTCCCACGTGTTCCTGGTTTGCTTCTTGCATGTGTTGTCCATCTTTCACCTGCGCCTCCCTTCCAAACACCACCCTGTGAGTGCCCTTCTCAGGTCAGCTTTGGCAGATAGCCGAGCTCCTACTCCAGGTGACTAGAATGAAATCACCAAGGCAAATTTCCTGCCATTTTTCTTGCCCTCTGACCATTAAGCTTTCCATATCTAGGAATCTGTGTCTGTCCACTTCCTTGCTTATCTGTCCTAATAGTTTAGCTCACATGTTGTCTGCTTGCTAATGATAGATAGGCACACACCATCATAAAAAGACAGAGGAAAAAGCTAGACAATTTTTTCGTATGTACTTATAATAGTGATTGAATATCGAGGTGAGTGCCTGAGACAATTCTGCATCATGATTACCCAGTTGAACGGAGAACAGGTAACAAACAAGAAGAGATCGCCTATGATACAGACATTTATAAAGGCAGAACGTCACAGTCCTCAAGGCTCAAGCTTGGTGAAAGAGGTTTGCTTTCTTGAAGTTGTTTCAACTATGATTCCCTCTACCTGGAGAAGTCATAGGATATTCCATCTCAGTGATGACTGTGACTTCATCTTAAAGGTAACAACTTCTAGCCATTTGCTTTTTCCGTCATTACTTACCAATAAAAATGGACATCTGTCTTCAGATTCCATTAACTTCAGAAAATTCTGCTGGCGCCTTTCTTGCCAGGGACTGTGAAATGCTTGGTAAAATAAGGGGAGACAATGTCTGGGACACTTGTTATGAGGATAGGATCATGTAGGAACTCACTCATTTTCTGAGATATTTTGGGACATTTAAGATTAATTGATAGCTTTACTAGAAATATATATTAATATCACAAATACCAAATATTGTAGAACGTGATGGCAGGATTCATTTCTGAAATGAATTGCTTTTATCATTTCAGTAAAATATACCTTTCCCAACAAAACAATAAATTCTTTTGGATATGTAAAGAGGTAAGAAACCACACACACACACACACACACACACACACACACACACACAAAGCACTGTATATTTGTTCTTGGCAATTCAAAAAGAATAAATTAGTATAAAGATAGAAGATTTAACTGATAAAAATCAATTGCTACTCTCAACAGCAGAGAAAAATGTGGGTCATATTTGGTTATCCCAAATTCTTTGCTAGGGCTTTCATTATATAAGACATGGAGGTGCAGATCTGCATTTTGGAGCAGACCACGGATGAACACCTCATCATGAATAAACCAGCCCGCAGCTGGCCTTTCTCAACCGGCATAATGGCTTTTACTTGGGAAGGATGATCTATTCCTGGATATGTGTTGCCCTTGTGTGTGAATATGCCCTCCCATAACAGCCATCTTTCACCTTGAGGCCCAGAGTAGAGGTTTGCACACCTTTTCATTAATGAGAAAAGTGTCTTTCAGAAGCCAAAGGAGAAAATCTGTGATTTCCTCAGTACTATCTTTATAATAACCCTGCCTATATCTGTGTCTGAAGGTGTTGACCTAAATAGGATTTCAATACATCATTAATGATCACTTTGGGAAAGGTGCCCAGCCTTAGGCTTTTAGGATTTGCATCAGAATTAATTCTTTCTCAACAACAATTGAGGCTTTTTGTGTGGTGTAAAGCCAAAGTCTTTAAGGAATTTAGATGGTGCTTCTTCCTCCAGTCTTGGAGTTACCTGTCATCTCTTTTCCCTACCGGGGATACGACAGCCTGTAGCTAGTCTTCTTTAAAAAAAATATGGGGGCCTTTTTAATGATGTTGTAAGCAGTGCTTTCCTTGGCTAAACAAGAAAAAAAACATCACTACCGTAACAAGCGCTCTGATAATAGATGAACCACAGTAGGATGATTGCTCCCTCGGGTCAGAACCCGCTGTCTCTGATTAAGAAGATGAGGCACATCTGACCACTGAGCTGACAGCCTCCACGTGGTGTTTGACAGGCACTTCAGCCCCATTCCTTGGACTTGTTACTTTGCAATCAAGAAGACTGGATGTTGTCACATAAGGACCATGCTTGGACCACCTATATTTCTGAAGGGTACAGGCACAGACAGGAGCACAGGTTGAGAGCAAGCAACGAGGAGTCTTTCCGCATGATCACTTCCAGCTTTCCGTCTGTTACTTCAGTCTGTGCCTGGTTCTCTCTAACCTTCAACATTAAAAAGGTGAAGTTGAGTTGGGAAGCAGAGTAAACAGGTTGGTGGTTATCTCCTCATCCCCTCCCCACCACACACACAACCTTATTCCCTTGGAAACAGACCACATTTCTGTATACTGATTGATACAGATGAGCACACATTAAATGAGTATAAATTTCGCCTCTGAAAGAATGGGTACCACCACTGCAAAGTGACCTTGCAAGACTGTGGAGTACACAGCAACTGAATACAAATGTTCACCAACCACATGCTTTGACTCCAGGCTCTCTCTAGATTCATATCCACAGAGCATATGCAGATGCTACCCTTCGAGGGAGGCCGTTCACTATCCTTCTCCCTTCAGGTTTCTTGGATTGGAGATGTGAGGAATTCATTACCCTGAAGAATTAATGCTTTGCTCATACACCCTGAATTTCTTGTATTAAGGAGAAGGGAACACTAACAAAGCCTACTTGGGTTGTATCTTGTTCCTTGTAGAACACTTCTGTAAAATCCACCTCCAGCCTCCCACCAGCTTGAGATGGGAAAGAAGACAGGTGTATTATCTCTGCTTTAGAAGTGAGGAAAGAGCATACTAAGAGGTTAAGTGATTTCCACAAGTTCACCCACCACATTATCCACAGAGATGAGACTTGAATCCAGCATTTAATTTTTCTCACCCTCCCTTACGCTGTTAGTATATGTGAGAGACAAACACTGTCTTGTTCCCATGGGATGCCAACCAATACTGACAGGCAAAGCAAGTCAAATGAAACGTAGTCACCAAATCTGTCAAACAAATCAAAACACACAGAATTACACATGTCTAGCAATTTTTAGATATCTTATCAAATGATGGAGAAATTCCTCATTATTTTCTTTTGCAGGGGTAGGATTCTTATTCCTATCAGTCATGCAGAGCTGGGGAGACAGCTATGTTAACAGCACACTTGTTTTGCAAGCCTGATGACCTGAATTTGATCCCCAGAATTCACCTCACCCCCACAAAAAAAAATCTAGGCATGGTGATTCAAGCTTGCTAATCCTCTACTGGGGAGGCAGAGGCAAGAGAATCTCTGAGCTACCTGGCCAGTTAGCAAGGCATACTTGGAAAGTTCTGAAAGATGAGAGATCCTGTCTCAAAAAAAAAAAAAATGGTGATGATGCCTGAGGAGGAACACCCAAGATCATCCTCTGGCCTCTGTACACATGTGGGTGTGTGTACATGCATACACACACACACACACACACACACACACACACACACACACACTCCTAAAATTTAGTCATGCAAATTAAACCCAAAAGTTTAGAAAAGCTCACTTTCTCTAATGTTATGGTTCTCCTTGAAGGACAAGCTTGACAAGCCACGTGCGTATATACATATCATGTTGATCTGGCTCACTATGTGTTCAACATCAGAAAAGTATCTGGTTAAAAGACACAGACGGACAGATGTCACTAGTCAGTCCATGATAAGGGCAATGTCTCCAAGTAGAGTGTGACTTCTCGAAACCAGAATTCAAAGTTAATGGCTCCTAACCAATTTCCCTACCATGGTATACCATCCCTCATGGCCACAGGTGAGAAAAAGATTAGGAATATAGTTGGTGTGCCTAGAACTTGCCCCCAAACTCCACTGCAGTCTGCAAAGTTTCTTCATTCCTCAGAATTTAACCAGCATGTTCTATTTTATGTCTTGTTCACAATTTAGTAAAGCGGCCACAAAGGCTGTGTAAATGGGTCATAATCGCAGCTCTTCAGCTCCCTGCTGCCTGAATGAGTCCTCGGTGCAGGACACATGCCTTTGTTATTACCCCGTTTGGTAGAGGTTATTCACTCTTTGACGTTTCTTTGCAAAGGATGGGAACAATTTGGAACATCTTTCCCTCAGCGATCCTGGGCTCAGTTCAGGTGGGGAAGGTAGAGGTCACTTTATTAATACAGCCATCAAGGAAAGCTGGCATGGCAACGCATTGCATCGATTCCTTGAAGTACAGGAGGCAAAGCCAAAAAGAGACACTTTCAAGTCTATAAATACAGACCCAGCGTTGCTGGAGCATAGCAGCAGCTCACGGACAGGGCCAGCATAAATGTATGACTTTGAACCAAACACAAACAGAGAAAGAAAATGTCTCTTTGGTAATGCAATGGATCATTGTGACCATAAGGGAATAAATGACCCTTTCAGTTTCTAAAGGAAAAATGAATAGAACAAGGAATGACACTAAGTCCAGGCTGTTGCCCTCTTTGAACAATATATAGGAGCAGTTTCTAGGTCTGCTTTTTGACATGCTCCAGAAAGACTAATAGAACAGAAAGAAATCAAGATTTTTGTAATTCGTATTTTGAAAATAGTTTTATACAAGGTTGTATATAATGTTCAAGGACCCCCACATACCTATACATACAAATGCTTACATACATACGCATACTTATATATTCATACATGTGCACATATAACACATATTAGATCCACTTATACATACATAAGTATGCACACACAGACACACATCACATGCTCTTACACATACACACGTGCACATGAGCATATGCAAACATACAAATATATATACATGTATATATGTATATACGTATGTACATACATACATATATGTACATACATACATACACAATGCACACCTACATGCCCCCCCACACACACACCCTGAATAATTTAGTGACATCCTTCTGGCTTTCCTCATCTAAGTTACAAAAAAAAAAAAAAACAGGAGTAACAAAGGAAGTATTGCTTGTTCCTAGTTTCTCCCCATGAAATTTAGAGTGGATTTATAAGCCATGACAATTATGAGAGCTTGTTTATATGCTTTTGTGCCTTACTCACCAATGCTGTGAGCAGAGCTATCCTAAGACCCTGCTGACTTCAGCCTTTCTACCAAAACTCCAAATTTTAACTTCTGACCACACAGCTCTGTTTTGGTCTCACATTAATACAACCTTACTTGCCAACATCCTATGAATATCTCAGGCACACTTTTTGAAAGCATTTCAAATACTGGAGCATCAGAAGGTAACAGGTTATGTGGCATTATATTGGTCATGCCATAAATAAATTTTTTTCTTATAAACAGCAAAAGGAAAATATAGTAAAGGAAACCCTACCAAAAAGAGGTCAAGCTATTACCAAAGGAGTATCAGCTTTTTCTGTATCTAAGTCAGATTTTACCATAACAAAAGGAATTGAATATATCAAGTAACTATTCAAATCAATCCTGGGTCAAAGGTTATGTGAGGGATTTAAAAAGGCAGCCTCCTGTTTACTGAGATAAGACACCCCTTTGCAGTCAATAACAATAAAGAATGTCTAGATAAACTTAAAATAAATGTCACCAACTAAATTCAGTTTGAAGCTGATCCATATAGAAGAACATCAAATAGAGACATAACTGGGAGTTACACGTTAGGTGAGATTCCCCTGTTGTCACTTAATCTACAACTTCATGCAGGGTAGAACAGAGAGAAATGGGCATTGTACTGGGATGTTCATTCTCATGCCAGCTCCACAAGCTAGCAATGATGCTTAGAACCTTGTAATGTAATGTGCAGAGCCCAGTGCCAAGGAACACCACGATTAAAGAGCAGCATCTCATTTTAGTTCATTTTGTGTTGACTTAACAGAAGGTCACAGACTAATTTATAATAATAAATAGCTATTTAAGAGCTAAAGTTCTCTTTTTATCATAAAGTGCCAGTATTTTATCATAAAATGCTGGGAGACATCACATGGTAGAAAGAAAAATGGCCATTTATCCCAACATGTGAGCTTTCGTTCATCCCTGGTAATACTTCTAGAAGGCTCCACTTCTTAAGAATGTTATAATGTCAACTAGACTTCAACATGAAGGAGCCAAACTTTGAAACCATAGCAGTCTCCTCCACCTGGGAAGACAGAAATGATACTATCGATGCAAATGTGTTTCTCACTCTCAGCCTAGACCTCTGGCATTTCTACTTTTATTTTTGTGAGAGATGATTTGAATTTGAACTTCCACTTGACCAATAGAACTCTAGAAGTTGGAGCAATTCTGAAATGCTATTAACCGATACCTCTGTCCCATCAGTGTGGTTTGAAACCACATTCATTGAGGTGAAGTGTGAAATTTATGATCTAAGGAGTGGTTCCCTAACTCCTGGAGTCAGCCATACCTATGAGTACAAACCACTGTACTGTCTGATACCATTCCCTGTGTTTTTCCTGACCCCTCCCTTCCATATAATGTGCAATTGGCAAGGACTGCCATTCAGGCTCTAGCCTAAGCTGACATGAGTTTCTTCATCTAGATCTTGTCTAGAAGGTTTGCAAAGTGGCTATGAATGCTGGTATAACTGCTTCAATGGGAGTAAAGGACAAGGATGCCTGTGGTCCTCTTCTCCTTTCACTGTACACGGGGTTAAGAAGGCAATCCGCTCTAGTATTTCTGACCTACCCACCTGCAGTTTCTTTAATTCCAATGGCTGTGCATCTGTAATCTTGATGTTAATTTGATCTAGAATTGACAAGCCTGCTTCCTGTCCTTTTTCCCAGTGTGCATCAACGACAGCTCTTTAGTTTCATAGATATGAGTGCACTCTGAGCCACAATATCATTATTTTACTCTTTACATGGGTTGAGGAATAATTCCTTGTTGGTGAGAGAGGAACTTGTGCCAGAAATTATAGGACACTGAGCAGCATCCTTGACCACTACCCATTCATGGCATGCTATCTCGACCCAATCATGACAATCAGAAATATAAATAAATGATCTCTAGCCACTGCCTAATATCCTACTATCCTGGCAATCATAATCTCCAGGTTTTTGTAACCTACTCCTATCAATTAATGTTCAAAGACTTTCACAAACTGTTATTTCCTTCAGCGTTCCCAGTGTTTTTTATAATCATTCCAAAACCCTTTCTGGCTGATTCAGTCCCTTGAGACTTATATTACACATTTGCTCCGCCCAATTCAAAGTCCCCTTCTTCTCCTACTCTTCCACCTCATATATTAATTCATAGATGGTCTTCCATAACAGGAAAGTATGTTTATGATTATTTTCATAATCATGTGACCATTCCATTTTATTGACATTTTTCTTCCAACCATTCTTCATGGTGTTGCTTTCTCTGCATATGGCTGAGACTCTGGGCACTCTTCATTTGGACATGGTTGATATTCTACCACCATGAGATTGTGTACTTTGTGATGGATGACAATGACCTTTACCACTCATGTTCTATATCTCCATCTCCATAACAAACTGTCTCCTGGACCTCAAAGTAGTTTTCCCAAGTATTATATAAAACATTTTAGAAGAATTTACAGACTCCTAGCCAATAAGTCTAAAAAATATTCATTGACTTCTCTAACTAAATTCCTTTCTTAGTGCCTTTCCTTAATAAATTTCTTTGTGACTTACCCACATATTCAAATTGCTTGTTATGCAAACTACCTTCAGGTGTGCCCTTCCTTCTCTCTATTGCTCCAACCTAGCCCCAGCCCATTCTTTTGAGTGTCTGGTCTCCTTTCCACCAGTCTACCTTTGTCTAAATCCATCTTTCTTTTCCCTTCAAAACTCCAGATGCCTCACTTACCTTTGACAGTTTCCCATTGCCCATTTCCCAAACTCTTCAGAGTATACATAAAATAATCACAGCTTGAATGCCCCTAACATTCTAAACCCCTTTGTCCTATGTGCAGCCCGCCTTCCAAGCACAGCCCACCCATCATTCACTGAGAGAATGTTTGCGTCTCTCAGTCAAGTCCCTGCCAGAAAACAAGCTTTTCTAGGTATTTCAACAGAGAAACCTTATTAAAGGAAATGGGCTAATAAGTATTTGAAGACTAAACATCACAATATGGCACCAACGTAACTCTTGGCCAGTAAGTGCTCATGCAGGAGTAACTATCACTCAGAGGTTGAGCAATGACAAGAAAGAATGGGGTCTTTCCAGAAACCAATAGGGTAGATGAGAGACTTCATAAACCTTAGAACTACATCTCCGAAGAGGGCTGATGCCTGCCTTGGAGATACGCTACCAGGACGGTGCAGAGTTCCACGTGGCTCCGTGAGAAACTGGTTCTGAGTAAAGATGAGCAAAGGAAAGCTGAGATAAAGAACCATTGCTGGGCAGGCAAGCCATTAAGAAGGAAGAGTAAAGGAGCTTCACACACCCCTCCCCTGCTTTCCTTCTCCGTTCCCTCTGTGGTCCACTGTTGGTGGAATCCAGCACAACCTGTAGGGATTTTGTTGTAAAAACCAGAGAGGGGAATCAGTGTTCAAAGGTAATTACTGAACAACCTAGGTAGCCCCTTTTCATCTCTCTGCTTTAACGCACACAGTCTCCCCATCCATGGTGCTCTTTGACCTGCATCTGTCTTGTGTGCACCATTGTTTAGATACGACTGTTTTTCTATAATTTTTTCGATTCTCCAAAACATAGGCACCATCATTTCTGTTCACCTAACATTTTTCAAATACTTGCTTTGTGGTCTTTTTCTGCCTTGTCTGACTGTCTCTGGTTGTGTTTGTTCATTTTCCCACCAAATTGTGAACTCCTTTAAGGCAGTCAGAGTGGTAACCACAAAAACACAGCAGGATGCGAGTCAGGTGGCTGAAACTAATAAGGGACGTTTTAATGACATCAGCGCTAGGTCCCTTTTAGAATGTATTTCATCTCCTTAAGTAAATCAGAGCTCCATGAGAACAGAGACTATGTTTTGTATTTGTTTTTATTGTCTCCATGGTGTTTAGTACAAGGCCTTACATGCTGAAGAAGAGCTCCTTGATACTTAACCATCTAGTTTGTTCATTAATCAACAGAATTTTGGTACTAAATGACATGAAGATGGAGCATGAGGTTATAAGCATCAGGTAAGAACTGTAGCTAGATTTAAGTGTATTTCTAGCATGTGATCCCAGCCATTAGATGGTATTGTATGCACGGTAAAATCCTGTTCTTGTTGAATTTTAATAGGATGGGCACTATCAAGAACCCAAATGTAATGTACTTTATCATAAATTCTAAAATAATAAAATGTATGCTAAGTTCCATTTTTTCCTGTTTATTATTACTCAAGATATGTTCCCCAGGTCCATGAGATGACTAATCCTAGGCTACATCTGTTTCTTGTGTATTTATTAAATTTTTTCACAACCATCCAAAGCAACTAGCAGATTATTTACATGTAGGGAAGGTATTGAATTTTAACTTAATCACCGGCTTCTTAGAAAAAAAGAAACCTCTGCTCAACAGCTGCTTTACATTCAAGTCCGAGAGGAAGAAAAATAGCTTCGCAAAAAAGAGGGGAGTGATATTTAATTAACTATTGATTTCTTCTCAATTATTCAAGGCAAGCAATTATCGATATTGATGGAACAGATATTTCCCTATGTCTAGTGCCCAAATGAAAGGAAATATCCCATTCTGCAATCTGCCTCCTAGAACAAGAAATGGTCAGAATCTTTAACTTTAAATGGAAATGGTTACCTGGATCTGTTTATTCCATGTTGCTGCAATTAAACAGATATTTCTTGAAGTGTAAGCAAAATGAAACCCCTAATGCCTTTGTATACTTTCCCAATGAACAACAACAATACACGAGGACTTTTATCTGCTTTGTCCAAGAATCTAATCACCCTGTGCTTAGGAGCCGTGCTTCACAGGTACAGATCTTGACATGCCAAGAAATGACTGACAAAATACCACAACTTGGGTTCAGTCTAAGCCACCCACCGAGAGGCAGCTTGTATGCTTGATGCTTATAATCCATGTGACACTGCCTTGTGTACCAGCATTTCAAACATGAATGATTTACTGGTGCTAATTATACCAATGTATTATGCACCTGTCTTCTATGTCTGCCCAGAATGTTTAGGAATGTAGTCACACTGAACCCTGTTTAGGCACTTCATTATTAGCCCTGTGGATGCCCAGTGCCACCTTTCCTCAACCCATTCATACACAAGAGCATTCATATGTTTATGTGTGTGAACGGAGTCCCTCTTGAAGACCACATGAGTATTGAGTATGATTAATAGACAAATCAAATGCTATTTACTACTGAGTTACTTCTTGGAAGGTAGGAATTATTTGATGAAAGTGTTTTGTCTTTAATAGCACCATTGTGGGGTGTGTGTGTGTGTGTGTGTGTGTGTGTGTGTGTGTCCATGTGACATCTTTGGAGAAATCAGGCCATGTCCTTTTCTTTGAATGAAATCTGTTATAATTTACGAAAAGCTCCTTTTTCTGCTCTGTGCCCCGCCCTCTGTCCAGAGTGGTCTGCGTGTTAAGTGCTTAAGCAGCAAACGTTGCTGGAAAGTGCTCCTTCTTGGCTCTCTTATTTTTCGTTGTTGTGTTAATTTCCCTGGGTTCTATTTAACATTCTGCTAAATCAGTGAAACCTTGATTATCTAAGAGAATACAAGACATTGAATTAATGAGGATAACGGGAATTTGGAAGATATGAGAAATTATTAGAGGTGAAAGTTCTGTGACAGAGGCTGCAAATGAATTTTAGCCAGGAGCTGCAGCTTGATTTTCCAGCCTGATTCCATTCCTTGATGGATGTAATGAAATTTTGGTAATCAGGGTTTCACCGTTGCATTTATTACTGTTCCCAAATCAAGGTAACCTTGGGCTCTGCTTCCCATATTTACAAAGCAATAAAAACCCTAATGGGCTGTCAGGGACAAATGTGACTGCCCTTCCTCACATGCCTCCCACGAAACAAGCTCTCCCTCTTCCCATCTGGCTGTCACCTGCCTGGAGCATGCTCCTTTCGTCACATCCCAAGCCTGCATTCCCCTGCTTCCCTGTGGCCTCTTTGCATGCACAACAAGGCTGGAATTGGTGCAGGGACGATGAATGTCCTGACCTGAGAGGTTGTTGGTCATTTTAGCAACACCGCTTTGCATCTTAATGAGCACTCATCCGACTTCAAGGTTCCACATTCTTGTATCAGGCACTTGTCCTTTAAAAACTAGGAGGTCACGAAAGGTCCCGGGTACATAAGAATTTCCAAACCAGGAGCATTGCATTATTTAATATTTGATAGCCCGAACTGGAAAATAACAAAGATTGCAGGGCAAAAGAAAAAAAAAAGAAAAGAAAAAAACTATACGAAAAGGCCTAATATGATGAAAGCAAAGGCAGTCAACTACATTTGTTTGGAAATTGGAGTCACATGCTTAGTTTGTGGAGGGAAGGGGGAACACAAGATCGATAGAGAATTTCTTTTTTTTAAAGCTGAAAACATGATGTTCCAGATGAACTTAAATTGATTCTGCTTCTCCTCCCCTCCCCATCCCTCCCCTCGTTCTGCAGCTAATGTCTGCGACAATGAGCTTCTACACTGCCAGAATGGAGGGACCTGCCACAACAATGTGCGCTGCCTGTGCCCAGCCGCCTATACCGGCATCCTTTGTGAGAAGCTGCGTTGCGAAGAGGCGGGCAGCTGTGGCTCCGACTCCGGCCAGGGAGCACCCGCACGGGGCTCCCCAGCACTGCTGCTGCTGACCTTGCTGCTGGGGACAGCCAGTCCCCTGGTGTTCTAGGGGTCACACCAGCCCTCCGACAGGCCTGTGCTGTGGGGACGCAGACACAACCCAAGCGATTGCTACTAACATAGAAAACACGCACACCCACTCCAACACAGTGTACAAGCGAAGAGGGCAAAACTGAACTAAGCCATATCTCTCAGACCCGGACAGCACATCCGTCGGAGTCGAGACTGTTCATCACTGACTCCAGAGGAATTGGCAGCTGTTGCTGTTATCACTGAAAATCTCATTGTCAGCTGCAGAGCCCATTGCGGACTGGTAAGGCTGCGAGAGCGCCCCCAAAAAGAAAGACAAAAACAAACTGATCTATCAACCTAAAAGGAAAACAAAATTAGCTACTCTACCGTGGTGCACCTTAGTACCGCTCTGCCCAGTGTGTGGACCAACCAAATAGAAGCATTCTTTGCTGTCAGGTGCATTGTGGGTATAAGGAAATCTGTTACAAGCTGCCATATTGGCCTGCTTCGGCTCCCCGCCCCCCCCCATCCCTTCCAACCTGTGCTTTAGTGAAAGTTGCTCTGTAACCCTTGTTGGTTGAAAGGTTTCTTTGTCTGATGTTAGTGATATACATGTGTTAACAGACCCCTTCCAAAGCGCAAGCCAGTCATACCCCTGTATATTTTAGCAGCCCTGAGAGCCCAGTGCCAGCTCACACCCACTTCACCAGAGTGGCTAGAGGAAAGAGAAAGTGTATCTATCCTTTTGTATTAAAATGAAGTTATTTTTCTTGAAATACTGTAATATGTAGATTTTTTGTATTATTGCCAATTTATGTTACCAGACAATCTGTTAATGTATCTAATTCGAATCAGCAAAGACTGACGTTTGATTTTTGTCCTCTCTTTGCTTTGGTTTGGTTTCATTGTGCAGAGATTTCTCTGTAAGGGCAATGAGCGTGCTGGCATCAAAGAATATCAGTTTACATATATAGCAAGTGTAATAAGATTCCACCAAAGGACATTCTACATGTTTTCTTGTTGCTTTAATGCTGGAGGATTTAAAGAATAAAATTCCTGCATAAACGACGTCAGGAATTTGCATCGCCGCTTCTTAAGAGGAAAGGAGCAACCCTCCGAGAGTTTCACAGTCACGTCACTGATTTTGTGTGGACAGAACACAGTCAGCTGACGACATCAGTAGCCCAGGAAGATGGATTGATAGTCACTAGCTTGGACAACGTCTGCAAAATACGAGACTATTTTCCACCTGGGAAAAATCCTAACCACAAGAACAGAGAGAAAGAAATATCTAAGTGATTGCCAAGATTATGCCAAAGCCTGTTGGCAGAGTACGGAGAGACTTTTATTTTTAAGTCATGCTATTTTCACAGATTTATGGTGATCATGTGACTCTAGGGATGCTGATCGATGTATCCTTCCAAATACAGTGTTTACATGGAGTATCATAAGAGGCCACCTGGGGAACCAGGACAGCAGCAGGGAAATTGAGTGATTAGCAATTTGACTTTGAATATATTCTAAGTATTTAAATGAAATATCAAAATATACAGCAGCAAGTAGACATAGCTGCTGTTCCTGAGAATAAAGTCTGTTTCAAGTACTGCCCAAGGTGTAATAAATTCTTGTTTCTGCCTTTTATTAGGCCAATTACCGTACAAGACAGCAAAGGGAGCAGGGGAGCGGGGAGAAACACTGCAAAGTTTTGGAGGGGGTGGAACAGTGCATGTTCTTTCCCAGGATACTGCCACCCCGCAGGTGACAAATGTGTCAGCAGCAGCATCTCTCAGAATCAGAAACAATTATGAGGCCAAGACAGAAGCTTAAGGACAATGAAGTCCTACGTGACTTGGTGGGACAATAACCTATGACAGTATTAGGTCAGAAGCCTCGTTCCAGGCTGAATTCTTCACCCTACTGCCAGTCTTTGCTGAGCAGAGTGGGAGGAAATGCCTTCTGATAAATAACCCGAGTCAAAACTAGATGAAGGAACAGCATGTCTTATTGGTTTTCTTCCCAGAAAAGCCAATTCAAAGAAGGCAATAAAAGGTAAGCAGGTAATGCCTGTTCTGCCTGCTACCCCACGTCCAAGTCGATTGAATGTTTGTTATTCAAACCAACAGCCTCTTTTGATATAAGAAATAGGGAAAGATGAAAATAAATTAGCGCTTTGGCTTCGTGCCAGAGTGGCCAACCAGAAATGGCAGATTTACATTAGAAGCATAAATAGAAAATTATATTCCCAGCTCACCAAAGAATACACATGAAAATGCTGATAGCCTACAGAGTGTGAGATTACTTCTAATGAGGTGGACTTCTTATATTAAGACGGAGTTTAAGTTGTCGTATAGTTTATTAGCACAAACCAAAGGCAGACTGTGTTATTTCTGGCAATGGTGCACTTTATAATTATGCACTCATAACCTTGCCACAGTGATCAGGAATCAGATAATGCACAATTCAATCCATGGGATTCCAAAAAGCTCATTCTGAAATTTAATGAAGGCCTGATTTAAATCGATTCATCTGCATTTTATCTTTATGAGGCTATAAGAATCTAAATTGATGAGGAATATCTTGCATTCAGTGTATTTAGATATAGTTCTCTGAATTTCTTGGAGTGATGTGATCTACTTTTAATAAAAATTCACTTTTAGGTATATAACAAACGTAAATGAAATGTTCTTTTTAATCTGGATTCTCAAGTTCTTTAAAAAGCCAGTTCTCTTGAAGAAATGTCAGCCGATGGGATTTCCTCTGCTGCTTTCTAGAAGTCTTTCAAGTTGTAATGTTCTGTCCTGAGACAGGGCTGAGGCAAATAGGGTATACTAAGTTGTGCCCACATTTGAGGATCCAGTTCTTGCTTTGTGTCCTGGAAGGTTCCTTAAGGTGAGCTAACCAGATATTCCATGAGCTCATCTGTCAACTGTCCTACAAAGTAGGAACATCACTCAAAAGGGGTGGGGGAGCCAAAACGACAGCTATGTAGAGAGCGTTGCTGTGTGCAGAGGTCTTACTTACCATAAAGTGGGAATGAGTTGTCACCCAGCCTAAGGACCTTTTTCACTCTCCTCTGCACTGCCCCAGTAAACCAGTCTAATCAGATGTCCCCACAGGACAGTGTGGGCCCCTGAAGGCAGGCAGCACAAAAGGCAGTGCACAGCCTTGAGCACAGGGTTGGAAGAGGGCACAGACTCCACAGTTGAGTAGTTTCGGGCATGTCCCATTTGCCCTTTCCTGGACCTGGGACTTCACTGGGGTCTAAGAATACTTAAATAGAAACCCTGAAATTAAATCTTTCTTTTCATCTCCTTCACCCCCTACCACGAATAATCCAACAACATGGGGTGGGGTGTTATGTTGAAATGCTATGTTGTACTTAGCCTAATGTTTGTTTCCAGGCAAAATATCTGTTTAACAGTTTCTGTGCTCACAGGATTGAGCAGGACACTAGGGAGCTTGGGGATACATAGTATTTTCATAACATATGACACCATCTGTGGGTATTTAACATCTGGTATGATTTTAAATTTCAGCTTCAGAAATCTAAGCGATTCTTTCCTTACCATGCTGACCCCCTGCCCCCCAGCCTTTATTGATAAGGAGGGTATGATAGTTACTTAGCCATGAGTTGGAAGAACATCAACAACCAGGTTTAAAAATGAGGGCTTTTCAAAAGAAACCTGACTGGAGTCGTTATTATGTAGAAGAATAAAAAGCAAATAAGCAATACCCCAGGGATTTTGACACAAAAGCCTAACTCTGAACAATTATTTTAGTCTCGGGCAATCAGCACTGGATTGTAATTAGTATTATTTATTTGTTTGTTGTGTATGGACGCTTTGCTCACACTGGTGCCCCAGGGGTAAAGAGAGGGAGTCAGATCCCCTAGAACTAGAGTTAAAAATAGTCGTGAACCACCATGTGGATGCTGGGAATTGAATCCAGGTCCTCTGCAAGAGCAACCAGTGCTTTTAACCACTGAGCCACCTCTCCAGTCTCTCACTGTTATTTTTAAGAAGCATCAGTCACTTGACACAAACATTCTGCCTGTTCTGAGTATTTCCATATAGTGTTTTTACTTAAACTAAATTTTTACTTTCTTACATTATAAGTAGCTTTCTTGCCCTTCCTTTACCTAAACAATAGATGCCAACAAACTCCTCACATAAACTGCACACAAACACAAGATGATATCAGAAAAAAAATAAGCGTGCCAACTTCCGTATTATGAATTTTCCCCAAACAGTCTCGGGAACAGAGACCTTCTGTTCTTCCCAGCACCTGGTGTGGTGTGACTCCCAGGCGACCATCTTCATTAGGCTTCTGCAGAAACATGGAGAGAAGACACAGCCATGCCCTGTGAACAAGTCACACTACTGCACGTAGCCAGAAATGGGAAATAACATCTGTGGAAAACAAGATAATATTGACTAGTACGCAGTTACTTAAACTCTACTACAGAAGAAAAAATAGTGCTCCTACTACGTTTTTAGAGGGAGCTCTGAAATAATTCTGTAAGAAGACTGAAATAATTTTGAAGGTTGTTTTAAAGTATTTGGACCTTTAGTAACTGCTGTAATCCTACCCCCTCAGTCTGCTCCCATCACCCAAAAGCTGCCTTTAATTGATTGATGAATTAAAATGGAGTAGTAACATTTAAAAGTTGTGTGATGTTTTTAATAACCAATAATGACACCTGCTAAAATGGGTCATTATTCTACAAAACCCAATTATGTTAGCACTAAAGATTTAACTAAGCTGACTGAGGCAAAAGGTAGAAGGTTTTAAGTAAAAATAATCCTCATTTTCCAAATATAGTCCCATTTTTTTCCCAGAGGTATCATTTGAACTATTATTTAATTAGAATTAGAAATTCCACATTGGCAAAAAAAAAAAAAAAAAAAAAAACACCTCACTGGGAAGAGTAAAATAAAATTATTACATTCCTTACCTGGGCGTGAATAGAGATAGAAATTCCTGCATGGCTAGAGAGTGTCAAGTCCCTTAAAGACATCATATACCAAAGTTATATGGTGATGATTGCTGATAGCACCGTAGTAGAGCTTGTCTATTACACAATCGACCGCAGAAAAGCGCACACCTGAAGTCCTGTTAAGAATAGGTGATATTTTTTTGGCCCCCAGGCAGTCAATTTTGTTTGTATTTGCACTCCTAAGGAGAGCTGCTCCCGTTGAGGGAAAGTCTTCCCTCTGCCTATGAGAAACACTGCAAGAAAGCATCCTCCAAGGAAATGGCATTCTGCTGTTTACCCCATGAAGCCCTGAGTAATTGTGTTGGCTTTCTTGGTGTGATAAACACTGAGAGGCAAAGAGATTAGCGTCATCACTGCCATCTCTTTTTCTCTGCCCTGAGGAAGGTGTTGGGGGGTGGGCATGGGGGTTGCTTCCAATCTAGTGTGACGAGGTTTGTGGAAAACATTTCTGTCCGCTGATGTGTAATGATAAAGACCCTGCTAAATATTCAGTTTATTAAATTAATAGTGTAACAAATATCGGAGCAGTTTTTACAACCACTTAAACTTGTGTTTACATCCTGTGTAATTACAATTCATAATTGGGAGAGCAGTCAAATCTAAACACATTCTGATCAATGGTTCTCAGGCTGCCAGGCAGACCCAGCACAACGCAGCATGGTAAGTGGTTTTTAAAACCTAGAATTCAAATCAGTTCGGAGGGATGAGAGAAGATGTTTAACAGTGAAATGTTTTAAATTGTGAATTAGATTGTATGTAAAAATGATGATTGATTTTTTTTCTGGGCATGAAAAACAACATACTTCTTTAGACATTAAAAAGCTTATGAAAATGTAAATAGGACTGGTATAAAAGCTAAAACTTACCCCAACTTTTGAAAGAATCATCAAATAATACATTGTTGTCATGGGAGGAATGATAGAGGCACATGGATGTATGAAAAACTATTGTCCAGCAATCACTTCCATTTCAAATTACTGAAATCCCTTTCATATGTATTTATATTTATTTCATGGCTAGATGCCAGGTATAAATTAAAAATGAAAAATGGCCCAGGTCTGCTGAGAAGCCAAGGACAATGGCACTGGATTTGGATCCTACTACACATACTGGCTTGAGGGGGGGGGGGGGCTTAGCCTGTTTGGATGCTCACATTCCTAGACCTGGATAGAGCAGGGAGGAACTTGGATTTCCCACAGGGCAGGGAACCCTTACTGCTCTTTGGACAGGAGAGGGAGGGGGAGTGGAGGGGGGAGGAGAGAGAGGGGAAGTGGAGGGGGGAAGGGGGAGGTAAATGGGAGGCGGAGAGGAGGTGGAAATTTTTAATAAAATATAAAATAAATAAATAAAAAATGAAAAATGGCCCAGGTAAGGACTACAATTTGAGACCAACTAACCAGACTGTCTAAATAACCTGATAGCTTTGCTATGCTTTTCATAGGAACATGGAGGGACATGGAGATTCACATCCTCTGGTTCCCTTTAACAACCTCCTTCCTCCATCTGAACAGCATGTGTTCCAAAACAGGTCTCAGATAAAGCTCTGAGGAGATGCTCTACCTCATTAACATGTTGGTCATCAAATCCCCATGCCACTTGTCTCAGCTACTTTTCCTATGACTCTGACAAAATACTCGGAGGAAAGCAACTTAAAAGAGAAAGGTCATTTTGGATCACAGTTCAGTGATAGAGGCCACCACAGCAGGGAGTCCTGTCTGCAGGAACCTAAAAAATATGGCCACATAACTTCTGCTGCCAGAAAATAGGAAACAGTGAATGCCCATGTTCAGATTTCTCCTTGTATGCAGTCCACGATCTCAGCCATAGGGAATGATGCTACACTCCCTTAAAGTAGGCAGCACCTCAATTATACTACGTAAAATAATCCCTTACAGGTATGCCTGAAGCTAACTTCATCTAAGTGATCCATACAAGTATTTCTAGAGCTGTATCTCCTAGGTGACTGCAGAATCTGAGGTGGATGATCCCACTAACCATCACATCTCTTGTTATAATGAAATTATAGCAATCAGATTCTTGAGCCAATCCAAACAGAAGTATATTTTCATGTGAAATTCTCACATTAATGTATATGGCATAATACATTTACAAGCCTGTGTGTTAAGGGTTACCTCTAATTAAGGGTAAGCAATACTCAGTTTATCTGAGACTCCTTCTTAATGAATGTTAGTACACTATGCAGATTTAACAACCTCTCTCTAGGTCTGCAAATGTGACCACGCTCAGAGAGGCTCTGAAATAACACATGTTCAGATTTGGTGCTTGGAGCTCTGAGAACCACAACCTGCTCTGGTTTCTCCACTACAGACATTTTTACTAGAAAGATCTTCAGCAATATCTTTCCAACCCAGGGCTTAAAATGTATGACAAATAAAATAAAATGCATGAGCCGCTGAAAGACATTTGGATTGAATGGCACAAAGCCATTTTCTTTTTCCAGCAACTTGTTCTATTTGTGTTGTGATTCGAGCTCACAAGCATAAGGTTAGGAGCAAAGGTTTCCCTAATTGTCTTCACACTTTCCTGAGTGTGGGCAGCATTCTGAGTATATAAAGCCCTTAATTCACACTGGATTCTCTAGACCTGCACTAATCGTCATCAATAGCTACCTCTCTACAGCTATTGAGCGCCCAAATGTGGTTAGTCCAAGCTGGCTAGTCCTATAAGAACATGAGATTTCAAGAATCTTAGCACAAAGCATACAAGGAACTTTGTGAATCATTTTAAAATAATTTTTATATTGATCCCATGTTAGAGAAATAATACTTTGGATACACTGGATTAAATAAAATGTGTTATCACAATTGATTTTAATTGTCCTGATCTCCTTCTCTAATGTGGATCCTAGGGGTTTTTAACTTACACAAGTGGCTAACATTATATTTCTATTGAGCAGCATTTCTCTGAGCATCAAATTTTCCCGTCTATAAAATGAGATTAATAGTATTCATCATCCAGGATGACTATGAAAACGATAATGAGGTAACAAACCTGAAATACTTGTTGAATTGTAAAGTAGGGGAATACATGACATAGTACAGATCCCAGGACTTAAGTCAACGTTAGTGTGTCTTTGCTTTTTCTGTTGTTACTTTTTTGTACCCTCGCCATTAGAATTTCTTTGTTGAGTCAGTCACTGATGCTGACGTGAGTTAACTGTAAAAGCATTGCTCACATACATAGGCCTGTGGGCACCTTTAGACACTACAGTGAGACCTCAGGTTGAAAGCTAGTTAGAATATGAAAACGTAGACTAAAACCCTGAAATATAAGCTAATTAAAAACCTCACAGCAATTTGCTGCAAAGCCCTCTAGAACTCAGTTGCCTAGATCAAAATGGGTATCACGATTCTCACCCCCCAAAAAAAGTTTCATATTCAGGAAATGTCAGCTATCACCGGACAATGCCTATTCAGTTCTAAAAGATGGCTGCCCATTTCATTTTGCTGGAGTCTCCCATTCAGGCCATTGTAGCTCTTTGTCCAGAATTCTAGTGCCTAAATTTTCATCTATTTTCAGTGACAAGCAATGAAACAGGATGATGCACTTGGTAAGAGCCTTGGAGAGTTTCTGGGTTGAGAAGTTTCGTGTTTTAGAACAGGTGAGTAGTCAAGTCTCTTTGTTTACCTTTTTGATTCAATAAAGCAATCAGAAAAATTGAACAGGTTTCGTGTTTCATTCCTCAACTTGAATATTTGAGTTCTCCTAAATTGAATTATTTGACTGAAACAAACTATATCAGAGAGTGGGGGTTGGAGAGAGGAAATCAAATTCTCGTTTTCCTTGTCAGCTCACGGTTGTAGCGTGTACGCGGATTCTCTGAGGCCCCGTGAGATCCTACTTAATTAAAGTCTGTTCGTTCTAACTCCAGCTGGCCCACTGACTCGCTCTGTGGCCTCACCCTGTGAAGTCCTCTACCCGCTAGAAAGGCTCAGGGGGCTGTTAATGCAAGGAATCAATGATCAAAAATTAATTTTAAAGCCTGTGGTAAGAGCACATTAACATGAACTGAACATCCTGCTTTGTGGAGAGGCTGCTCTGCAGAGCTGTGGCCCTCCAGAGGATCTGAGGACAAAATTCTGCAGCCAGAGCATACCTTGAGAATAATGCTGCATGTCACTAATAACCCAATGCTATGTTACAAGCCCAAATTGGAGACTTTGCAGAGAAATACACAGCCTCAGTAATTTCCAGTTTGGTGTAATAATATGGAAATGGCTTTTGGTGCTGGGAATGGATCAGCCCAAATGAGCTGGAATTGATAGCTGCCTGTAATAGTAAGGGCAGGAGAGAGTGATCACGTCTCTGTCCTTGCTGCCTTATCTAGGGCTCTCCAGGCGTGACAATTTTAGGAAGTGAGCCTTTAAGTGTGTTGTGAAAACGTACTACAATATCCTGTGGCATAAAGCATGGCACCTCTAAAATCACCTCAACAAGAACTCGGAATTGGAGCCCCTTTCCCAGGGAGGGAAAGGGTTTTTGTTCTTGCAAAAAGTAAAGGAAAATGGTAAGCCTAGGAAAACTGATGTGGGCCTGAGACAGTAACTCAGTCAGTAAAGGGCTCACCTTGGAAGCTCGGAGGCCTAAGTCAGATCTCCCCCTGAAGCGTGGTGATGTGAGCTTGTAAGCACAGATTCCAGGACACAGAAACTGCAGATACCTGATGCTTGGTTGGCCAAACAACCTAGAATACTTAGTGAGCTCCAGACCAGTGAGGGGCTCTGTCCCAACAAAAATAGGTAGATAGCCCATAAGGAAGGGTGGTTAAGGTTGTCTTCTGGAGTACACAAGCCCACATGCACACACACACACACACACCTTTACACACAAGCACATACATGTACACACTCACACACAAGCACACACACACCACATACCACACACCTGTGAACACACACATGCATATACCACATATCACACATCCGTGATCACACATATGCACACACATGTGTGCATACGCACACACAATAGAGCAATAATATCTGGACAGCAGGGAAATATTTCTCTTTTATTGCGGGACAAATATATTGTACATGGGTGGACTTTCCACTTATTATCCTGATTACAACACACTGAAGTTGGTTATCTGTGGTCAGTGACGTAGGAATCAAAAAGCTTTTATAGTTTCTGTAATATAGACAGCGTCTTGAGCATTGCCCAACAATCATCTCTCTCAGAAGTCATCAAAGCATGAAAAAGTCATGAGGAAGTATGGAGACAGCAGTCGCTTTGGATTAGCATACACTGAACTATGAGCTTGGTGAAGGTCATTGCAGGGAATGAGACTTCCTCATCTCCTGGCTGTGCATTTCTTTATCCAAAGCCCCCTCTAAGTATCTGAGGACATAGGTGTTCAGTATGATTTAAAATCCAGTGCCAAGGCACAACAAAAGACAAGGAAAGGCTCCCTTTCAGGAGTTCATACTCCAGCTATATCTATGGGTGGCAAACATGGACACAGCACTGAAACAATATGTGGAAAGTGACCCTCCATCTGGGGACAGGGAGTAGTGATGCCACCTGGGGTGGAGGTGACATTATTTTCGGACAAAATGACATTTCAGTGGTCACACAAATCAAATAGTATATTGATGTTACCAGTATCTTGGGGGGACCCTCACAGTTGGAAGGTACAGCAAAGACAGGATTCAGAATAAAAGAATGTGTTTTAGGAAGAGCGTGAAAGAAGTGTAGCCAAAGGGGCTGAAGAAAGGAAAGACTGGCAAAGGAGGGGAAACCCCGGACGAGTCCACGTCGTCTTTTACAGTGGTATGGAAACTTCTGCAAATATCGCAGTGAAGAGTTCTGGGAAAAAAATGAGGGAAGTAAACTCCTTACAAGAGTCTGCCTTTTGCAATCTTATTTCTATGCCATGTTACACTAAGAGTAGCAAAAAGGAGTGTTCAATAAATGTTCCAAGACTGAACATGGATACGCCAACTGCACAACAGTGTGTTCACAAGTTCTGAACCATCTCATTGTAAAGAATGGATACCTAACAACCTGTACCAGGTTTTGATTGAGAAAGCAAGGTTAATAAATATTATAAGCTAACCTGCATTCCAAAAGTAAAGAAACTGCAAATCAAGGAAATGTCTGAGGAAATATGTACACATTCCTGAAACAGATCCCCAAGTCTTCACCAGGGAAGTGACAGTCACTGTCAGCGTCCCTGGACCTCCTCTTGCCACATGTGACCTTTCCCTAGAATATAGTCTCCTTTATGTGAAGGCCTCTGTGACATTTACCTAGAAGCCAATCAAAGTAACAAGAATATGTTTAACACCACAAACCCATGTGCCTGCTCCCTCTGTTTCCATTCCAGGCCATAGTTTCTTATGTCCCTGTTTGCCAAACCCTAGGGTCTGAAATCTGCTGTCCCATATCCAGTCTTAGAAGTTACATCTTCCACCAGATCCGCTGTCGTGACTGTCCCACCAGCTTCCTTCCTCCCACCCTCTTCCCCACTTACTCACTAAAATTCTCCTCTTCTCCAATGTGCCAGTGGCTTCTCCTCACAGGCAGAGCCAAAAGGGCGCTTGAATAGTTCTCCACTGTATCCCTCCCCATCTTCCTACTGAACCAGCCCTCACCCACTGGCTCCAGACACATCCCCTGCCTTTTCATCCAGTGTGCTCTCTGCGCTGAGGCTCTGCATTGGCTTCCTGGAATCTTCGGCCTCTAGACAATTTCTTTAATTCGTTTAGGAATTTTTCAAATGTCACTTCATTAGACATCCCTGTCTCCCTCACCAGTCACCTTCTCCTTCCTTGTCTTTCTCTGTTGTTTTCTCTGGTTTTTCCGCCACCTTCTCCCTACTGGCATTATAGTGTTTGTTTGTTTATTGTCTGTCTTTTCTGCTAGAAGGGCTTGGAGCACCTGGGATGCCATCCGACATTATAGAAGATACAAAATAAATATTTGGTGAAACTGGTAAATGAACTAAGGCCTCGGGAGACATTGATGCCAGTGCAGTTGCCTACAGAACCTGAATGAGGCCTTGAGACCCTTGTGAGCTGTGCTCCAGTGACCATCGCTAATCTCAAAGTATTTCAACCTAGAAGATAAAAACAGAATGCCATCTTCATACAAAACCACAGAAGCTTTAATTTTTATTGTTTTTTATATAATAGAGAGCGTTTTTACTGCCCTTAGTTGAAGGACCTAATAAAGTCGGGGACAAACAGGCATATAGTAAGTCTTTGCTCAGCCTGCTTTCAGTAGAAAAGGTTAAGTAGAGAAAAAGGTTGTGAGACTCATGGTGTATGAATTTAGCCAGCAGTGTAGTAGCTCAATTGGATTCGGAAAGTATTTCCTTCCAATATATGCCCTGTTCTCACCTCTCCCCTCTGTGACTCCTTGGCAGATTTGGAAGGAAAGAAGAAATGTCTCACTATTAACCAGCAACACCAGAGGAGCCTCCATCCCAGTCTCCTCCAGCAAGATGGCCTAAAGTGGACTGGCTACTCTCTTTGTCCCAGCATCTCTCCATCATTACAGGGAAAGGGGAGATGTTATCCTGTACTTACACGGGACTCTTGGAGGAAGCAGTGCTCTTGCTTGTGTTTGTGACAAGAGCCCTTTATTTACAATTGACATTTGCTGTCTTCGAACAGTAACACTCAGTCACTCAGTGACATAACAGTCTGACAGGTCCCAAGAGCTTCCTGCACTGCCTGTGCCCCAATGGCACTACTGGGATAAGTGTTAAAGACAAGGGGAGACAGGTGTAAGTGGAGGCTGCCTGTTTCCCACTCTTCCAGACCTGAATAATAACACAGAAACTATATTTATTTCAACAGTGTTTGGCCAATGACTCATTCATGTTCTAGCAAGCTATTACATTTTGAATTAACGCATTGCTATTAATCTGTGTATCACCATGCGGCTGTGGCTTACCGGTAAAAGTTCTGGTTGTCTGTTTCCTTCGGCAGCTACATGGCGTCTCCCTGACTCTGCCTACTCCCTCTATATGTATCTCTTCCTAGATACATATTCCTACATAGAATATAGATATGGCTATATTCTGCCCTGCCATAAACCAAAGTATCTTTACTCATTAACCAACAAAAGCAACACATATACAGAAAGGCATCCCACATCAGACAGGGACCCAGCTCTGCATTTGCAAAACCTCTTTCAGCCAAGGTTCTCAGAGCCCCAAATAAGCATTAGGAGGAATTATTATCCTCACTTTACATAAAGAGGAGAAACATTTGATTTCTTTAGTAATGGCCTCTTACAACAGTTTCTAAATGTAATTACATTGGTTGGAAGTACCAACTTATGCTATGAAATTACCAGCACATTACATGAGAGAAATAAAGGCAGCAATATATCATAGAGCTTGTTAAGTACAAGAAATTTCCTTCACATTCTATATGCTACTCTCAGAGGGGGCCAATCATGGATATCATCACTGTGAGAAAGTAAGGGACCATGGCTGAATGTTTCAGCATTATCCTGGGAATACAGGACCGGTTATGCAGCTGGCACAGTGCTGGGAACATTAGCACACACCTCATTCCTTTCTATCCCCAGCCCACCTCATTTTGCTGGGAACTGTGACTTAAGGGAGTAAGGAGCTAGGTGTTAGATTCCAGGATTGGTGCTATTTCCATAGCCCACAACACAGTGACAAGACCAGGACAGAATTCATCTCCATCTCCTAATACTTTCAGTTCTTTTTCTATCCATGTACACTACACAGGGTATACCCAAGCCATGAACTGATGAGCTCAGAGAAAGAGCATGCTGAAGAAAGACACAGTGGCCTGCCCCCCTACTAGTAGGCCTCTACTATCCATCAAGAGCTCAAGACTCTTTCCTTGTTTGAAGAAATAATTGGGAATGTATATTATAAGGTCCAACTGACTGGTTTTGTAGCCCAGTTTCTCTACTTGGTATTAACTTATATGATCTTGGTTTTAGGTTATCTTTAGTGTGCCTTAGTTGTTTTTCAGTGAAATGAATTCAGTAATACCTAAGTCATGCTGTTTAAAAGAATTGAACATGTCATTGAAGAAGAACTTAATAAATATTGGATATTCTAACTATTCTGCTATTACTATAAACTTCCTTTAGTGACTTCATAAACTCACATTACTATCTTTTAATTTTTGTCTCATGTGCATGGGTATTTTTGTCTACATATCTGTCTTTACACCCCATGAGTTCCTGGTGACCGAAGGAGCCCAAAGAAGATATTGGACCCTCTGCATTGGGAGTGACAGACAGATATGAGCATCCATTTGGGTTATGGAACCAAACCCAGGTCCTTTACAAATTCCTGCCTCTACATTTCCCTAACCAGTTCACCCTGCTGCCTGCTGCTGGGGAGCAGTATGACATACACTCTGAGGATGCCAATTCTGCCCTTTCCAGAAGCCCTTTGGAGATATCTATTTTAATATTTAATGCAACCTATATTCCTTACCATATCCACTAGTAAGTCGGGATATTGGCTAAATAAATTTATACTTAACAGCCTCTCTGTTTCAGTACTGCATAGATACTGAACACTAAGTTTTGGTTACAGCATAGCAGAGACAAAAGAAATTGTGTGTCAGAAACAGGTGGAAAAAAACTCATTCAGACACATCACTAAACAATGCCTGCTTACAGAGGCTTCTCATTTAAAATACCATGGTCATTGGGTAATTGCATTAATAAGTAAACTACTTTTAATTATATGAATACATGTGAAAGGTATCTCAGATGTTGCCAAATAGCAGAACAAGAGACTGTCCTTTATCTATGTTCCTCCCATGTCCACGCACCTATTTGAGTCTCTATTCGACCATTGATTTAATTGCTCTGGGATAGTTCCCACATGCAAACAACAGAGAATAAGCGAGTTGAGTACAGGAAGATAGACAACAGATTGGAAGTGTGGAGAGACGCCACCATTCAAATGTGTTCAGTGGCCGCAGTTGCAAGACCATAAGAATGATGAGGATTATACATCTTGCCTAAGAGCACCCACATTCCATTTTTCTTTCAAATCTCTGGGAAAACAAAATAGCTCAGTAGGACAGGATTACCACAAGAGAAGCCTTTGCTCACCTGCCCATTGGGTCTAAGCTGGGGTTATACCACCTCTAAGGGGTTGTGTGTCTTTTGGAAAGGGCTAACAATTCTTAGAATCTTGGAACCTTGGTCTTCTGCTTTGAAAGCTGATATATGTAGGTAGACTTTTCTGTTCCTCCAGAAATTGTCCAAATAACCACACAGATATTTATTAATTGTAAATGCTTGGCCAATAGCTTAGGCGTGTTTCTAACTAGCTCTTATAACTTAAATTAACCCACTTCTATTAATTTATGAGCTGTTGCATGACTTGTGACCTCATCTGGTACATGTCCTGCTTCCTCTACAACTGACTGGTGACTCAACCCTTCCTTTTTCCAGAGTTCTTTCTGTCTGACTCCCCTGCCTTTACCTCTTCATGCCTGGCTATTGGTCCTTTAGCTCTTTATTAAACCAATGAAATCAACACATCTTCACAGCATACAAAAGAATTATTCCACAACAGACATGAAATCCATATGCCACCTTCTAAGATTCACAAATATACCCTCTGTTTTCCCTTACAGAAGTGTGTGTGTACATGCATATGTATAACTGAGTCCTGAACCTAGGACCCTTTCCATATTAGGAAAGCACTCAACTATCTCTACTTCTTAGCTAAGTCTCAGTTCCACAGGAGTACTGTGAAGCCAGTAAGAGAGAACTTTAAAATGACCACAGAAGAGTTGCTTTCATTTCCCAGTTACAGACAAAGTTCAGTTTGCTAAATGACACTAAATCACAAGCAATGGCTCCTGTGCTCTTTGGTTTCTAAGCCTTCCCATCTTTTATTAAGATTTCTTCTTCCTTGGCCCAGCTGTCTCTACATTACACAATGTCCCACATTACCCATCTCTGGGTGGCTCCATTCCTGGTCCACCCCTTTTCACCTAGAAATTGTCCTCTGAAGATAACAATGGACGTATGCACGTGGGTTATTTGGAATCACATCCACTTGGGCAATAAAGCCTTAAGAAAACAATGTGTTTTGAGACAGAGCCATAAACTATTTGGTAGGACCTTATCATCTCAAGGCCAGGAATCACAGAAAAAAAGAAAATAGCACAGAAAGGAAAATTCAACCAATGTCACAAAACCATATCTGTAAAACAAAGCAAAAAAAAATGCTTCTTGAACGTAATAGCTGAGCCATGTGACCTCTGCTGCCTTGTGAAGAAGAGAAATTCTCTAAATGAAATCAGTCAGAGGGGCAAACCCAAGAGGAACCTCCTGACTTAGACCTGGGCCTTGGGGGCACAGGGTAAGTCTAGGAAATAAAGCATAATTGAAGTCCCTCTGAGAGCAGTTGGAATGGAATGAGGAGGTGTTCACAAGTCACCCCAAGTCTTCTCTTGTGGATAGGCTGTGGCTACTGAATTGTACATTCCACTTTGACTTTGTGCTTCTGCCTCCTCACACAGTCCTTGTAAATGTGACCATGTGATAATATGACTACAGCTTGTTTCTGTCTCTTAAACTATGCCTAGAAGGTACCTCCCAGCTATGCACTGTGTTATGAGCAAAGATAAAACAGGTTCACCGCTGCACGATGCTCAGATACATTGATTTTGAAATAGAACATTAGGACTAAATAGGATCTGGGACTCGTGTGTTCCCTGGAGAACAGCAGCCCCTCCTCCACGGCTCCCTTTGCATCTCTCGGAACTGAACAATAAACCATCCATGGCATCAAGAGTACTCAGAGCTCAGAGTCCAGCAAGGATAGCAACAAAGCAATCTTTTACATCCTTGTTTCCTCAATCCCTGTATCTATTTGAGTCTCTGACTTAAAAAACACCAACACTGATACTCACACAAGGACCAACTTATAAGAAAGATTATGAAGAATCATAAGAGAAAAAATGACTTTGGAGTTACTTCTACAGTCTAAATCATGGGGAGAATTTTGAATGTAAACAGCCACCCTCCTGCAAGGGAGTTATTGATAAAAAATAAGACTAGAGGTAGCTGGACTCCAGCAAGAAATGACAGGTCACACAAAAGATGCTATTCACATGAACTTAAAGAGACTATGTTCGAAGATATGGGCAAAAAATGTTGAGATCTTTTGGCTGGAGAAACAGCTCTCATCCTCTTGGCCTGGAGCATTAAAAGAGCCAGTCATCACAATAAAACAAAAGAGCCTGGCAACCAAAAGAGGCAGTTCAGCATCCATAAAGGGAACAGCCTCTGCCAGTCTTCATGTTGGCAGGAAGGGATCCTGGGGAATGAGCCACTATTCTCATCTGCTCTTCCAGATAAGATCTGTGCCTCTAAGTCAACCTCAGAAGGGATCCAGAAGGTAAAGGAACCCATGCTTATGATCCATGAAAGACCTACAAGGAGTAAACCAAGGCAGGGACAGATGAATACAAGTTTGAGGTAGGTCACAGGGACAAATGGAGAGTGTGTGGCATCACATTAGATAGCTTACTGCTCCCAGATACTGGCTGAATGGGTCAGTCAGAGATGTCTCACCATAGCCAGCCCAAACGGCTCGATTAAGAGTATATATGAGAGTTTGTCTCATGTTATTACATCTCAACTTGCAGCACCCTGCGATGTTAGCAAGCTTCTTGTTCCACGAATTGGGCATAAAAGGTGCTTTACTTCATAATTTTCAAAGCAGGCAGTGAAAGTTATAGCCTCAAGCACCCTAAAAGCTATCTGGAATAATTAATGGTCCTTGTCTTAATTTTCTAGTGCTATGATAAAACATGACCAAGTCAACTTTCAAAAGAAATTACTTAATTGGCTTATGGTGTCTGAGGGTTAGAGTTCACAAGGTAGAAAGAGATAGTGCCACTGGGAATCAGACGCCTCCTCCAACAAGGCCAAATCTCCAATCTTTCACAAAGAATCCTACCAACTAGGGACCAAATATCCAAATATGTGAATCTATGAGGGTACTTTCATTCAAACCACCAAAGCCCTGTTGTAGTGGCCCTATGATTGGAGGTCACTGATACCTGGTATAGAAACCTAGCCTCAAAGGAAGCCCACAGGGTCCCTGTTCCTCAACAGGACAATCCACTCTGAGAAGACCAGAAATGACATATTAGAACTACAAGGAAATCCAAAACATCCAGGAGACCAGGAAATAAAGCCTAGAAAAACTTCTGCTAAGGAACCACATAATGTGTATTTTAGGCTTCGTGGGCTCTAGTGTCCTCTGTCCTCTACTCAATTAATTCTTTTACTATAGCTCAAAAATAGCAGACGCCAAGGAAACAAACGGGCATGTGTGGGGTTTTGGATGTAATTGACATCCATAATCCCATAATCTTATAGGGAGTGGCCTATTAGGAGGTGTGGCTTTGTTGGAGTGGCTATGGCCTTGTTGGAGGAAGCATGCCACTGTGGATGAGAACTTTGAGATTTCCTATGCTCTGGATACTGCTCAGTGTGTCAGTCAACTTCTTGTTGCCTACAAGTTGTAGGCTATTTCTCCAGCACCATGTCTGCCTACATGCCACCATGATCCCTGCCATGATCGACTAAACATATGAACTGTATGTGAGCTACCACAATTAAACGTTTCCTTTATAAGAGTTGGCAGGGTCATGATGTCTGTTCACAGCAATAGTAACCCTAACTATGTGACTGTGCTCAAAAAAAAATCTTACAAATACAAATAACAGACTGAATTGAGCAGTAGTTTGTGGAACCCTGATTTGGAGTGTTGGATTTAGTATATTCATGTAATCCTGCCCTCATTTGTATCCACAAGTATCCTTGTTTTACATTTACATCCCATTCCTGTTCCCTACTGGATTGTAAGCTTCATGGAAACAGAAACTTGTATATTTATCTGGTTGATACTCATAATTACAAGAATGTATAAAAGAATTAATCAGTCAAACTATAAACATCATAAAGATATTTAACATAAACATTATTAAGATATTTTATAATTCCATTGTTTACAATAACCTATGTTAAAGCCTATTTTTTTGTACTTGTTCTTATTTTTTTAACTATTTGGTCATCAGAAAATACACAAGGAAACACAAAAAAACCTATATGAGTCCTAAATCTCTTCTACAGCTAAAGTGCAGGTTCATGCTCTCACTGCTGCTGCTTTTCCTTAAAGAAGGCAGAGTAGGTTACCTCATACCAACAACTGTTGACAGGAGAAAAGTGAAGTTGGCTCCTAATTAATGTATTTGCTAGTGAGACTCACAAAACATGAATTAGGTGTTTATACTTAACATATGTTCAAGCTATGGAATTGGATAGTTGGAGCTTTGTTTATCATTCATGGCCATCAAAAACTCTAAACTAAAAATCTTTGTAACGCCAATTTTTATGATCTGCACACATTCCCTATATTTCACACCTGATAGCCCCAGAGCCTGTGTGACCCATCTGCTCTCCTTAGTGCTTCAGAAAAGAAAACTTTGAAGCCGCCTGTGAGCTACTGTTCATAGCTCCCAACCACTAAAAGAGACCGAAAGGCACAGAACCATATAAACCCACTGGCAGTGAGAAGGAGAGAGAGCCAGAGAAGAAAGTGTCAGGCAGTTTAGGTGTTAGAAGGTTGACCCTCCCTCAGTACTAGAAAAGTATCTTTATGTTCCCCTTAAGTAAACAATTTGTATCATTTGATCATTAAATCTTGAAGTAGGGGAGTTCATGACTTTCCCATAGCAAAAAACAAACTGTCTTATTTGGTAGAGATTAAGGGACATAAAGACTCTAAAAAATCTGTTTCAGCATGAGTGGTTGGAAATATATAGGATCAAGCATCAAGAAAGAGCTCTAACCTCCATTTCTAGGTCTCTGGGTTCACTGGATAAATATTTATTGCACATTCACCAAGTGTTCGGTGGAGAAGAAAGCATATCTGGATGGTTAGCTCATCCAGCCCTTAGTTGTGTCTACATACAAACTGTTAAGTGTTTTGTAGATGTGTGGGAGATAGGTGTGTATTTGATACTTGTTTCGCAGGTTCCAAAGAGCCATAAACAAATCTCTGCACACTGGTGCTGTTGGTTCATGCTATCTTCTATTATGCCCCACTGGGACCACCTCACCAGAAAAATGAAGAAAGAGAAGAGGCAGTAGATAAAATATTATCCTTATTTTTAGGCGAAAACAAATGGCCTGTTATGTTTATTCCAATCTAAGTAAAGTAGGAATTTCATCTTTATTGTTTGTTGTTCTTTATCTTCATAAATTGTGGTCCTGGTGTTTCCATTTCGTTAAACGATAAAAATATCTTTGTATTCGCTCATGTTTCCTTCTGAGATGAAGCTTCTCCCACTGTCCTCCCTGTGGCAAATGTTCATTAGTCAGTCTGAGTAGTGGGCAACGGGTGATATCTTCATGTGGGCTCCTATTGCTGTGAAAAGGTACCATGACCATGGCAACTTATAAGGAAAACTTTTAATTGAAGTGGTGGCTTACAGTTCGAGAGGTTCAGTCCATTATCATCACGGCAGGGAGCATAGTAACATGCAGGCAGACATGGTGCTGAAGCTGAGAGTCCTACCTCTTGCAGGCAAAAGGAAGTTGACTAACAGGAAGTTGACTGACAGTCACACTGAGGGAAGCTTGAGATAAAGAGGTCTCAAAGTCCGCCCCCACCGTGACATACTTCCTCCAACTAGGCCGTGCTTCCTATTAGTGCCACTCCCTTTGGGGACCATTTCCTTTCAAACCACCGCAGCTGGTTAAATTACTAAGAAAAGAACAGACAAGGGGGAAAGATCCACACTGCTGCTTGGTACATGTGGGACTGAAAACACTATTATTTGCTTAGTACCAAAGGTAGTTCTTGTACGCCAGTCTGTGAATGGCACAAAGTCTTTTAAATAAGCCAGATGAAGAGAAACATTGAATTTCTTGGGTACATGTATGTCTAGAATTACAGGACGGATCATGATCCAATCCCTATTTTTACATCCCCAGATGTCCTAATAAAATCGATTATTGCCTTCTGAGAGTGTGACACGAATGCAGGTAATGACAAATGCTGCCAAGAATTTTACCATAAATAATTAATGTAATTAGGGTCAATAACTGCAAGATAGTTTTATAGTGAGGAACAAACCTAATCACTCCCATGCCTCTTTTGGATTTCTCAATTACTTTGAGAGATAATTACTTTTAGAGAAACTACAGTCAAGCGACAAAAGAAGATATTCCCGGTTATGGCTCTTGAGCAGCCAGCGGGCAGCTTTATTGACGCCATCCACCTGTGAGTTAAGTGCTGTATAGTGAGAAAGCTGGCATATTTTCAGCTCCAATTGACACAATTCAGGATACACACATAACTTACATCTACCCCCCCTAACACCGTGAGAAGAGACATCACTGAAGTGAGAAAGTGGCTGATACTTACAGCTACCATAAAGTTACCCTAAAGCCAACCACTGGGGGAAAAGTATTCCAGAATGCCACAGATATTCTGAACAGAGTGTGTGGGATGCTCTGATGATAGGGCTTTCACCATAGTTAAATCTTGCCATTGGGGAAAAAAAAAAAAGGAAATAAAAACATAAACACTTCTAGCCAAGTTTCTTCTAGGAAAGCTTCCTCGTTTTAAATTTGCTAATTGCAGACAGGATGTACCTGCCAGTCCTTGCTCATATGCCACGTTCCTGGGGTCATCTTTAAGAGAACAACACAGGAGGTGTTAGTCGCTGTTTTAAAATTCTCCTTAGGGGAAATAAAGCACTGTCCCAGGGTGAGAGTGTGCACGAAAGGTGCCTGGAAGTTACAGAGCTTGCAGTCTGATTCCACGGCTGCACGAGACCTTTCCAGTTGGATTGTGTGGTGGCAGTTTAAATAGTGATAGAACACACTCAACAACGAGTGGCAGGTGGAAATGCTGAAATTGACATCAACACTCAGTTAAGGGCAGAGAGTGAACTAAGAGTATTTAGAACATGGAGATTTGACTCCAGCAGCCCAAATCACTGAGGTAGGAACATTAACGCCAAATGTACGTGGGTGACCTGGGTGAAATGTCACCTACCTCCTCCCTATAGGCAGAAGAGGATTTTGAGAATGAAGAACAGAAAGCAAAAATTGGTTACAGTTAAAATAGCTTATTTATTCAGTTTTCACTAAAGAGCCTATGTGGACTTTTCTTAAGTACCCCCCACTTCCCACCAAGTAAGGCTTTATAGCAAATGCCCTTCAGGCGGTGGAATATAAGAAGGAACATCCGGCAGTGTCTGCCATAAAATGGCTTTCAATCAAACCAGTAAACCGGAAACTACCACACCACGAATTGTTTGCTGACACGGAGAATAAACATATGGACTACCCACGGAAATACATAGAGGACAGTGTCATTCAGTCTTGGCACATAGCAGGAATGGGTTTAATTAACAGTAAAACTCAGTTCCAGTTCGCTCCAGCCAGCAGTTTAGGACCAGATAAAAGATCCTTTACAAAGGCTATATGCTACTTTGAGAAACATTTTAGTTTATGGTCCATATGGTGGCTACTAACAAGGGAGAGATTGGAGCTAATTAGTGATGGAGCCCTGCTAGACATCTAAAGTGATAAGCTAGAACGAGCGCCTTCCCAATTTAGTCATCTGTTGATGGGTAAGGAGGCTTTCTGAGCATTGTGAGTTAGAAATTAGAATCTTTTATTTTTCTTTTCTTTTTCTAAACAATCTTTTCTCATTTTATATACCAATCCTAGTCCCCTCTCCCTCCCCTCCAACCACTTTGCCCATCTTCTACCCACCCCACCCCCATCCAGATTTCAGAGAGGATAAGACTTTCCATGGGGAGTCAACAAAGTCTGGCACATCACTTTGGGGAAGGACCAAAGGCCCTCCCCACTATATCTAGGCTGAGCAAGGTATCTCTCCAAAGAGAATAGGCTCCAAAGAGCCAGTTCAAGCACTAGGGATAAATCCTGGTCCCACTACCAGTGACCCCATAGATGGCCCCAGCAACACTGATGTCATCCACATTTAGAGGGTCTAGTTTGGTCCTAGGCAGGTTCCTACTGCTGTCAGTTCAGAGTCAGTGAGCTCCTACTAATTTAGGTCAGGTGTTTCTGTGGGTATTCACATCGTGGTCTTGACCACTTTGCTCGTGAATGAAAAAAAAATGAATGAAATTTATGCTCTGGCAATGCTGAAGCATGCATGAGCAGTCCTGTTGCCCATGGCAACAGTACATGGCAGTTCTGTTGAACTTGTCCATATTGGGTTTCATGGTCTAAGTTGATGGCAATAATTGACCAGGTCTCTTCCTCAAGAGGGTACCAAATCTCATTACAGACAGTTGTGAGCCACAATATTGTCCCTAAAAGACCATGCACTGGACTGGAACCTGTCACCTACTAGAATCTATCTTTAATCGCTATTTATCAAGCATTTACAATGAATTGGTTCTGGGCCAAGAAGCTCATGTGATGCACTACAGTTAATGCATTTGATATCCCTCTTGGTGGGAATTTGTAGTGTCCTACTGTTGGACCCTAGAGTCCAAACACTGAGGAGGAATTGCCCCAAGACCATCTCTCACACCACAGCTGATATAAAAACATGAGGGTTTTTATTAATTCTGTCATGATAGGGTCCTTCAGCATTCAGGAAGCTGAAAGACCCCAAATAGCTGGTATAGGCTACTTTTAAAGGAAAAAGTCACAGAAGCAAGGAGGGTGTCTGGGAGTTGTTCTTTGATTATTATGGTTAGCTTATTCAAAAGGGCTATTACCAATAATTGGCTGGAGAGTGGTTGCCAGATCAGATGAGGTAAGAGGTCACATTGACCCCATTTCCCAGGGACTGAGTCAAAACATACGTGTGTGGGTAATTGTTCAGGAACTGAGTCAACATCTTAAAGGTTATCTTGCCCCAATTTCTGAGAACATACATGCGTGTGTAGCTGTTAGGTCCTTGGTTCCCGGGGGAAGGAGGGGAGCATTACTGCTGAGACTGAGAGTTGTCAG
Organism: Arvicola amphibius; assembly: GCF_903992535.2. NCBI lineage: Eukaryota > Metazoa > Chordata > Mammalia > Rodentia > Cricetidae > Arvicola > Arvicola amphibius. The sequence continues at coordinate 20,991,013 of NC_052060.1, read as the reverse complement.
AAATGGCTTCAGAATTGTCTTAAAGTTTTACACTACAGAAATATGGAAATGGATTGCCTAAGGAGTCCTAATGCTTTGCCTTGGGAAAAGATATGAGAAGGAATGGTAGAATTTACACAAAGGACTTTCTGACTCCAATGTCGGTTTTGAACTGACTGTGTGCCAGGGACAGTGATCATTACAGACAATGTAGGGAAGAAAAAAGTGAAAACCATTGCCTGTTGGAGGGAAAACTGACAAAAAGCAGAAAGAAAGCACAAATGGACGATGGGTGCAGTGAGAACTGTGTCTTCCCCTAGCTCTGGCCCCTGTACTCACTCTATGCTGTCCATCAAACCCCTATTGCTGGTTCCTTTTCTGCAACTCAGTGCTTTCACATTTGGTCTTTTCCAGTTCTGAACACTTTCCCTATTGCTGCTCCTATGGTTCCTTCCTTGGGTCACTAAGGTTTCAGTGCTATGCCATCTCCCTAAAGGGACTTCGAGGTGTCACACTTGTCATTATATTCTTCCTTTGTTTTCCTTTTCTATACCATTTTAGCACTAATTGTCAAGATCTCTCTCTCTCTCTCTCTCTCTCTCTCTCTCTCTCTCTCTCTCTCTCTCTCTCTCTCTCTGCGTCTCTGTGTGTGCATGTATACCTGTGTGCATACAACCATAATGTCATCCCTCATTGTCTCCCCAATTAAAATGCAATGCCATAACTTCATTTTGCTTTCTGGTGTTCAACATATTGTAGGTGTGTAAATACCTATGAATCACTGGATGTGACATCTGTGTGGCCTAATGTCATGAAGGCTTAGCAAGACAGGCTGCACGGAGAACAGAAAAAGAAGGACTACATGTCCCTATAGACCTGTTACTCCACCAAAGATCTGGATCTTTGAACAATGTTGTTCAGGCTCTCAGAGAAGTCTGCTTCTACAAGAATGACAACATTCCCTTTTGTCAAATAAACTCCCTTTTCTCTATGAGGGACCATTGTGGGTCCAAAATTTAAATTCCAAGCAACACCTCCTGTCCCTATACGGACGATTAGCTCTTTGCCGGGACCACATACATCTCCCCTCCTTGTCAGCAAAACTGAGCCTTCAAATATCTCTGCCAGGTTCCTTTGGGAAGCCATTTGTGATATTTAGGGCACAATACTACACACTCTGCTGTAGCATGATATAGATAGGCATGGTGTGAAAGTGACACCAGCTAGTCTCCTCTGCTTCGGAAAAATGGAGCCAAGGATTTACATAACTTAGAAGTGAGCCCTGAAACCATTATTCCTTATGTACTAGAAATCATTCATATAAAGAAGATGTTTCCCAGTGAAATACTTAAATGAGAGAATGCTACCAGAGGAGTAATGAGCTAGGAGTTTCCAGGGTGTGCTCTATCCTGCCTGATCCAGCTAGGAGGATCACTCAATCTCTCCTGTTTCTCCTGATTGTCTGAGGACAAAGTAGGTTCAGATAAGAGCCTGTGCAGAGGCACAAAAGCCCCGCCCATTCCCTAACTAAGGGCTCAGTCCCAGTCGTAGCTACCAAGAATTGTTATTTAAATATGAAAAAAGCGTATTTCTCAGAAAAATATTTCATAGATATTAGATGCTTCTGTAGCCTTCACTGCTGAAATCTCATTTCTCGATGTATAGCCCAGACCTAGACACACAATAAAGTATGAAAATGTACCCACGTACCAATGGCCTGGATATCAAATTAAGGTTTTAGATTAGTTTTCTTCATACTGTGACAACAGATCTGCCACAGCAAACTAAGGGAGGAGGGTCGTGTTCTCATTCTCTGTCAGAAGGGATCTAGTCCATCATAGCAGGGGAGGCAAGGACCAGGACCATGAGCAGCTGGCCACGTTGTGTGCACAGTCGGGAGGAGACTGTGCACAGACAGAGAAGAGTGCTGCTATTGCACCTTTTTGAGTAGTGTGGACCCCAACTCACATCACGTTACCACCTATACTTGGGGTGAGTCTTCCTGCCTTTTTCAAACCTCTCTGGAAGCACCTTACACACACACACACACACACACACACACACACACACACACACGGAGGTTTATTTCCTATATGATTCTAAATCAGGTTGAATTGTGGGAGTGATTCCCATCATCCTCATAGCTGGATAAGAAGCCCTGCATGCCCTGCATTGACCAGGCACAGCGTCTGTGTGTTCTCAGACAAGGTTGGGAAAAAACAGGAAGTGGGATGGCACCATAGCTAGTCATGAAGAGGAAAACAGTGCACGTTCTCTCAACCAAGCTCACCCTTTTCCCATGACCAACCATTCCTGCTTTAAAGCCCATCCACGCAGGCCACGCCCAGGCCAGTGGTTGTTAGTCTTGATTGTCAAATTGATGGAATTGAAGGAAGCCCAGGAGAGAGGTAAAGTATATCCGTGTACGGGTCTGTAAGGACATTTCTAGACAGGATTAGCTAGAGTAGGAGACCTCAGGGTGGATGATTAAGACCATCATCCAAGAAGGTAAAAGAGGAAAGCCAGTGCACAGTTCTATCTCTGCTATCTGGTCAGCATACAGTGACCAGACTCTGAAGATGCTCCTGACACCATGTGTGCTGCTTCACCAGAAACATGGAGTCAAGTGACCTCTGACACTGAGACTCAAAAGAATTTTTCCTCCCTTAAGTTATTTATGCCAAGTATTTTATTTTAAGTGATGTAATGGTAACCAACACAAAACCCGATCATGAGAAAAATTCTCTGCATCCTTAATGCTTCTTTACCCATCCTCATCTCACATACATGTTAATATATTGTTAAACTACAATCCAAAATTCCGCAAGGGCTTGATATCAAAGAACAAAACTTCTCCAGTCATGCTCTCAATTACTCTTGAAGCATCTAGATGATGATTGCTCTGATTATCGAAACCTCTATTATGTGCCAATGGCGTAATTCTACTAAATGGGAAAGTGAAGACTTCAATACAATCAAATAGGTAGGCAGGCTTTCCATCAGGAAAATACTTAGGAAGAGGATTTGGGACTCTGGTGAGGTCTTCTTGCAACATAGCTTGTCACTAACAGAAGCAGGACCTAAATCTAAGTTCATCTAACTCATCAGTGTCCCAGGTAGGTTTTTATTGGTGTGACAAACACCAAAACCAAAAGCAACTTGAAAAGGAATGGGTTTATTTAGCTTTCCATTATCAGGGAAAGCCAAGGCAAGGAACCGGAGGCAGGAACTGAAGCAGAGACCACGGAGGAATGCTACTTAGTGGTTTGTAGTGGTATATTTGTATTTTCATAAATAAATCTTACCTGAAGACCAAAAGCAAAGATAAAGTCACTGGAGGTCAGGTAATGGTGACACACACCTCTAATCCAAGGATTTGAAAGACAGAGTCAGATGGATCTCTATGAGTTCAAGGCCATCCTGGAGTACACAAGATCAATGCAGAAACAAATTCAGGTGGTGGTGGCTCACAACTCTAATCCCAGTTCAAGGAAGTCACACACCTTTAATGCCAGCACTAGAGAGAATAGAAAATGGGAGGAGAGAGAGGCTTAATCTGTTTTATTTGCAGTCGCGCAGTCTTGGTAGAGGTAAGACTTCTCTAGTGACTTGGCTGCTTTGCTTTTCCAGTTTTTGGGTTGAACCTTAATTTCTATTTCTGGGTTTTTATTATTTGTGCTATAGTGGTGGTTTATTCACCTGACTTGGTCAGCTAGTTTTTTTTTTTTTTTTTGTTTTTCTTTTGGTTTTTCGAGACAGGGTTTCTCTGTGGCTTTGGAGCCTGTCCTGGAACTAGCTCTTGTAGACCAGGCTGGTCTAGAACTCACAGAGATCTGCCTGCCTCTGCCTCCCGAGTGCTGGGATTAAAGGCGTGCGCCACCATCGCCCGGCTGGTCAGCTAGTTTTATCATACAACCCAGAACTACCTTCCCAGAAGCGGTGATGCTCCCAATGAGCTGGAGCCTTTTATATCAATCACTAATAAATATATTTTTAAACGCCTCCAGACTTTCCTATAGGTAATCCAAAAGAAGCATTTTCTCAATTGAGCATCCCTCAGATGATTCTAGCTTCAGTAAAACCAAAAACCCTCACCAGGACAAGCAGTCTTAATAATGGTAATGCTTCATTAACTGCATCCATTATCAATGTAGTCAACATGTTAAATAAATTTCAATGTTTTATTTATATTTTATTCTGATTTCCTTTCAGTCTAACTTTTTCTCTTTCTTCGTATGTATGTGAAACTGTTAAGAGGTTCATTTGTACCCTATCCTTCCCATTCTCAGCATCTTGTCACCCTCTGATGCCCAATGTTTGTTCTTTTTCAACAATGTTTCATGAAAGTCTCTCCTCAAAGAGGCCTAGTGTCGTTCTATTGCACTTCAGTTCTATAGGTATTTTCTTAGGCTTCATCCTTTTCAGTGTCTCCTCGATACATCCTATTTCTGTCCAGAAAGTCTATTCTCCTTCAGTTTCATAAGATGGTCCTTGACCATCTAATGGACCTTTTCTGGCATTCTTCCTTTTTGCCCCCAAAATGCATTATTTAACTACTTGTCTGCTTCCACTACAATTAACTCAAGTTGTACCTGAACTACAGGTGAATTCTCAATTTCTGCTTGGTTCACAGATCAAATACACTTTTTCCAGCTTGTTTTTGCTAATGTCGTTTATCATTTATATCAAAGACAAGAGAGTTCTAGTAGTAGGTGCTGGAAACGTAGTAATCTTAGACATTTCCTTCATCTTTTCCAGTTGAGTCCTTTAAAGATTCTTATGGATACAGACACGACCCTATTCCTCATACCTCTCTTAGTCCACTGGCCCTGGCTAATCCTTACTCATATTGCTTCTTGCCCATCCTATGGAACACATCTTTCTATTTTCCTATAAACTGATATGAAAGTAGTATTCTTAATGTAAGATCAGCTGATTATCTGCGCAGAGCCAGTTTTCTAGGACACTACAACCTTGCTTTCTAACGAATAGTCAAACCCACAGAGGTTGAAGCCCCTTATATTAAATTGTGTATTTTGGCATGTAAACTATACATGTCCCCTCATAATTTAAGTCTAAGTCATTTCTAATACCCAAAGAAATGTAAAGATATGTAAATTGTTGTTTGTCTAGGGTTGGTGACCAAAAGCCATAAAATTTATATATTTAGCACAGATGTAAGTTTGTTCAGTATTTTCTGTCTGTTTTTACTTGAATGTCTAGATACAGATTTTGAAGCTACAGAGGGCCAGTTGGACAGTTCACTGCATGGCTATTTAAGAAGTATAACACACGCAAACTGAAAGTTTCTTTCCCAGCAAAACCCAGATTCCTCACCACAGCTTTGTCTCAATTAGGACAGGATGGGATTGCAACAACCGATTTGCAAGCCTTAGTGTTCTAAAGGCTTGCATTCAGTTTTCATGCTTTTAAAGTTTGATATGGGGCACAATGACTCTCCAAGGAGTCCTACCTTTATGCAATGGCTTGGGTTTACATTTCCATAACAACATCTGTTTTTATGATCTCAAGGCAACAGAGGTGCCAGATGCAAAGTTGAGTAGCAGGAGACAGACTTCTTCCTACAGATATTCACTGGTCAAAGGAAATCACTTGGCTATGTCTGATTTCAAAGGATATGGAAAAATTGCCCCAATCTCAAGTACTTTATAATAGACAGCAACACAATGACAATTGTGTGGTTTAATCTTTAAAAAAGCCACTCTACCGACACAAATAACTCTGATTAGACCAGATTAGACCAAACTAAAATGACCGTGTTTAATAAATGCAGCACTCTTGGGTGGACCAAGACAGCAATGGAGGGGAGATGAGCCCATGCAAACCCCAGACACCAGTTTTTTTACTGGTGTCCAGCGTGAGCCTAAATATCCAGTAAGAGTGGTCCTCACCCTCCCTGGGGAGGGGTCAGCACTTGGCAGGCTGGGAGTTGGAGTCCAAGCACTTGGCAGGTTGGGAATTGGAGTTCAAGTGCTTGGCAATTTCTAGGCCAGGTACTGGGGTGACACTTCCAACTCAATATTACATTCCATACTCTTTGGATATATGGGTGTTAGAAAGCTATGTCTCACTTTTGACCAAACATCCCAGAGTCCTTGGATATAGGGGTGTCAGCTTAAGTCCGGCTACTTTCTGTGGGCATGTGAGAGAGGGGAGAGCTGGTAGTTGGTGCAGTCATATTCAGCGAGAGGAGTGGCTGGAGTGGCATCCAGTTTGCTGTCATCCTGGACTCTTTAGGCAGCTGCTTTTTGAGAAAGATAAGAAGGCAGGAGGCTAGGAGAAAAAAATATTGTTATTTCTGGTCCTATGCATTAACTGCCAGGAAGAATGGAACAGGGAAGTATCCTGGTTGGACAGGTGAGGCTCAGGTGTATCAGATACAACCAAATTTTAGTTGGTAGGTGTCCTTGATCTAGGAGAGTTGGTACCAAAGGTGATGGCCCAGGAGCTGTTACAGGTGTTTGGTGTTATCTGGAGAGTGCTTTGTGAGTTGGTCTTAGCCCAGGCAACAGAAGTGACCTGTAAAATATGCTTGAAACTGGTTGGGGTTAGTGTAGCAGAACTTTTTCCTGGAACCTGTAAGAGAACTGGAACAGATCAAAAGGCTATGGCTTTAGGTTAAAAGATAAAGGAAATTGGGAACTCTGAACCTCTGGAGACATACCTGAAATCTGTTAGTCCTGGACTATGAAGCCTCTGAAAGAGGCACACCTGTCTGTATTTTAGTGTCATGGATGAAGTAATGAGTTAACAGTACCTTAAGTTGCCAAATGCCATTAGACAGATCTGGGAAAGATAAATGAGCAAAATTGAGACAGCTTTTTAGCTATGCAGGCAATCCCAAATCCTCTGCTTAGTCCTTGGAGAACACCAGTCTTAGAAGCAGTGCTTGCCGTTAGCTGCTGAGCACAAGAGGCCCAAAGATTTTTCCTGTGGGTGCAAGATTTGGTCTAACTGTCTTGGCAGGTGAGGAGATAAATTCCCCAGGGTGAAGAAGCATTCAGGAAGCTGAAGAGGTGGAAGGCTGCTTTTTGCTGTGTGAGTGGCTTTGCCAAGGCCAAGGGCAAGCCTGGAGGCAGAAGATCCTTCTGTAATCACACATCTTCTTGGAGGAGCTACAGGGTACTGTGGAAGCTGCATGTCTCTGTTAGAAGCTTTTTTGCTAAAATGCCATCATCTCAGATCTGTAAAGGCACTTTAGAACTAGGTACCATTACTTGTTATTTAAACTGGGCATATAAGCTAAATTTAGAGGTACATTTTATCCCATTAGTTACAACAGTGAATAGTGCTAAGGTTTGTCATGACTTACTAATTGCTGTCTGGTCTGTTTCCTGTTCATCTAACCAAACTCATCTTCAGTTACTTTCATCTCCATTTTATAATCTAAATACCACTGAGATAGCTCCGTATTTCACAAGCACAGTATCATTTGATTCCATATTGTCTTGTTCGGATTCCCAGGCTTCAAAGGTCGTATATCCTACAAATCTTTTATGATTTCTCAAGGATATATTAGGTACTCTGACAGTGTGTTTGCATAGAGACTTCATTTACTTTTTTTTACGATATACTTTCCATTTGAAGATGAAACTATTTTTAAGTTATGATAAATATTACTTATCAAAAATGGAGATTTCTTTGAGAATAAGCAGCATGTATCATTCAAAAGCCACGGACCAAATTTGTGCTCGCAAATAACAAGAAAAAGATGAGTTATATAATTGCATTGTCTCCCACTTGAAGTTCAAGTTTCACAACAGTTGGACCCCACCACCCGCTCAGCTTTAGCTCCTATTGTGCTCCTTATCACACAATCACACCATCATTTTCACTACATGCTCATCTCCCCCTCCTTCTGCCTTTGTTCTCACTTCACCCTTATCCCGGATTCCTTCCCGACTACAGATTCTACCTGTGAGTCCTTACAGACTTTTCAAAGATCTGCACAGACTTCCAAAGGCCGCTTCTGAAGACAGCTCCCCTTCCTTCTGCTCTGCAGTCACATCCGTGTTCCCTGACTACCTGTCAACCTTCATCCATAGCCTATAAAACACTTCATCATATGAAGTGCTCAATAAAGATTTGCAAGGTGAATGTCGAGTGTTTTGCATAGCCTAAAATTCTCCCCATTCCCTCCCCACCTCAGAAACAAGAAATGGACTTCGAAGAATCCATTAAATATTCAACACCCCATTCCGTCCCCATTAACAAGCTGCTGGAACGATGACCCTAGAATATAGAAATATCTATGTCAGTTTAAATGAATTATCAACAATCAGCATTTGCCAAGGAAAGCCAGTAGATAGGTCTTATTTGTTGTTTTGCTGCATTCTTTCTTCCTACTGGATTTATTAATGTCCATATCATCAGAGCTATAATAAGCCTTAAAATTAATGTCCAATGTCTTTTGTAGCTTAAGACTTAATTTATTCGCCAAGCCTTGCTCCCTGGCACAATTAGGTTTTGATACATGGACATTTCTGCTTACTCGGGACTTAGGAGAAAAGGACTCCACATTTTGAATGGCCTCATAAATATATATTGAATTTAATTTTCTAACATGCAAACCCCATTTTCCTGTTGTTTGGGGGGTTTTCAGGAGTGGAAGTCAAACAAGTTCTATATGTATTTTCATTGTGTGCCATTAATTAGTTCATAAATCAACATGTCTTAAAATTGCACAAATTACCCTAAAGCCAATATGCTTAACGTTGGAACACACAACTGCATTCTTTACTCTCAACTTTGTCTCAAAGAGCTTTTGTTACAAGCAATTAAGATTGCTGGAGTCAAGTAGACACCAAAGAGAAAGAAGCTAATGATATTTCAAAAATGTTGATCGCATTTCTTTATTTGAAACAGCGTGTTAATATGCATTTGGTATGGGAAAGACACAACAAGGGAAATCCAGTAGCATGCTGAGGATTTCCTGAAAATACTTTCTCTTTTATTTCTTCTCCCACCTTTTATCATCTTTCTTCTCTTCTTCTCCTGTAGTGGCATTTCAATTGTATTTTAATAAATAAAGCTGGTCTAAAGACCTGAGAGTGAAATAGCCCCACTGGCCCGCCTTACAGACCAGGTAATGGTAACACACACCTTTAATGGCAGCAACTACACTCGTTTGACACATAAACCGGGAGGTGCATGCCTTTAATCCTAGTGGTGCATGCCTTTAATCTCAGCCCTAGAGAGGATTATAAAACGGGAGGAAACAGCTCTCAAACACAGTCTCGTTCTGAGATTCTTGGAGGCAGGATTGCCATTTCAGACTGAGGTTGAGATAAGAGCCGGTGGCTGGCTGCTTTGTCTTTCAGGTCTTTAGGCTGGACCTCAATTTCAGTCTCTGAGTTTTTATTAATTGTGCTTCATTTTCTCTTTTGCTTCTTTTTAAATTATTGACCTATTACACACTTTGCTACATGATAGGCCTCTTGCAAGAAATAACAACTGATTTGTATTTCCTATTGACTCCGACATATCTAGCAAGCCCTTTTGAATTCTGCACATCTAAAAGTCTCTAGTTCTGCCCTGATTCACGTTCCATCCATCTTAACACTCAACACATTGCCACCTAGAAAAGAACACACATAAAATTAAATGAAAAAGAAAATTGTCATTTGGCGTTCGTCAGATAGAAACTGCCACCTCTTAGTGGTTTTGCCCAAACTACTTGAGAATAGTTGACCACTGTCGGTCAGCTCACGTTCCCCTTGACCTCTGCATCAACCAGAGCCTTCCACTACACTATGGGGGTAACAGGAATCCTGGCTGATTGTCATCTCAGAGATCTGTGTCAGAGGGAACCACTGCCTTACATCGTCCTCATGCCGCCATCTTAAGAGTCCATGTCAGGTTTAAGGAGGTGTGACCAAACCCTCCATCTTCTATGGCATTGCCACCCTCTCACTCCGCAGCCATACTGATCCTACTATGATTTGCATCCCATTTGGGGGATTATGGTATTGGGACATAGTAGAGACTTGAAGAAGTAGGGCCTAATAAGATGAAGATGAGTGGAGGTGTCTTTGGAGTGGGTTGTGGGTTTCTGTCTTTATTGTCTTCCCTTCTGGCTTCCCCACTATGAAGTGAACAGCTTTGCTCTACCAAATCCCTTTGCTATGGTATGTTACCTTGGCACAGGCCCAAAGCATTGGAACCAACGAGATTGGAACCTACAAAACTATGAACCAGAATCAAACTTCCTTATAATTATCTTAGATATTCTTTATAGTCTTAAGAACAAAATAGTTCCCTTCTCAGCCCTTCCTCTACCTGGAAGATTTCAGGAACATATATCCTACAGATAGCCTTATGTCTGACTTTTACATCGCCTTTACATCCTTGACTAAACGTTATGTCTTCCACAAGGTTTGCTCTGCCCACTATATTAAAAATATCCTTTTTATTTCTCCATTTCTGTAACATAACTCCAATTCTTCCATTCATGATTTTTACCATGATACTTATTTCCTTAATATATGCTTATTAATATGTGTTTTACTTCTCGTCTTCCCCTAACTCTTTGCCAGTCTTCCTTAAAGACATATCACAAGTGGCATATAGAAAATATTCTTTTTTTCAACTAAATGAAGGGACACACCCTAAATAAAAATCAGAAACTGATCAAAATGAGAGCAAAGTAGATTTTTTTTTCCATACCAAGAAAAAAGCAAAGATCTAAGTCTATCAAACTATGGTAAGATGCAAAAGATTTTAACTGAACATCTTGTTTTGTTTTGTTTTGTTTTGTTTTGTTTTGTTTCTCTTCATAGTTAATTTTCAATGAGATCTAGAGTTCTCTCAATCCTGTGGTGTCTCCCTGCAGGAGACATTTCCCTACAGAGTTCCCTGCATTGTCAAAGCAGCAAGGGGCAGGCGGTGCACTAATTTAGAGCTTGTTCATGGCCCTGCTAGAGACAGCACACATCTTCAATGTACAGGAACCTGCCTGGAAGACACACCCCCTACCCCTTCAGCATCCGCTCAGAGCTGCTTACACCTGAACGTTCATTGTCAGCAGCATGTTTCCCTGTTTAATCCACGTTAACATTCCTATCCAGGTTCTTCTAACTGGCAGGGATTCTAGCTGATAAACATTGCTCTCCCCGGCCCCCCTTCTCATTGCTCTTACAGAAACATTATTAATTTATAGCATATTGTAACTGACAACTGCACAGCCAGGAGGGGAGAAAATTTCTTTGTAACAAGATCCACATATGATATTAAGGCTCATTTTACCACTCGGAAGACACAAACTGGGAAAGGGGCGTGTTTGGCAGGAACCGGAGCTGGAGTCGGTCGACAAAGAGGTCCTGGGGAGGCCCCACCATCAGGATGTGTTTCTAAACCATCTCCTGGTGGAGCCTGCTCAGCATGCCTCAGCTTCTAAAAGCACTCAGCACGCTTCCTCCTTAATGTGACTCTGATGTATATTTGGAAGTGGAAAATGCTGACCTCTCTCATCTGCCTGACTGGGCCATGCAAGACAGAGCTTATCCTGCAGTGGGAATGAGCAAGAGGAGCCTTTAATTTTCTTTAATTAGTCATGGTTTTCATTTCCATTTGGATGGTATGTGTCAGTAGAACTGCATGTAGTAAAATGTCTTACCCTTGTCATCATGTCCCCTCTACAGTCTGTCTCACGGCCATGAACTACACCTTGGTGTCCCTCTGACAAGAAGGCTTCCTTTCCTCCACTGCCGGAAAGCTACTTCCTAGTCCCCTTTTGTTATCCTCATGACAAAGCTGCTATGTGACCATTTTTTAAGAGAGGGGGGCTATAGTCCTTCAAGACAATGATTTTTCTAGGCATCCAATAAATAATTATCGATCAACTGCTTCACCAACTAAGTAAGACATTTGTAATCTTGCCATTCTGTTGTGCAGTGTCCGGAAGGCCATAGCATCCATCCGTTACTGGGGAGAATCCAATCTTACTCTCAGGCGGTCACATGCATGTTTGGAGCCCAGAAAATGCAAATGCAAGAAGTTGTATCTATGTTGGCCTCCCTGGATTCAGAGAAGTCCTACCATTCTTATTCTTTCCTTTTTCCTTTATGTCTCTGTGCCCTGTGGTCCTAGATCCATCTACTCGGGTTTCTTTATGGTACAAGATTGCTAGGTATGCTCCTGGATCTACTGAGAATAATTAGTGATGGTTAAATAATTATTATATTTTATGGCCCATAGGAAAGATGAAAATACTCACTCCTTAGTACCATCTCAGCAGCCCTAGAGATGGCTAAGCAGGTAAAGGCATTTGCCTGAGTTTCATCCCTGAGACTTATGTGATAAAAGGAGAAAACCCATTCTTACAAGTTGTCCTCTGACTTCCACACTTCATGTTCTCTCTCTCTCTCTCTCTCTCTCTCTCTCTCTCTCTCTCTCTCTCTCTCTCTCTCTCTCTCTCTCTCTCTCTCTCTCTCTCTCTCTCTCTCTCTCACACACACACACACACACACACACACACAAGTAAATAAGTGTACTATCTCCTGAGCCTAATGCTAACAGCTAATGTTAATACAGCTCTGCTTCTGGGTCTGCTACTATGCTAAGCAACTCACATATACTAATTCATATAAAATTCATAAGGCCTCCAAGTTAAGTGCCGTCATGTTTCGTGATGATGTCACAGTCAAGGACAGCTGAGTATGAAGGGTCATGCAAGAAGTCATGTTACTAAGTAGTGAAGAACTCTGAATCCAATTCAAGCTGACACGGAGTTGCAATAAAGTGTGCAGTAGTATCCAGGGCAGGATAGAGAAGTTACAGCATGAAAAGCACCTCAGACTTGATCTGGCCTCTGACGAGACTTTGCAGACAGGAAAGACACAAACTGAGAGGAGGAAAAAGGAAGGCAAGTTCTGCCATACTCCTACTATTTAGCGGACGCATGGACAAAGCTGCATCAGAAACCCTCTTCTCTTAGCAAATATTTGTGGAACAACAGTTAAGGCTCAGATCATGTCCCAAGCAGAAAGAGTCAACCCAGTTGTTACCTTCAAAGAAAATAGAGGAAGAGCCATATAGACAAGCCCACAAAGAGTTGTAAGCCGTAGAGCAAGACCCACAGGGAAGATTTCTACAGAGTATGGTTCAAGATCCAAGGTCAGAAAGAGTATCACAGAAGTGTAACGGAAATACAATTGTAGAAACAATGAGGAACATAGAAATCACCATTTCAGAACACTGGGCACCAGACCTGGTAGCTTGAAGCAGCCATTGACAAATAGCTAAAGAATGTTTCTGGTTGTACCCCCTCATTGGGATAGTAGTGGCGGGGGACACTGTTGCTTACTGTAAATGTAACAAAATACAGAGATTAAAATCCCAAAACAGAGATACAAGAAAAAGCTTCAGCTTCAATGACTAAATTGCACTTCTTATTCTGGAACAAATATGTTTGCTGTAGATATAAAGAGGATGTAAGGCTATGAACTCCGGTTTACATTTCAGTTCTATCACGGCCATATTGCCATGCTACCTATAATCTCTATATGGAGCTCAATGCATTTGTCCCCAACCCAGGAAAGCCTGATAGAACCGGAAGAATGCTGAGTATGTCTTGGATGAGTAGGCATCGAATCTCAGCTGTGCCATGGACTAACCTTGCTCTGATTAATGTTGCTCATCTAAAAGATGGGTAGTAATTGTTACTCCCAAACTTGGGGGGAAGCACAAATGGCTTCCGGGACCAGCTATGGTAGGAGATTCAACAGGTTACTATGGGAATAAAGGAAGATTTTTTCTTTTAATGAGTCCCAAAATTCCAGCTAGTGTGACTGGGGGGTGGGGAACCGGAACATAGTTAAGATTGAGTTATTAGAAAATCAATAACTTGGAATCTTTGAAGAAAGTTTGATAAGAACACAGATAATATGGGGATGGCGAAGGTACCAGTGAATTGTACACACATTGTAAACCCAGCTTACAACCTGTTTCTTACTCTATTTTACTGTATTCTATTTGTGTCTCCAGGCATGCACAAGTGTGTGCGTATGTATTACCTGTTTGCTGGTGTGTGTGCCCATGTACATGTATGTGCATTTGCATATGGAATCAAGAGGTCAATATCAGATCTTCCTTCAGTGAAGACTTATACTGAGCCTGAAGCCCACTGGCTTGGCTAATGTCTTGACACTTCTCTATTGCTGTGAAGAAGCACCATGACCTTGGCAACTCTTCCAAAGGAAAACATTTAATTGGTGCTTGACTATGGCTTCAGAGGTTCAGCACCCTGTCATCATGGTAGGGAGCATGGTATCAAGCAGGCAGACATGGTGCTGAAGAAGTAGCTGAGAGTTCTATATCCAGATATGCAGGAAGCTGGAAGAGAGAGACTCTGGGCTTGGAATGGGCTTTTTTGAAACTTCAAAGCCTATCCACAATGACTCCCTTCTTCCAACAAGGCCATGCCTCCTAATCCTTTCAAATGGTGTCAATCCCTGGTTACCAAGTATTCAAATCTATAAGCCTATGGGGGGGAGGGGACATTCTCTTTCTAGTTGCCACAGCTGGCCTGCCTTGTAAAAGAGCTTAAGAGATCTGCTTGTCCCTACTACGGGTCCTCACCAAATCAGTTCTAACATAGCAGGCATACAGTACTGCCTTTGGATTTTATCTGAGTGCAGTGGATCTGAACTTGGTTCCTTGTGCTCGAGCCTCAAGCACTTTACCAACTGAGCCATCTCTCCAGAATCCTGTTTTGGCAAAACTGTTGTATTAACATTTATTTGCATCTTGTCTATGCTGGTTTATTTTTTGTATTATAATGACAGTTATTTGTTATGATACAATCCTTTGGCCCACAATATGGGAAAAGCATGTATGACCCTTTCCTTCACTAGCCTCTGATGAGTCTTTGATTATCCCTGGCCCATCTGTAAAATAAAATACATTCTCATCAGTTCATCCATTGGGGCCTTGTTTCTCATCAGAATCTCTACAAGAAGCATTTAATTACAAATGTCATCTAGTATAGTTGCATTGATAGAAAAGATATAGCTTCTAACCTAGATGTGTCATGGGCAGGATGCCAGCCAAGTTCAACCAAAGAAGTTGGTGTCCCTGATAGCTGATTACTCATCTTGGAAATGAAGCTATCAGCTCACCAGAGCTTAAAACCATGTGACATTCAAATATATGCTGCCTCTTGCTCAATTCCCAACTCTTAAAGTGATATTCTATCTATTTGTCTTCTTGGTTAGAGTACCTCTTTGTACCAGGTCAAGCTAGAATTTGTCTGCTTGCCAATCATGTTTCTCATTACAGTCGGCTTGGTGCTCTGAATTACATGCCAGTCGCTGTGAACTTGTTGTATGTGTGTCAGCCACTTGAATGGCAGGCACCTCCCGTGTACCAATGTAGTCTGAGTTTGAGCATGCAAAATTGTCAAGCAAATTATATAAACAGTGAATGAGAACAAAGCTTGGTCAATCATAAAGGATCCACTCTGTAAATGTGTTTTCTAAAATGCAACACATTTAATGAAGACTCGAGACCATAGGCAAGAAGAATAATTCTTTATTTCTGTTGAAGAGATGTTACTGACACCACATATACTGTCAGTATGGTTTCTTAGTCTTTAGCTGAGATAGTCAGTGGAAATCTAATCGTCTTCAGTCTTGATTATGGGTGAAATGTCTCTCAGAACCACGTGACCCTTACCGTTGACTCTCTCTCTCACTTTGGGGTGATAACCTCATCCTCGATCACCTGGAGCCACACCACCATCTGTTTGTAATTTAACCATTCCACTATGACTCAACTCCGGGTAGCAGAGTCTTCCCCAAACACAAAGCTCAGCTTGTCAACCTTATTTAAGTGCTTTCAGTAATGTAACATTCTGACTTCTCCATACCCTGGCCTGGCTTTGCAAGTCCCACGAGCTGTGATCCAGTTGCACTATACCACATGTAAGTTCTGCTACAGGCTTTTCCCTTCCACTCACCTTTGCTAGGGCAGGCTGCTCATTATTTCCCACAGTCCATTCATCCCTTTGTCATGAATATGTAGTCTGCTCATTTAAAACAAAACATAATTCCTTGTCTGCTTTGTAGCTTGATGTGGCCTTGAATCTATTCTCAGATCCAGGAAAATATAAGAAATGGACAACTTCTGCATTAGTCGACCAAGATGTAAGTAAGACCTTGCCCTGGACCCCTCTCCTTCCTGTGATTGAATCTTACACATAGCAACAAGCCAGCTGGTGTTCCTCCAACGTGAATAAATGCCTGGAGAATCTTGGAAAGACAAACTGGGAGGATAGAGATCCCGGATATCCCTGGATAGGGTTCTGTGGAGCAGAACTTCCAGCCAGTCTCTTGCCCACCTTCTAATTGGTATATGAAAGACAAGCATCTGTCCTGACAAGTCACTGCACTGCATACGGTTTTACTCTGCTAGCTCTGCTTTGTGCTAACACTCACCATGACACATTTTATTTCTACCAGCTTCCCATCCACTGTTCATTTAGTGAATTCTACCTCGCTGTTTCTGGAAAGGACACGATGTTCTCAGTACCAAGCAGACTCAGTCCCTCCATGGCACAGCTGCTTGATTACATCACCAACCCAGGATGCTCTACGTAGAGTACTGGAATGTGTTCTCTACAACCACAGTGTCCGTCACAAAAGTAAGAACCATTTTTAAGTCTGTCTTTGAATCTCCAAGTCAAAGTTTACCATATGTAGGAGGCCAATGTGTTCTCAAAGGTAAATGAACAATAGCTCCACCTTCACCAGGAGTAAACAGTATTCGAAGGGTTAAGAAGCAGAACAACAACAGAAAAATCAGGAAAGGAAGATAAATGAGGAGGTAGGAAGAGGCTGGCAGAGACCTTGCCCTCCAGGTCTGCTGGGTTGTCACCAGTACCTAGCCCTCTGTAGGAACTCAATAACCATGTATTGATTGACTCCAACCTTTACTTGTCATTATTGCTTCCGTCTGCCAAACCCCCAAGGAAACTGCTATAGGAAGTCATTCTGGAGACAAAAGGCCTAGCAAGGGATGGCAAGGCAGATCAACTGTTAATTGACAAATCTTCCCAACCACTGAGTAAACAAATCTACACTACACACATGCCTATGTTTAGATCTGTGGCTCTATTAATGGAATTTATTTCAGTTGATAGACATTCTTACACTTACATGATAGTTGTCAACTTAAAGTGCATTTCCTCTGTTTATCAGCTTTTCAAGCATCATCTTCCAAGGGCATCTGCTTCTGTGTGTGAGCCCAGTACTCTGTAAACAGTGCATGTTGCCTGTAGTAACACACACTAGCTTGAGAGCTGGGAAACTCAGTGGCCTTTAATTATTCAAGATTTAATCGTGCAAGCATGTACAATCAATATTTGTTGATGTTAATCTGATTACCAGCTAGTGGTGTTCGGTGTCTCCAGCAATAGGATAACAATATGACACATTTCATAGACTTTCCCTAGGCTCTTCCAAACAAGCTTATTGGAAGGATTTTAATCAGCTAATGAACTCATCAATGGCAATCCAGGAACCAAGACACCTTCCTGTACCTACAACCCACGACCATATTAGCCTGACATCTTGTGGCCACAAGGAACATGGCAATCCCTCAACCCCACATCTGTACACAGAGTGAGCAGCATCCTTGAATGTTAATGTCAGCATTACAGCCAGAGCAAACACAGAACTGCTTAGGTGGTGTGTGACATGCAATTATTTCCACTCATTAAAATGGAAGCTAGCCTTTTCTTTTTATATTTATGAGACAAGTTGGAACATGTGGCTCAATTCTTGTAAAGAAAAGAAGGGCCTTGATCTAGGATGAATGGCATCTGGCTTAGTGCCAGGCACCTTAGCGGCTGAACACTGTTCCTGTGAAGGGTCCCCAGAAACAGAAAGCAGACTCTGAAAAAAGCAAAGAAAGAGCATTTGTGGTCACCTGATTGGAGAGGTGTTTTCTAGCAGGGATTGCTGGGACAAAAAATAAGGACCAAGTCCTGACAGAAGAACTGATGAAAAAAAATTATTTTCACCACTTTTATGGAATGGTGGTGTTGCTCAAAAACTCCTTTTAGAACCAAAAATATTTTATTCAAAATCTAATTTGGCACAGAAACACGTAAATATAAACTAAAACACTAACCAAGGTGTTTCCAATGCCTCGGCTTCCCTTACCCTCCTGGGATGTGTCCTGCAAACCCAGGCTTTGAAGGCACAGGCCAGATTATTATACTTGAAGCCAGAAGCCCTAGATTAGAACATGAGCATTATCTCACAAGTCATAAAGCTTTGGCAATTCCAGGAACTTCATCTCCAAAATGCAAGAACTATTATTTACTCCATGGTGTTACTGGAACATTAAACAATGCTGAAAATGAAAGTGCTTCGTAATTACTGGAGGGGCTGTCACACTGCCATCAGGAGATAATCCTAGTAGCTAGTCATGCAAGCAAGAGAAGCGGGCTCCAGGCAGTGTGTTGCATTGTCATCTTGCCAAGTTGCAAGTCCTTCCAGTTCCACAGGAGTTCATTAGAAGGCTGGAGTCATGAATATGTCTGAATAGCTTAGAACACAGAAGACCCATTGGAATGCTTTCCGTACTGGTTCATAAGTTTACACACACACACACACACATACACACACACACATACACACACACACACACACACACTGGACTGCGATAAGGACCTTGCCTGGGAAAGCTGGCTTTCCCTATTATCCCCTCCTCTGAATAAGTTCCCCACACTCCTTCACGTGAGATAAATTGAAGGTCTATATACAATGCCCTAACAGTTGGCACCAATCCTGAGAGCCAGGAAGACTGGTAACTTCTGAACAGACAGCAAATTCATGCCTATTTTAGGACCAGAAGCCACATCTTCTGCTACTCCAATGATTACCCAGATGCCCACACTGTTTGTCATTTAAAGGATGTCACACATGCTAGTGAAGGGGCACAGTGAGTTCTAATTCCATTCCAAAGAAATCTGGTGAGGATGATGTGGAAGGCAAGCTAGAACCACTCCTGGCGTCTGAGGGCACAGCTGCTAAAGAGCCAGGGAACCCTTGGGTTTTGTTTTTTTGTTTTTTGTTTTTTTTTGTTTTTTTTTTTTTTTTTTTTGGCAAGTTTAATAGGCAAGGGATGGAATGGGTTTTCTCCACTTAGGGAAGAATTGGGAATTTATTTCTAGGTATTTTTGAAGAAGAAAGAGTTCTGCCTCAGCAGTAGGATGTCATCCCTCCAAGGCCATTATTTTGGGCACCCACAGCATTCTGGGTGCAGGACAGCAGATGAGATGGCAGAACAGACAATGGAACCACGACTACCTGCTGGATGTCATCAGTCGGGTAGGATGCACAGCATCAAACACAGACGCCGTGACCCACCCCAAGGGAACTATATAACCCATGAGAGTAAGTCACCAAGGAAAGATGGGTCATTTCCAGTGGAGAGCTTTAAGAACAATATATGTGATGTGAGCACGTGACCCCCAAAGTGGAAATGAGTAGAACCAAAAATCCCTGCAAACCCTCGATTTAGGCTGCAAATTATGTGGTTCTACTGTGCCATTAGAGATAATTTGAGAGAAAATGGATACTTAATTTAAAGACCATTTCTGGCAAGACTGAGCCTTCTTCACCAGCATTTGAGGCTATTATATAAACTACCAAAATCAGAGCCGCAGGCAATCTTATCTATTAGTGGCCTAAGCATTTGTACCTTTTCTCTCATTCGCTTTAATATTTTCTATTTCTTTTATTCGAAGCAGAAGGAGGAAAGGCTCACTTGCAAAAATAGAACACGTTGCACTTGAATGTAGTCGTCTTTTTTTTTTTTTTTTTCCAGAGAAACTTCAGAGGCGACAAGATTGACTAAAAAGGAGTCAAGGTATCTAGGGGCTGGCAAGGAAATGCTAACCATCCAGAAAGAATTTCGGGCTCTCTGATAGGGAGCTGCAGTGTCTGCCCTCAGAAGAAGGTGTTGACGGTTTTAAGGAAAAGGAGATGATGAGCTCAAGGGCGGAAGGTGGGTTGGCATCCTCCGTACCTGTTGCACTACGTGACCTTTGCTTACTGTCAAAGGAAGAACAATGGAGAGGTAATACTCCTAAGTTAGTCATCTGGCTTGTTTGCCTGGCCCATCTGTCCTCGTCCTCCAAAAGCAAGGGAGTGGACCCAGCCTGCAGTCACCACTTCAGAAGCAACCTCCAAGTCAGCTGATACAGCGACTGGCAGGAGCTGCCATCTGATTGGTTCTCCACCACGTTTCTAAGAGATCAAGCGCACTACGCAGGCAGCCCACCCGCCCACTCCCAAGGCCAGGCGAGGCAGTCTTGATTCTCCAGCTGGGATCTTGACCCAGACTCTCCCTTCCTCCTCCTCATGAGAAGTCCCTGTCGGATTTATTAAGCAGCAGGGCCCAACCTGCCCAGATAGTTTTGTGTTCCTACAAGGAATATGCATCTACTGTCCATTGAGATAAGAGGCCCTCTTGCATCCACGGGGTTAAAAGCAGAGAGGCACCCACGTTACACTGCTGGTGGGAAGATGAGACTTGAAAGTGTCTGCACTTGGGGAGTGGCTGCTTTTGTCCTTTCGTCTCAATAAAAACTGCATTGTGGATACAAGAAGACAACCTTTCTAGCTCTTCACAAAACCTTGGAAGGGCATCTGTTTGGTCAACCCACAAGAGATTCTTTTGGAATCTGTCTCCAAACTGTTCTTGGGAACTGCCAACAGGCTGGTCAGTGTGAGCAGCTCTTTAAACTTTTGAAACTACTGTCCAAATCAGTTCTTATCCAATGCGGGGACTGTGAGTTGTGAGGCTGAGGACCTCTCGGTATGTCCTGTGAGAAAAGCAGGGATGGCTGCACCTCTAGCAGGGCACAAGCAGGTATTGTGAATCCACTTGAATTGTGCTACGTGGTAGCTGGATCCTCCCCTCAATAACATAGGGTCTTCTCACATCCTTCTAGTAAATAACTGTTGTTGTTGTTGTTGTTTTCTAAAGCCATTGTGAGTTTCTGAGTTGTCAAATAAACACACTGAATCAAAGGCAAACAGAAAAGTGCCCTGAATCACCAGGTCCGGAAGGCAACTATGATGAAGCAATTCACCAAAAATCGATTCCTCCAATAACTCTTTGATGTGGGAACCCGTCATCCAATAGCATTTTCCTCCAAGCTTTGGTTTCGCAATGGCTTCTTTGAGGTTGTGGTTTTAGCCGCTATTTTGTTTAACTCTTAGCAAGTTCTCCTAAGTAGAATTTCTGTTTTCACTGTATTTCCTATCTTTCATGCCTAGACCCTCTCCAAAGTTAGATGGATATATGCCGCCCACATGGGTTTCTCTCCAATAAGACCTGCCACAGTCTCAGATTGGTAACGTTGCTGCCCGAGTCTTTATCTGCTTGACTTTCTGCAGTCCCGAAATTTGATCCTGATTTTGCTTGACATTGTCTATAAGACTGTGGAAACCTGTTCTATGCCCAGGTAAAGAAGGCCATCTCAGCAATTTTAGTCATGTCAACATTAAGCAAACTTAATTAGCTATTATATGAACTGGGTTTGAATAGCAGATTCTCAATAAGTTGATGAGGATCCTAAACACGTTAACCCCCAGCCATGTGTCACAAACATGAAAACCAATGGAGCTTAGACACTTTGGCTTCCATCTACCGTCTCTTCCCCCTTCTCATGCTGCCGACCAGTCTATTTACCCTCCTCCTGGAGCTCTCCTGGCCTGGAGATGAATGCTATACTGATGCAAAGACCCATAGCCTTTAAGGATATTTTTGAATGTCAGTACTTCCCCTTAAACTAAATAGTGTTAACACTAGAGTGCCTGACACTCTGCTCCGCCAGCCTCTCCACTCATCTTGAATTTCTCTTTCCTTTTTGCTATTCATCAGTATTAACCAACTTCATTAAAGTTCTTCGTTTACTCTATCCTTGTCCTACAGCCTGTAATTTCTGGGGGGGCAGGATCCACTTGGCCTGGTGCCTTCACTACATCTTTTGTCTGCTATAGTGCCAACTGTAAATCAGATGTTCTGTAGCTTCCATAGGAAGCTAGTGGGAGCTGGCAATGTTAGAGAACCATTCTATGTCCAGCTTCCTATGCTTCCACTCCCGGTGCCGTACTTAAACCTGAAGTTCCAGCCACTGAGCACAAAGCTCACGCCAACCATGCTTTCCTCAGTAGCTCTGTACCTTTTGAGAACCACAGGGTTGGGAGAGCCTGCTCTTTCTTATGTGTGAGAAAGTGCAGTCCAGGCTGCTTCTCAATCCTTTGACATTAGCATGCATTTCTTAGTAAACCTCTGTTATTTCTGTACATCACCCAAGATGAAACACATGACAAACATCATTAGCCATGATAGGATATGTATGGGACATTTCAGGAAGAGAGGGCATGTTAGGACTAGCAGGGCAAGGGCAGGGGAACAAGAAGACACTCAGAGGATAAAACCAAATTAGGGAGAATTATAAAGAAATGGCTCGGCCCGACCAGCTGTGAGGACAGCTGAGTCCAGCAGGAACTGGGAGCTGCCAGTTTGTCATTGTCTTTCCTCTAACATAAGTCTCTACTTGTCTTTCCCATTCTCCTGCTTCCTGCACACTGGCTTCCTCTACACCATCAACATCACTCAGTCTGGCCACCTAGAATGGCAGGCCTGATCTCTTGAGTTTCCGTGATATGGCTTTCTCTTTTCTTTCTCCAACTAAGGGCTTTTAGTCTCTGTCCATTCCAAAGTTTCTGTAGTTTCTTACAGATGTGGTCAAATATACAAGGAAATCAGAGGTGATATGTCCAGGCTCTGGATATGTATATAGGGGAGGGGATGTGTTATGGCTTTGCTGTGCAATGTGCACATAGCTCATATTTTCAACACTTGGTGATAACTGGTGGCCCTGTTATGGGAGGTTGTGAGACTTTTTGGACAGGAAACTAACTTACCAACTTAGGGCTGGGGGGCAGGTCTTGAGGGTATAGATCAGCCAGCTCTAGTTGTGGCCTTCCCTTGTCTACTTGCTGATCTATGTCAGTCACATTCTCCTGCCACTGTGAACTCCACTGTGCCTTCTCCACCACTCTCAAGCTGCAAGCCGCATGCATCCTCTTCCCCTGGAGTTGTTCAGCCAGGTGTTCCATCACAGGAGATATAAATGACACAGGAGCGACACAGAGCCTAATAGGCTATGTGGTGCCAGGGGATGGATGGAAACTGCTACTATCCTTCTTCATGGGGCTATTCCCGAAAGGATGAATACAGAGGCGAGTTGAAAAGATGTGGATCCAAGTCATTGGTAGTAGTCAGCTATTGGTTTCCTCACCCCTGCTCAGATTGGTTCACACTTCCAGGCTAGCTAGGGAGCATTCAGACCCGCAGTCTCTGCTTGACAGCACCATCCTGACCCCCTGCCCTTCTCTTGTTCTCAAGAAGAAAGAACCAGTTCCAGCAAGCCCCACTCTTAAGCAGAATCCAGGAGAGCACCACTTCCCCGCATTCGTGAATTTTTGCCTCCTGAATTTTTGCTGGCATAACTTAGCAAAATAAAAAAATACAGGACATACAGTGACATTTTAGATGAGTAGTTTTTAAAGGGAAGCATGACCCCTAGTACTTAGTGTGCCCCTGAAATTAAGAATTGACTATGTTTTCTGTTCCTCATCTGGCTTTACCCCATTCTCTGAAATAGGCCACCAGCCACCTTTCACACACACACACACACACACACACACACACACACACACACACACACACACACACTCGTAATCCCCACTCCACAGGCAGTCACGTTCCTATCCCCATTGCTACTCTAACTCAAGCAGGCCTGCGAGTGCTCGGGTGCACATAACCCTCTTACCTTCACCTCTGCCTTAGCCAGGTGCCTGTAACCACAATCCTGCCCCTACCTGCCTGACCAATTGCTTGCCTCAGCTATACGTGCCTGCTTGTTTATACTAGGTCATAGCCCAGCCCAGCAAATTCTTCCCTTAACTCCACGCCAGCTGTAAGGGCTCTGCTTTTGTGTATGTGCTAAATCCCTACTTTCAATTCCCTCCGAAATAACGATCATCCAGTAAGAAAGAACCTGTTTAATATCTTGTATCATTTCATTTTTTTTTCTCTCCTTCTGTGCAATTTCATTTCCAGTCCCAAGTGTCCACGAGACCTCCTTGGTCTTCCTGTCCTATTCATCTTCCAGAGTGGCCCCTTGAGATGAGGTTGGGATATCTCCTGTGCATGAGTTGATAAAGGTCTTAGATTAGATGGCTGAAGAATGTCAAGGACTTGAGGTATTCGTCCCACTATTTCACTCGACGTTAAGACTTGAATAGCTGAAGTCATAGATTTCTACTCAAGATGCAGCCTAAGATGCACAGGGTTCCAAGTACAAGGCAAAAACCCAGGCCCCAGAACATCACTGTTCTGACATAGACAAGGAGGACAAAGACCAGAAAAACCCTAACTGCTGAGCGTGGCAGATGTGTGAGGGCAAACAACACATGGCCAAGCCACCACTGAAGACAAAACACAACAGCTCTCAAACTAGAGCAAGAAGGAAAATCCTTTATCATCAAAAACAAAATGTTTGGCAATTGAAATTTTTTTTTTGCAAGAAGCTCATGGTTACAGATATAAACAGCAAAATACATTTTTTTTTTCCTCCAAGAAACCCAAGAGAGAGCAGATGTTAATTAGAGGGAAATCATAGCAAGGCAGACCGGATTATGTTTTTTCCTCATGTTTCATTTATTACTGCATTACATCTACTTAGTCAGCACTGCAACCTGTGCAGAACCGTCTACACGAGTGGCTTGGGCTGTGAAAGTCATTCACATGGTTTCAGGCCCCACACACCAACACCACATAGAAATCTGTTACAGTACAGCTGCTTGGGCGTCACCCTAGATCTAATACAGCAGACACTTTGTAGATAGAGCATAGTCACTCACTGGCTTGTCATCAGATCACCTCGGTTCTGAAGGCCTCCAAAACCATTCAAAGGCCACTTACATGATCCCTGTTGACTACCGTGAAACCTAACTAAAGGAAAGACAAATACTTTTCTCAAGGTGTTTTCAAGTTGGTCCTCCTTCATGCTTGCGTTAGCACCAAAGTGAAAAATGCTAGACCCAGATAAGAGTTTTGGGGGTATAAGTTGCGTATAAGCCTTCAATAACACAGCTATTGCTTTGATACACTCCCTCCCTTTGATATCTGGCACTCCGAGGCATGGTAACAAGGGCAGAGGGCAAAAGGGTCAGATGCAAAGACAAGGAGAAACTGAAACATCTGGGCTGCTGCTGCTTCTTCTTCTTCTTCTTCTTCTTCTTCTTCTTCTTCTTCTTCTTCTTCTTCTTCTTCTTCTTCTTCCTTCTCCTCCTCTTCCTCCTCCTCCTCCTCCTCCTCCTCCTCCTCCTCCTCCTCCTCCTTCTCCTTCTATTTTGGTTCTCCCCAAGTTGGTGGAGGCAATTAGTCTTTTTTTAAATTTTTAAGTTGATTTTATTGAGCTGTACATTTTTCTCTGCTCCCTTCCCTTCCTCTCCTCTCCCCTCTCCTTCTACCCTCCCCCATGGTCCCTATGCTCCCAATTTATTCAGGAGATCTTATCTTTTTCTACTTCCCTTGTAGATTAGATTTATATATGTCTCGCTTAGGGTCTTCATTGTTGTCTGGATTCTCTGGGACTGTGAATTGTAGGCTAGTTTTCTTTGCTTTATGTCGAAAAGCCACTTATGAGTGAGTATATATGATATTTGTCTTTCTGGGTCTGGGTTATCTCACTCAATAAGCTGGTGGGTGTGCAAACTGGCATAGCACCTTTGAATATCATCATGATGATGTCTCAGAAAATCAGGAAACAATCTTTCTCAAGACCCAGCAACACCACTTTTGGGTATATATGCAAAGGATGCTCAATCATGCCAAAAGGACATGTGCTCAGCTATGTTCATAGCAGTTTTGTTTGTCATAGCCAGAACCTGGAAACAACCTAAATTCCCCTCGACTGAAGAATGGATAAGGAAAATGTGGTACATTTATACAATGGAGTACTACACAGCAGAAAAATAATGACATCTTAAATTTTGCAGGCAAATGGATGGATCTAAAGGCAATTAATCTTAATTGTCGTCCCTGGGATATTCTTCTCCCAGGTGAAGGCTCTTACAATGAGAAAGAAAGTGGCCTCCTCCTCCTTTTCTTCTTCTTCTTGTCAGGAAACAGTAACTGATTTTTGAATGAAATTTAAACTGGTCTTCTAGAATATTTAAATGCCATGGTTTTAACCATGGGAGACTTGTAGGTTTACTTTCTGCCTCAGTGGCTGTGAGGTGAGAGTGGGTGTTTTCTGTCTGTAATCTAGTGGATTCTACAGTGCTGCTGACGTTAGACCTGGTCCCCATGTGTGCAACCTCAACAGCAGTTATAATTTGCTTGTTATATGGCTCTAAACTAGAAACAAACATAATTGTAAAGCCCAACCTATTGATCTGAAGCTCCTGTTACTGGCGAAAGTTAGAGCATGAGTCAGGCTCTCATCTGTGGACTTCCCAAATACAAATTGGTATTAAGTATATTCATGAAGTTCAAGAATCAGTTTCCAAATTGTAATTGTGCATTATCCACACATACATATACATGCACACACATATTCTCAGACATTCACATATGCACACTGGCTCAATCACATGCTCCCTACCCACATGTTTGTGAATACACATAAATAGGCACAAGCACATGAATACACACACAAAAATTTATACACATTCACATGTATACACATAAAGAAGCCCAGATACACACACACACATAGACATACACATACCCAATTATGTACTACGCAATATGTAGTATGAAGTCTGGACTTTTTTTTGAAACAGGGTTTCTTTGTAGCTTTGGATTCTGTCCTGGAATGAGCTCTTGTAGACCAGGCTAGCCTCAAACTCACAGAGATCCGCCTACCTCTGCCTCCCATGTGCTGGGATTAAAGGCGTGTACCACCACTGCCTGGCATGAAGTCTGGACTTTTTGTAAGACTAGTAAGATTAAGATTTTCAACTTTATTATTTAGCAATCAGAAAAAATTACATCTCTTGTAAAAACGATAAAGCCATTTGACCTGCATCCACCTTCCCACGCCATCCCCCACACATACACACACACTTGTTCTCATAACTTAAAAATGCAAGCTTATACTACTCTCTCAGAAGATGAGATGCAATTTCCTTCCCCTTTAGATGTGTTAACATCGCTCACGTTAGGAAAATGTAAATTACATTAGCATTGCTCATTTAGGAAAACAGCATCCAAAGGGATGACTAGTTGTACTTCACAGGTGGAACCTGAGGCTTACTGCCATAGCCGGTGCAACATCAGTAACACTGCGCTTCAGTGATGCTACTCTGTGCTCCCCCTGGTATGAGGAGGCATGGAAAACATTCCAATCAGTAGCATCCTACCCTAAAATTCACACCCCAGTCTAATACAAGGAAATATCTTACACATCCACGCAGAGAGACCTGCTACAAAGTATCTGGAAATATATGACCAGTAGTCTTGAAAAGCGTCGCAGATGAGGTCATCAAGAAAACAACAACAACAACAACAAATCACTAAGTCTAGAAGACCATAAGGAAACCAGAGAGCATCAGATAGAAAGTGGGAACTAGTGTAAAATGTGAGTCAGGCATGTATCATGGTTAATTAGCATGTTTTGAACTCTGCACCATGGCCAGATAAGAAGCTGGTATTAGAAGAAGGTAAATGAAGGATGTGTGAGAACTCCCATCTCTGGGAATTCCATTGTGAATCTCAAGTGATTGCAAAATGAACACTTAAGCATACACAAAGACCACACTGCCTCTTGGCCAACTGTAAAGCCACCCTGTGAGGCAGCTAGTCCATGGGGTGTTGTAGTCAATACAGAGAAAGAAAGGCTCTTAAATTTTCCAGGTCTTATCCCATCACTTCCCAAGGGACTGTCTCATTATAGAAGGCACATTAAATCACCCCCATCTTGAAGAGAACCACTGGAACAAGGACCTTGTTTTCAGCAATGCTCTTCATGGCTGCCTGTGGGGCTCTCTCTCTTTGCCTTCCCTGGCAGCGTTCATGGCACCTTTCTTATTGGCTCCTGTGGAGAAGAGAGGGAGGCTACATATTCAGCCATTTTTATCTCTTCCAGGAGAACCCACCCAGCTAATCGGCTTCCTTCTCTGTTTGTCGTAGACACAGGCCAAGGACATTTAAAATCCATATTTTTTGCTCAGTTTTGTTTCTCCCTCCCAGGATGGAATGAGCTCCTTTACCTCTAAGGGTTTATGTTCCATTATTTTATTGGCATTGATTGCTTTGCCACACAGCCCAGCTTATTTCAAAAGCGTAAAATCTGTCCCCGCTCTCCGCTGCCACCGGAGTTCTTTTCCCCAGCGCCTTCTCAGGCGTCATTTCTCTTTTTGGAAAAACAAAGGATCCTAACAGAATAGTGATCTTTTTCACAAACCTATTTCCGGATGACACCTGACCCAAGAATTCTGCATTCTGGCTCAGCTGTTGCTGCGACTGTCATTATACAAGTCTTCCCTGTGAGCAGAGACCTGCAAATCCCCTGTGGATCACGAAGGGCATGTAATTAAATAGACAGGAAATGTGAAGAGAGGCACCTCCCTTCTCCAGCACACCTTTCCTCTGGAACCTGTTGGTACTTCCATCACCCGACAATTTGCAAATGTTTAATGAGAGGCTGTGTGATGGAAGAGATGACGAAACCTTAGATAAAATGGAGGAGGAGCTGTTTTGGACATTTGATCATTAGTTCTTACCGGGTTCCTAAGGCAAGTCAAGAACAGAGAAAAGGTGAAAACAGATCAATCGTGTGTGTTCAGTCCCCTGAGAACAGAAAGCAGCAGGGATGAAAGAGGAACTGAGCTCAAAGTCCAAGCCCACGGGAGCCCAGCAGAGACTCCAGTGTGCTCAAGGTGGGCAGAGCTATTTTCTGGTGGAGAAACTAGGCCATGCTCAGAGCAGAGACTCCTGGGCAAGCGAGGCTGATCTGCGAGACATGATCCCTGTTGACACAGCCTGCTGAGCCATGCACAGCTGCTGAACTCCATGGCCTAGCTCAGCAGGACGGTGCTGAAGTTTGTCCAAGGTGAAGACTAATTTGCCTTTTGGAAAAAAGAAGCAAGAACAAAACTATATTTACCTTAGTTGTTCAATACATTCATTTTACAAACAACATCATCACAAGCAAAGACAAAAAAATCATCTTAATTCTATTCCTGAGCAAATCAATTATTCCTATTTACTCAGGCATCCGTGTGGGAGTTTCCAATATATAATCAGTTTTATAAAATTCTAATCATAGCATTGATTTTTTAAAAAAATGTTGCCAGCTAGTTTTCAGTGACAAAATACTTTCTAGACCCCTATAAAATCTAAGTTTACTGTTTGTAGAATCTATATGCTATATTTCTAACCATTTATTCACTAATAATTTATTATATATATTTAACTTCTGTTAAATGTAAACATTGTTTCCAAATTTGAAATTACAAACCAGAATATATATATATATATATATATATAATTCTTTTTCTGAATAATTTGTTTGGGAAATTTTCTCAGAGGTAAAAATAGGAAGTTCAGAAGGTAGAAAAATATAGATACATATTAACAACTTATAAGTAACTTCCCCCAGCTATGAGCTGTCACTGTTTAAATGTGTAGAGAGAGAAAGCTGGAAATGGCAGTGGGTAGATGCCCACTCTTACTTCTGTTGATATGAGACATATATCAAATTGACTATTGGATGTCTCTGTTTGGATGTTCTGTAGGTAAATTCACGTCAACATTTCTAGGTCTAAGCTTTGTTATAATCCTCCCATCTCCCCCATTCTGCTCTCCGCCCTTGAATCTTGTCCCCACTGTCACAGACTTAGAATCACGACTTAGAATCACCTGGGAAGAGAATCCCAATGAGACGCTGTGTTGGCCTACGGGCATGTCTCTGGGATGTTGTCTTACTTAAATTAATTTGGGTGGAAAGACCAAGTCCAGTGTGGGCAGCACCATCTCTAGGTAGTAGCACAAGCCAGCAAGCGAACAAGCATACATCCATTCTTTCTCTGCTCTTAACTGTGGAGGCGACGTGACGTGAGCAGCTCTTGCTGTTGTGACTCCCTTGCAGTGATGGGCCAGCAGTTGTGAGCTAAGAGAAGCCCTTTTCCCCTCAGTTCTCACAGTGTTTCACCACAGCAACAGAAATGAAACCCCATCCATCACACACTTGCACCAGAATCCTAGGGCTCATCCTTGATTACTTCTTTGTCTCACCTTCACATCTATAGCATCAACCATTAAGTTCCTTCTGTTCTGTCTCCTGGGTCTACTGAACACGACTACTTCCCTACATACCCACAGCTCCTAATCTATCTCGATACTGTTATCTGACCTGGATGACTGCACTCACCACTTACCTCCACCTCTTGCCTCTTTTCTTCTTTCATTCTGGCTCTTTTGCTCCACTAGAGAGATCTCTGTAGAGTTACCTTCTGCACTTAAATGCTTTGTCTTCCTATTCTGAACCACCACATAACTACACATATTTGATCATTACAGGTTAACGAGTCTATTAAGGACTTGTTTGCAACTTTTTATTCTGTTCAATGCTGTGACAATTTACTCCTTATTTCTCTGAGCTATTCTTGTTTAATTTTGGTACCAAAACGTCCTCCATTTCCCCTTGCATTAGACTTACATATGTGTCCTTATCTCTATTTCATTCTACATACACTCCTGAACCATCTTAAAAATCTATTCCTTAGAAAGGGGTCTCTTCACCATCAATGACTACCCTCGCCAGGGCTTATTCTATTCTAAGGACATGTACTCAGAATAACCTTTACTTTCATTATATAACATGTTTCTTGCTGATTTACCTATATGGTACTTATTAAATCTCAGTTTTGCCTACCCGTTGATGGGATCCAGGGCAGCAAGAATTCACAGCTCAGCGTCAAGCATTCATTTGAGGACTAATAGATACTAACAGTATACTTGTTTAATAAACGAAGAAATAAGCAAATGAGTTAGCCATATTCTCTCAGACTCGCTCTACAACGGTTTCTAGTAATATTAAACAGGCTACTCAAAATGTCATGTTCCTACAAACCTTACATTTAGTTCCTATCTCCAAGTTATATAGCAAACTTGCATTGAATAGCAAGAGACTGTCCTAGTAGTTGGCTTTCTCCCCACGTACAGATAGATTGTTAGTACAACAGCAACCAGTAGCTAAAGGTGAGACTAATCTCACATCATATTTTCTTCTCATCCCTGGCTCTGAGACTTGTCCTTTTGGAAAGAAGTGATAAAGCAGGTGGATTTAGTCTTTATGTCAGTCACCATCAGCTGAGTGGAAGTTTTTTTCTGTGAAAGAAAAGGCTAGTATTAAGTTGATTGATGGTTCATTTTTTCCTATTTGCTCCTTGGTCATTGGAGTGACACCAGGAGGGCTGTCTCTTTAGAGGTGTGGGAGACAATAGCTATGACAAAGGCTATTGCAGACGTGGAATTTGTCACTTGAAAATGATCCCTGGCAATGAGCATATTGATAGATGGTCACAGTGTTAGTCAAGGCCCTCTAGAGAGATAAAACTGAATGAACATACATATATAAAAGAGGATTTATTAGATTGTTTTAGCAATATGTATTGGGTAGGAAAACAACAGCTGTCTATACACCATAGAGACTTAGAACCTGGGAGCTGTTCAGCCCCCAAGACTGGATGTCTTAGTAGATCTAGTCTGACACTGACCATCCAGAGGATTCCAAGAGAGGTTCTAGTCTTCCCTCCAAATTAAAAGGCCAAAATTTGGATTCTGATGTCAGCGAGAGATTATAGCACTAGGGACAACAGGAAGGGAAATGCATTTACCAGCATGGAATGGAAGTGGGCAGGTAAAAGCAATTGTGGGCTTCCCTCATATCTCCTTATATCTGGGCTTCCACTAGAAGGTACCACCCACTTGGGGGAGGAGCTTCTCCTCTTTTTCCTGCCAGGAAAAACCTTCACTAACCATCCCAAAGATACAACACTGAACTGATTACAGATTCAATTAAGCTGACAGCCCAGACTAACACAGTCACCTATGACTTGTATGCTGATCCTGGAACATTCTATCCTTATTCATTCAAGGACTAGACTGAATTAACATTAGCAATAGAATTGTCTTTTATTTTAAATAGGTACTGACAAATAATTCACGTGTACATTACTAAATCACTTTTGCGCTTTTCTTCCTTTCTGGCCACACAACCCAGGCCTACAAGTTACAAGCTAAGAGCAGCAAACACATGTCTTCCATGCAGAGCCCTAGTGGCTAAACGCCCCACCACCAGTCCTCCTGCCGGGAGCCTATTGCGGTCATTATAGCTTCCTGGTAAGCATCCCAGATGAGGATGAAGATATAGGCAGAAGGATATAATTCCTCAGATAAATCCAGTATTGTCTGACAAGAGTTTCACTTTCCCCAAGGAATTATTCACAGCGAACTCCTCTATCATCCGCCTACACCCGAAATAGCTGCAACCTCTGGATTTCTCTGACACAGATAGGAACAGAAAATCTGTCCCTGTTTTTTCTTAATACTCTGTCAAAAAGGAAAAAGAAATAAGAGAAAAGGAAAAAGAAAAGAAAAAAGGAAAAGAATAAGTGTAAGTTTCTTAACATTGTGAGAAAATATTTGATAGTAATATTTATTCTAAAATTTCATTCTCTTTTATTTTTGAGATTATAACAAAATTATATTATTTCC
Organism: Arvicola amphibius; assembly: GCF_903992535.2. Taxonomy (NCBI): domain Eukaryota; kingdom Metazoa; phylum Chordata; class Mammalia; order Rodentia; family Cricetidae; genus Arvicola; species Arvicola amphibius. The sequence goes on along the minus strand of NC_052060.1, from coordinate 20,958,196 downwards.
CCTTCTCTTTCCTCCCTCCAAAGCATCCAATATACCATTCCTTACTCTCTTTTCAAATTCATGGCCTCTTTTTTTCACTGTTATTATATGTGCATGTGTAATATGCATATATGTGTATGTATATGCATATATATTACATGCACATATGCATAGGCTTAATATATATATACACACACATATATATATTTCTAAATATAACCTGTTCAGTTTATTTAATGTTCCTGTATTTAAGTCTTCAGATCTGACCATTTTGCGGCAGATAAGAATTATAGAATGTAGCCGGGCGGCAGTGGCGTACGCCTTTAATCCCAGCACTCGGGAGGCAGAGGCAGGCGGATCTCTGTGAGTTCGAGACCAGCCTGGTCTACAAGAGCTAGTTCCAGGACAGGCTCCAAAGCCACAGAGAAACCCTGTCTCGAAAAACCAAAAAAAAAAAAAAAAAAAAAAGAATTATAGAATGTAATCTGGGCATGGTGACTCATGCCTGTAATTCCTGTACTTGGTGGACTGAGGCAAGAGAATTTTCATAAGTTTGAGGCTAGCCTTGGCTACAATGTGAATTTAATTTTTAAAACAGAGACATAAAAATTGCGTCCTAGAACAACATGTTTATGTACATAATCATTACTTTAATAATATAGATAGAATATGCTCATGGTTATAAATGATATAATAAAACACCTAACAAAACAGAAAATGTGACAAATAGTATATATTAAAATAAATACTTCTCCCAGAAAGAATTCAAACACCCAAAGAGCCTAAGAAAGGATTAAGCACAAAACAAATTTCCTGAAGCAGCCTGCCTACACAGCAAGGATGTTGATACTTTTTTGGTTACCTTCTTCTTGAGGCTCAAGGATGACTTTCTACCATTTCTCCTCTGGAAATGCTACATTTTTTAACTACAGAGGAACTATGCACCCTACTTTCTTTTTTCTCAGCACTGCCTCCAACAGACTTGCATCCAAAACCTGAGTGAGTTCTTCCTTTGTTTTCCTACGCAGACAATGTCAAAGCTGTCACTTTTATTCTTCCCAGAGGAAAAGTGTGTGTCTGCGGGCAGCCATTTGTTATATTATTTTGCTGGGTCAAATATTTCAATAAGTGAACATCCCTAGGGCAAGAGGAGAATGAAGGATGGACACACAACGGGAAGGGGGATTGTTTTGTTTTCAATATGCAAGGGCAAGAGCAGGCTCCTAAGAACCATACGATGACTCCATGGAAGTCTTTAGTAGGAGTCTCCCCGCCACCATCCAGTACTGTTAGTGGAATACACAAAGATGCCAAATGTGTCATTTTCTCGTGCCATGTCTAGTAACTGCTGGTTTCCCACCACACTCTAATCCAGCAAAGCCCACTAGAACTTCCTTCAATGACAGACTGGTCCCTATCCAAGTAGTGTTGTTTCATATGGGAGCTACCTGCCATATGTGACTCCTGAATTTCTGGAATGTTACCAAATTTCACTTGAAGCATGTGACAAAGAACTAAAATTTAAAGGCCTTTTAACTTATTTAATTAATTTCATGCTTAATAGAAACATGTGCTCACTGGCTGACATGCTGGAGACAGGACAACAGGGGAAACACTGCAGTGACTCATGGGAAATTGCATTTGGCGCCAGCGGCAAATCCCACACTGACTACGCTTCTTGGCAAGCCAGTACAACAGAAGAGACTCTCTAGGCCTTCCTGGCTATATGTGAAGACTCATTTTTTTTTTCAACATGGAGACAACATTTCAAAACACACCTCTAAAAGAGTGACATATTAGAAACCATTTCTACCTGTGAGGTAAAACACAAAGTTTCAATGCATTGTACACAAAATGTACTGATGAGATCAGAGTAACTGACTTATCCATCTCTTTCGATATTTATCATTTCTTTGTGTTGGGAGTATTTTCTTCCTATTATTTTGAAGTATTCAGCTAATTTTTGTCAATCATAGTCATCCTAGCGTGTCATATAGAACATTAGAGGCCGTTCCCTAACTGCCCTCCAAGAAGAATTCCAACAGCACTCTAACTTCTCCTCTGAGACGTCTTCACAGCTAGCATTTAGAAAGTATATGCATGGTTCACTGGTTATTTATTTCACTTAACAAACAGAGTTCACTGATGATATTCTCTGGGTCTCAGACACAGTTTCAGGCACTGAGGATGGACCAGTGAATAAAACAGGTTAGCTCCCTACTCTCTAGAGTTTGAGTTCCAGAAACTGTAGGCAAGCAGGTCATATGCCAGGAAAGAAGTAAATACGTGATATAAAAATGATAAGACCTCAACAAGAAAGAGCATGAGGGCCGGGCGGTGGTGGCACACGCCTTTAATCCCAGCACTCGGGAGGCAGAGGCAGACAGATCTCTGTGAGTTTGAGGCCAGCCTGGTCTACAAGAGCTAGTTCCAGGACAGGCTCCAAAGCCACAGAGAAACTCTGTCTCGAAAAACCAAATAATAATAATAATAATAATAATAATAATAATAATAATAATAATAAAGAAAGAGCATGAGGCCATGGAGGGATGAGGGGGATATTTTAGATGTGAATTTGGGGAGCAATTGTTCCAGGTGATTGACCAAAGATCTAGAGCTCTGACTTGAACCCCAAGGAACACTGTGAGCAGGAAAGCCTATATAAGAGACTCAGAAAACACAAAGCACATTTAGGGACTAATGCAGGTGTGAAAAGACCTGGAGGACACCTCCCCTGTGGGACACGAACATGGCCTCCCTCAGAGTAAACCCTAGACTCCTACTTTGTGATTCTCAGGACCTAGTCCCTGACAGTAGACCCCACCATGTCACATGAGTGGAGAGACGCTTCCCCAAGAACGGGAACTACCTAATGTGCTGTTAGTGTGCGAGACAAACTCATTCACCGGCTCATCAAGGTCACTCACTTCCTTTATCTTGGTGGATTGGATCAGCTGAGTGAAACCTGAATCGAAACCAGGGAAGAAATCTTCTGTGAAAGAATTTCCCTGAGAAATCTGACAAAATTAGAAACCAGAAGGAGGCTTCCCTTGGACGATATATGACTTGTTAGGTTGAAAATGACAAGGTCATCTAGGCCGGATGCCACTGATTGCTTGAAATTTTCCAACACTGTTTTGGGCAGTCATCCTGTCTTGTCGGTAGCTCAGCATCGTATGTGGAAGCTTCTGCTAATGATGGCCATGGCTTAGGAAATCCCTAAAGTTCCCACTACTACCTGGGGCAGATTGACAGGAGAGAGAGAGAGAGAGAGAGAGAGAGAGAGAGAGAGAGAGAGAGAGAGAGAGAGAGAGAGAGAGAGAGAGAGAGAGAGAGAAGGGGGGGAGAAGGCAGGGGGCTGGATTAGGGCATTCCCAAACACAGTGGAATGCTTACACTATCTCTCTTTATAGGAGAGTCTGCTGGTAAGACCAACGTTTCTTTACATCAGACTGTCCAGAGGGTGACTTTAATGAGCCAGCATTAGAACATGCAGAGGAGAAAGTGCAGTTCTTTGTTGCTAGAAACAGAAGAGAAGAAATAATAACCATGGAGCCCAACTCCCACATGTGAATTACAAAAACTGAAGGGGGTCTCATGTTGGGGGTAGAATCCATAGAACATTCCTAGTGTATCCATAGTGCTTATCTATGATTGTAGTGGCTCCTCATCTCCATGTTCCTCGCCTCTGAGCTACTTCATGGATGTGCCCTGGCCTCTCTTCTCAGTCCCCATGTTAGAAGATCCGCTGTAGTTCATGCTCCTGTTGACTCACTCTTTGTTCCCCCAGTTTTCTTCCCTTCTTCTCGTGATACCTTTCTCAGCTTCCTCTCACCTCTCTGAAGTCTTCTGCTCAGTTCCCTGCCTGCATGATCCCCTACTTGTCTCTTAAACATAGGCATTCTCTGTGTCATGTCTTAGCCCTGCCTCTATTCACTTTTCCTGTCCCTCCCCCCTTGTCACCTTTACCACCTGCCTGAAGTAGGACAAATTTAGAACTCTCCATCTTTCACCCCCACACTCTGGCTTGTTGCAATCCAGATTCATCCACCATCTCCACTTGGGTATCTCACAAGCATCTCTTTCAACTGAACTAATTACACATTCCCCGTGATCTATAATCTGTATCTCTTTTGCATCAACTTTTAATCCTCAAATCACCCAGTCCCTAGACTTCTCTGTTTCCCTGTGTTTCTGCTTCTCTTTCTTGCCTGTCATATAAGGGGAATAAAGGAATAGAGTGTTAGTTGCACACAGTTTTGATAGAACCAGACACAGTTGTCAACCTTGAGGGTACCAGCAATGAAATAAAGAGCAAACACTGATGTCAGGAGACAAAGCTCTGCCCTCACAGGTCGATTGTCAGGACTAAAGTCAATTCACTGTCTGCAGCCACTACGCTATCCGCCTCCTTCCGCATTTACCAATCCAGCTCAGATTCGCTGATTCCCCTCTACAGCTACTCTCTCTCCAATAACTGCAAGCCCGTCAGCTCCACACCACAATGCCAGAGCTTTCGTTTCTCCACACCTGTACCTGGCCTGCTGACTGCTCACGTAAGACATTTCCTAGACAAGCACAACAGCGCTGTTATAAACGCACAGTCCCCTGACTCAGCCTTATCCTCAGCACTGCCTGCTAACATCACTGCCTCTGTGACCATATAATCTTGTTTTTCTCCCCCATACCCACTGTGAACCTTCTCCATCCATTTGCCTGTTAACTCCTCAGCTCTACCAACACTTCCGTCTTCACTCACCACCTTACAAAGAAAGCAGAGGCCACCCAGTTGGAATAGCTTAAAATCATTATCTCAAATCTGCAAGCTCAGACTCCCTGTTCGCATCCTGCACAAATGGAAGAAATGCTCTTTTTTTTTTCCTACCCAAGACCAATGGCTACATGCTCCTCCACTCAGCTGTTAATTACTGAATGTGTATGTGCCAGAGTTACAAATCAGTCCCTCCTCGCTGTCTCCTTAAAGTGGTCAAGCACAATTAACCCTCACTTACCTGTTTGAAGGGCTAGGGACTTATCTGCAAAGATCAAGACAAAACCATCTGCCCACGTGGAGCTGCAATTTCAGGGGAGGGGATGGCAATGAGCAAGACCAAGGAAAAATAGGCCTCACACCACGGAACAGTTGAGTGCTGTGGCATGCCCAAAGAACTGAAAGGGTAGGAAGGCTAAAGGAAAAGAGCTTCTCTGAACAGGTGGTGTTTCAGCGAAGGGCTGCACACAGTGAGGAGGAAGACTAAGGAGATTCCCTAGGAAAAGAGCTCCCATTCAAAGGAGTGGAAGACGTAGGCTCCACTTTGGTACCAAGAACTCTCCTGTCCTGAAGGCAGAGGGAAGCCTGAGTTAAACAGGGAGCGACCATACACACTGGGAGTCTCCTGGAAGAAGGACCTTGTTTCAGTGTCAGTGGAGCAGACGTGTGTGACTGAGAGGACCCGCGTTGACTGTCAATGGGGGCTCTTCAGTGACTGTGTATTCTAGATTCCAGGACAATGTTGTGCCAGTGACATGGAGAACACACACTTCCCTTTCTGATTGTCATGCTTTAGTTCTGGCCTCGTGTCCTTTGTGAAAGGGGTGCTGTAGAGAATCTGAGCACACTGCAGAGCAAGAGTTAGGGGGGAAGGTTGAGGGACCCTCTAAAAGGGTGGATGACGCTTGCTCCGAGGTCAGCAGAGAAGAAAGCCGTCCCTCATCTAAGCTGTGTAACACAATTATTTATGTGACATGCGATGATACCTCTCTGGCGGACATCATCCCAGGGCTTAGTGTCCTGGTTACTAGAAAGACAGGGGTCACGCTCTAGCTGTGAGGACACTCTGGGAGCAGCCTACGGAATCAAGATCATCGCCACTGCTTTGTCACTGGGCTTCAAATCCACTTATTGTTCTGGCTCTCAGCTGTGCCAGCTCCAATCCCGCCTTAAACCCTGGCCATTCTTTTTTGGTGAGTTCTTTCTCTCTGGCCTTTCTGCTGCTGATAATCTGCTTGCTACCAATCCCCGACCACTGCTTTCTTTGAAGACACTTAAGCCCACTTGAATCTCACTTTCCTTAGAAACAATGCAGTCATCTCTCCTACCTCTGCACTCTCTGGCCGTGGCATCTCTGACTTCACAGCTAATCTCCACAAAGAGCCCCTGCTTCTGCTTCCATTTCTTCACCTTCCCCTCTCTTCTAATAATTGTTCTGACCGTCCTGTTTTCCCTCCACACCCGTGAAACTCTGTTCACCAACAGCCTCCAGCTTGCTGATTTCCATCTTTGCTTTTAGTCTCTACCTTGCTCTGTCTTTCACTGGTAATTAGAGCAATTGACTGCACCCTTCTATGTAGAATCCTTTCTCTTGCCTTGACACATTGTTCATTGCCTATCTCCTCAAAAGGCCTTCATTACTGATTCAACTAAACTTGGCAATGTTGGAGAGACACTGTTCTGCCCCAGATGTCGCTTATTACCTCGGTTCTTTGCCTGTGACCCCATCTACCTCAAGGTTTTGTGTGAACTAATGATTTTAGTCTATAGCTTCTGCTCAGATGTGCTCTGACTTAGGGATGTCACCGAAGGGATCTGCATGTGCACATGCCACCCTTGATCTGTCACCTCTTTCTGCCTTCCTTCTTAATAATTTGGCATTACAGATTTCGTTCATGTATCCCTCCTGACCTAGGGAGAAGGTAGGAGACCATTTTTGACTCTTCTCATTCCTTTGCTCTTTACAGCCACCTTATGCTACCTGAGCAGGGCCTGAACGCACTCTCTAATCTAGACTATCCCGTTCTATGATGCTCATTGCTCTCCTGCACTATGGCAAATGCTTCTTCCTGCACCTCCTTGCATCCCTCTTGAACTCCTCCTGTACATGCCTGCTGAGTAGCATACGTGCCACATGTTTGGGAGCTACACAATTCACTTATGGAAAAAGATGCTTTTTTTTTTTTTTTTTTGTTTTGTTTTGTTTTTCGAGACAGGGTTTCTCTGCAGCTTTAGAGCCTGTCCTGGAGCTAGCTCTTGTAGACCAGGCTGGTCCCTTTTTGAATGTTTATTTTCAGGTTCTGTTCTTGGTACTGGTAATACAAAACAGCAACTCATTTTTTACAAAAGGGACAAGACTCCTCATTAAGGAATCTAAGTTCCCACAGAGAGAAACAGGAAAAAAGTTAAAAAGTGAAAATACGTAATAAATGTACTATGTTTGACATGATTTAGCATGTCATATTTTGTATAGTTGGTGTCCCTAAATGCTATAGATAAGGAGTGGTGGGAACATAAAACCATGTGATAGGAGGAGAATGAAATTTAAAGGAATCCCCAGGAAAGATATATCTAGGTGAGAACAGAGAATAGGATGAAAAAAACCTAACTGGAAGTCTGGAGGAAGAGACCTCTAGCTAAGTGGGTAGCTTTAAGGGTCCTCGTTAGACATCTGCCTTGATGCCTTAGAGTTGATGAGTCCGAAGAGGCCTGTGTGGCCTGAGGACCAGCCAGAGAGAGATCAGTGCACAGAGAAGATACGTAAACGTTGGGGCCTGGGTGATCTGTGGAGCTTACTCATGAGGGAAATGGAAGCTACTGGAGGGTTTCAGCACAGTGGCCTGCGTTTCAGCAGTCTTACCTAGATTACAACTCTGCTGTGGTTAGACCAAACAGAAGAAAACGTAAGAGCCAGTTAACCAGAATGTAGGCCTCTGGAGTCATCCAGATGACATGTAAATTAGCTCCAAGAGGGCAGTGGCAGAGAGGCTGAACGAGCAGCAGACTTTGAAGGGAGGGATGACAGGTTCTTAGGATAGATGGCATGTTGCAATCTTTCTTTAGAAGACTCAGTCATAATTATAAGGATTTGGTATTGAGCCAAACGATAGGAAGAATTGCATTAACCGAGATTAAGAAAACTACGCAGGAGTAGGCTAGAGCATATGAATTTAGGCAGCGTGCTAACAGTCAAGCCATCTCGTGTTGATCAGAGTTGTATTTTTAAATTAAGATATCAGTTGTCAAAATGGCTGAAACACTTTAAAATTAGCTTCATTCCTTTCAGACATGGGTTTTGGCTTGATCCCAAATCTCATAGATGCCATAAAATTGGTCTTCGAGGATATTTTAGTGGAGTCTGTGGAGTCTTTAGAACTGCTGATGTCTAGATATTTACTCTGAGCATGTTTTTCAAAACTCTAATAAGCAAAACACTCCTGGTTGTGCAGAAGGCTTGGAACTACTTCTTCCTACTAAAGCTTCCCAAACTCATAAGTATTAGACAAGGTTTTCTTGGACAGAGCATGTGCCAGGCCCTCTGATAAACCATCTGCTAAGGATCTGTCCCTCTATAGTACTGAGCCAAGAGCTCCAGACGGGGCTGTGAAAGGACTCCAGTCTGGATGAAGAAGGCAAAGTGATAACTATGGGCATGTGTTCAAATCATTGTGCCTAGGCCACCAAGGACATCATCAGATAATGTCCTTCTCAAGGTAGTGAAATAACTGTTGTCCTAAGGATGGGACACCTCAACCCATCAAGTCCCTAGAATAAATTCTGTGGGTAAATTGAGGGTAGTTGTCACCTTACAAGTAAAGTTTAAAAAGTTTAAAAGTTTTTAAAAAATTACAAAATCCCAACCTGAAAAAAATGACAAAAGCTTTACCTTGAGTCTACAACGCTAAATGAGGGAAACATTTCTTCCCCTAAAATAACTTGCTTGCTAAGGGAAAGAATATGCAAATTTCTCAGTCTCAGGAGTGCATCTGAGGAAAACAGTCAACCTCCACAGACAGTCCATCACCCACCTGCAAGGCTTTATGAGAAACCTTGGGTCGATGAAAAATGCAGTGCCTCACTTTTGGAGGATTCATCCCCTCCCATGTGTGCCCACAGAGCCACAGCTCTGAGTGGGTGCTCATGGCATCCTGGACCTTGACTCATTTGCTCTGTTCATACTTGAATAGAATCATAGGTTTTCCTTGTGCTCAACACCAGAGTGATCAACACATTGCTAGCTGTTTTTTTTTTTTTTTCTGTCGTAAATCAGCTCAGAGGACCCACCGCTGACAAGCTTTTCAAGTTCTTTATCACTAACACCAATGATATCAGAAAACACTTCCTCAAAGGGACACCTTGAAGACAATCACACACACTAGAAAGGTATAATCAATATAGGCTCACCTTTAGAAGCTTTTTTTTTCCATCTCGAATAGGTAGATAATGCTAGAAATGTAAGAATAGAGGAAGTAATTTGTTGATAAACTTACTAAATAGCAAGGTATTCCCTTGTCTACCTAAGCCTTGAAAAACAATAGAATTAGGTCAAATAGATTCTATCCCTAGTACCTAGGACAGATATTCAAATAGGAATAGCTTAGGGATGCATTAAGATCTTAAGAGAGTGAAGTTATTTATAAAATCCATGCTGGCTTCTAACAAACTTGGAAATTATTTTGTTAACAAATTAATTAATTTTGGTGTATGTGTGTGTGTTTGTGTGTGAGAGAGAGAGATGTATGCTCGTTTGTGCATGGGGCGTGTGTGTGTGTGATTATGCTCGTTTGTGCATTGAGCGTGTGTGTGTGTGTGTGTGTGTGTACCTATATGAAGGCCAGAGAAGAATGTCAGGTATCCTGCTCCATCACTCTACATCTTATTTCCTTTGAGACAGGGTCTCTCATTGAACCCGGAGTTCGCTATCCCTCATCGCAGTTAAGCTAACTAACCAGCAAGCCCCACTGATCTTCCACTCTTCAGACTCCCTAAACTCCAGGACTGAGGTTACATGAGCCCTCCGCCATCCCTGATTTCTTACGTGGGTGCTAGGAATGAGAATGCAGGTCCTTATGCTTGTACGGCAATTTCTCTTATCACCTGAGCCATCTTACCACCACTCCAACTAGAAACGCTGGCCTGCCTCTAGATATTAAAGCAAGTGCACCGAGAGAAATAAGAAGGTGAGGAGTGGGCATGCTACTCATCTTTGATGTACAATAACGTGTGTCTATTATTGTCGATGGCAGCAAACCATCAGGCTATAGCAGAGGCAGGTCCTCTCTGGGTCACATTCTAGCTGTGTGATCTCAGGCAAGAAAGTCTTTTGTGCCTCAGTCCCTCCATCTATAAAGTATGCCACTCTGGTTCATATTTTAAAGCAAAGTGAAGATTAAACAACTCAATATATACAAAGCACTTTACCTGGTACTTGGCACAGAATGAGTGAGTGTGGCACAGCTTTGGCTACTGTGGGTGATCAGCTCATTGCCATAAACGTGGGTTCTATGTTTCTGCTGCCAAAGTATCAGACTAGAACAAATTTCACAGAGTACATGGGAGATCTCAGTGGCTGTTACCATGAAGAGGCCTATCAAACTTGGGCAGGACAGAATATCATAGAGCATGGGCTGGGCACATTTTAATCCCTGCTGTGTCAGGGAAGAGGACCTAGGATGACTTTATGGTTATAGGCTGAGAAGTTGTTTCCAAAACCCTTTTTGTCTTATATAGAAATTGAAATACAGTAGCAATATATCCACCAAAAGCAATAAATCTCAAATGATCTTAGTATCAACACATGAAGTGAGGAAAACATGAATTACTGTATTAGTTTACTCCTAATTGGCCGGTGTTTCAGAATGGATACAGCAATTTAATTTTTTCTTTCATTTTAATGTTTTATTAGGTTCAGCTACATGAAATTGCACATTTGTGGGTCAAATAAGATGTAATGGCAGCACTTTTCAGAGAGGTCAGTTTATAATATGCCCTGGACTTTGCTATTCCAAGAACTACATCTTAATTGTTATTTTTTCATACTTTATGCTCAGTAAGAAATTATTAAAGGGCATGGTTTAAAAGATGTATGTGAATAAAGACATTTCAGGGTTGACCTTGGGTTGCATAAAGATCGAGTTTGCATAAAACTCCCAATGATTTTGTCTCATACATAGTGCTACTAAAATTGGATGTGTCTTCTGAGAACACCCATTTCAGCCCCTCCTTATGATGAGTTAACAGGGGTCCTGAGGGGTGAATTTATTTACCCGTGGTCACAGTTCGAAAGTATCAGAGTCAAAAATAGCTCTCCAGTTCCTCAGCTCCTATTCAGTCCGTCTTGTGTGAAAATCGAATCTCTATTGTCTGGAATCTTGTCAGGCTTCATTCCTACAGAAGCCACAGGCATGGTGTCAAAGACCTGGGGTGCGAGCAGGTGGGATCTAAATTGAATGCTGAGATGCACTTTGCTAGACTCTTTAGCTAGACGCTTGATTCTGGGCAGAAGTCATGACAAAAATAATTATCTGTGTCTGAGAATGCTCAAGCCTCTCATATGAGTGGCACCGCGGTCACAGACAAGAAATGTGGAGAAAGAGGGCAGAAGGGCCTCTATGATGCTCCCACGCAAAGTGCCTAGTGACTCCACTGTCTTACAAAGAAGCCCATGGCTTCAGAGATGGGGGCAGCTGCCAGGCACACGTGTGTTGACAGCATTGTTGAGAAGTGGGCTTCCTTCCTGCTATCTTCCGAGTTCCACACCATTGTATTTCGCTGGGAGATCTTAATGAGAGAAACCTGAGCTTCAGGGAAATTCAAAGTTTGAGAAAAATCAATCCTAATAAGAAGCACTATGGGCAAATAGCTTGTACTGATTGGCCTAAGCCTGGGCATCTGACTGAATAACTGTATAGCAAAAGAAAAACACATGTGTATCCAGATTGGCTTAAACAAATCAGCAGTTGGTCCTAGAGAAGAAGGTGAGGCTCAGGCCTCCCTAGCTGACCATAGGGGGTTAGAAACCCTTCGGATGCCAATATCTACAAGAATCCAATATAAAATATGCAAGTATCCTATGAATATCATTCCACATACTTCAAAGCACTCCTAGATTATTTATAATACAAAATACAGCATAAATGCTATGTGGGTAGTTGCACTGCATGATTTAGGGACTAACAGCAAGAAGACAAGTCTGTCCATGATCTGAACAAACCTATTTCTTTATAAATATATACTTTTTATGTTAATGTTCTTATTCATTTATTCATTCAACAACAAACATTTACTAAATACATATTTTTATTAACAGTTCATTAAAACTTTGCCACTAATTTTGAGTGCCAGAAATTAGTGAATTAAGAGTGTCTGAAAGAATATCCTAGCAAAATGTAGATCTTTTTAGAAGATAAAAGTGGAAAATCGTGGCTAGGTAGTCAGCCAACAGATATTTGAGGCAGTGTCTTAGGTTTGGCAGTGCTAAAAGTTTTCTCAACAATTTCACAGCTGAAAAATATTTAGGTTTATACTGACTTTTAAGTCTGGCAGGTAATCTTGCAACAAACATTTTTGTATCTCTATGTTTCTGTACACCCATGAACTTGTTGCTAAGGTAATTTCCTAATGCTGAGTTCTAGAGTCAGGGCACACGAAGGTTTGACTGGTCTTGATAAAATTTATTCTAGAAAGTTTATTTCTCAGGATCCATACCCTCACAATCTTGTTAGGTGTGCAGCCATGAGTCCATGTGAGTGCGTACAAAGATATATACAAATATGCTCATTATTTATAAATATATGCTATATACATAATATATATATATATATAATTTGATAGATAAATTTCTCAGATAACATTTCATTATGATTTTTCAAAGACACATAAAGATATAACATGTTTTCATGAAGCTTCATTCTTTCAAATGTTTAAAATGTAGTTACTTTTACATTTCATTATATTATGGCATACAATACAAAAATCTATACAAACTCTGTCAGTGAAACATGAGACTACAAAGGAATATCTTGCTTACAAAGGAATGAATATGTCTTCTCCTGACTCCAATACATCCCCAAGTCTCAGAAGCACACCTTACTTTTCTACACAGGAAAAAATTAAGGTAGAAACTTTGAGAAATAAACTTCTGAGTAGTTACTGATTTTTTTATTTTTGTGTGAGACTCTGTACAAGAACTTGCATGCTATATGCATGGGGGAGATCCAGGAGACTGAGGGCACTTTGGGTCCCTTGGAACCGAAGCTACAGGCAGCTGTGATCCATCATGGGGGTATTAGAAACCAAATCCTGGTTTGCTGCAAGAGTAGTGTGTACTTTTAACTGCTGAGCCATCTTTCCACCCCAAAATTGTTTGATTTTTTTTTTAAACCAGGATCCTCCTCCTTCTAAAGGGGCAAGAAGATGGTTATAGCCATTTATGCAAGAATCTTACTCAGTAGCACAGAGTAGAAAAAAAACAAAGAGGGACAAGATGCTAAAGCACACATCAACAGATAGTAACCCAGCAGTTTGATCAAGGACAAACAAATTACCCCAGAGGTGTCATGACAGAACAGTGACCTACCATTTCTCGTGACAGGCAGAATCCAGGGATCCAGTTCTTAGCCATGGGAAATTCCAACCTGCCATTGCCAACAGATGGGCAAGGAGATGAAGCCGAGCTTCCGCCTACCCTACACCAGAGGGAAATCTTGTTAATTCCCAGCACAAATCATTCCATGTAGACTTTCTGCATTATTGAATGCCATTTCTCTGATTAAAATGGCTTGAATTGTTTTTCTCATTAGAATCATTTGGTATTTAGAATGCTGTGACATTCAATGAAAACGCTAAAGTTGAATGAGGAAAAGGCAATATCCAATTTAATTTATTTAAGAAGACTGGGAGCCACTGTAGGCATCATCAAATTTTATGTGCTCTTCAATTAATTTTCCTAATGACAATGGCTGTATTATTTATTTAGTTTTTTTTTTAAAAAAACTGAATGACTCCTGATAAGAGCAGTAAGTTTTGATTCATAATATACTGTGGCTACATTAAAAATCCTGTGTCATTATATTCTTAAATATATAAAAAACACAAAATATACATTGAAACATTCAAACCAAGTGATTTTTCCTTTGAGTAGGCACTTACTCCCTTGCTAACCTTGATTTAGAACTTACATAGAGCCTGACAATTGTGCCCTATAGAGGGAAATGTTCCACTTCCGGCACATTTATAGCAGGAGAGATATTACTAGCACATTCACAGCAAGAAAGAATTCACTAGCAATGGTAGTTCTATCTTCTATCTATACCTAGATCCAATGTCTAGAGCAGACATTTTCTGTTGGCTCCTAAATCTACTCTCTAATGTTCCTCTTTTTGCTCTAAGTTTCAGGTGTGTAGGCTGCACCAACCTCGGTCCCATAGCCTTTTGATGGAGGACTTTCATTGGTTAATTAATAAAGAAACTGCTTGGCCCAATAGGTCAGAACATAGGTGGGTGGAGTAGACAGAACAGGATGCTGGGATAGAGAAGGCAGATGCTTCAGGCAATCACCATGCCTCTCCTCTCCGAGATGGATGCAGGTTAAGATCTCTCCTGGTAAGCAACCACCTCGTGGTGCAACACAGATTACTAAATATGGGTTAAATGAAGATGTGAGAATTAGCCAATAAGAGGCTAAAACTAATGGGCCAGACAGTGTTTAAATGAATACAGTTTCCGTGTAATTATTTCGGGTGTAAAGCTAGCCAGGTGGCAGGAGCCCCGCTGCTCCATCTACACCCTTTGGCCAATGACTAGGCACGGGAGAAAGGGAGAAAAGGCATGGTTGTCAGAGCCAAAGTTTCTAGGGGTCAAATCTCTGGGGTTATATGTGGACAGTGGCCCACCTCAAAATTCTGTTTCAGCCTCCTTCAACTCTTCATGTGCTTTGCTCCTTGGCTGATCTCTGTTCTGTCTTCCTAGCCCAGGATGCCTCCCATAGCAAGGGTCACTGTTTTCACTTAGCTCTGACTGGAGATCTGTGAACACATTCCTTAGCCAACCCTTCATTACTGTGTATCATGTGACATTTTGTGTACCATGTGACTTCTTTGGGGACCTCACCAGTGCAGTTCGTGTATATTCTAGCAAACCATATGACATGTGATCCCATAGATTCATAACTCAAACTCAAAATATAAATTCTTGGCCATTTGGTAATTAATTTCTTTTTCATTTAAGAGTTCTTGGATTGCCTTTCAGAGATATTTTTTAAACAAAATATCGTTCTTCATTATTTGCTCTGCTTTGGAGTTCTAATTCAAGAGATGGATAATTGGATCTTGATACACAGATTGACCCTCCACCCAGGCAGAAGGTGAGATAGAGGAGATGCCAAATAACCAGGAACGATATTCATGGTTGGAAAACAAGCGATAATTCACCCCCACAATGTATAATGCATCAAGTATAGTTAGAGTCACCAGCAAGGATATCATTTTTATCTTCTCCTCTTTAAAATAGCCACATTAGATGTATTGATGGAGACTTTTGGCACTTCTCACTCTGGCAGCCAATAAAACACTAGATATTTTGTCTTTCCAGCGCCTAGCAACTTAACACAAAAGAACCCAAAATGTGTGGGCATAGTGGCACAAATCTATAGTTTCAGCGTTTGAGAGGCTGAGGCACGATGATCACCAGCATGAAGCCCATTTGTTTCAAACAGTAACACCTCACAGTTTACCTGAGGAAATATTTGATAGCTGCCCTTCTATTCATTGCCAGCCTCAAGAATGAAAACAAACGATGTTCGTATATTTTTCATATAATAGTGAATAGGAGCGCCATGAAAACAAAGGGGAATTTAGGGCCACATGGGTATAGAAGTTAATAAAAGTTATAGATATTTTCATGGGTAATTTCAGGGAGTCAATGAGTGTGGCAGCCAGGAAGAGTCACTGTGAACTCTAAGGGATTTGATTAAGGAATTAGACTCCAAGTCACAGCAGATATAACAGTCTGGGAGGGACACTGGAAATGAGTCATAATCAGCCTGTGACACTGAGAAGGACTTAACAGATATGCAGGGAGGATGCCTGTGGAAAGGTGTTTGCTGCCTCTGTAGCCACCACCTCTGAGGATCCACAGAGGAATATGAGATTTGGGCATGGCTTGTGGTCCACAAGCCAGTGAGGAGAAAGAAGAGCTAGAAGTAATGGCAGGTGGGGAAAAGCTAGAACTTGCTGGGCTCCTTTATTATCTCACTAGGAGACCAAGGCCACTGCTTTCTTTATATCTTCCAGATCTCATGCAAGTTTCTTATGTTTTCAGAAAAGAATTCTGGGAAACATGTTGCTTAAAGTAGCCAAAGCAATGCAGAATCATACAGCTTAAGTCATTGTGTTATGTGGGAATCTCTAGAGAAACAAGAACTGATATAAGGTATAAATATATCTCATAAAAAAGGATTTATTAGATTGATTTACACTGTAAGGCTTGAATAGTCCAACTGCCTGCATGCTGGATAGACATAGAACTTGCAGCTGCTCAGATCACAGAACTGAATGCTTCTGCAGCCCTTATCTGGTGATGAAGGCCTGGGTCATTCTAAGAGAAGGTGGTATTCTGTCTGCTGTTCGTCAGGATCCTGGCAGCAGCAACAAGCACACTGGCTCAGCGAGACACCAAGGAGGGCAAGCGGTACTTCTGTGTCCCAGGAGCTCTTGATATCTGAGCATCCTTTTGGAAAGAGACATCGACTCTGAGGGGAGGTCTTACACCCTGTGTCTGTTTATCTCTTAGACGATGAGTCCAGACCCTGCCATGTTGACAGCCAAGTATGACCACCACAGTCGTTCGAGGTCAGCTCACCCTCGATCGCTAGGCTTCTCTTTAACATCTTGCTGTCGTTGTTGTTTTACACATGTGTTTGTTTTCTTGCATTTTACTTAGGTTTTAGTTTATGCATTTTCTTAAAATATAATCATTTCCCCTTCAGTCCATCCCAAATCCCCTCTTCCAATTTCTTCTGTGTCCTCTTCACTCTCAAACTGATAGCCTCTTTTCCCAATAATTATTATTTTATACACACACACATACACATACAAATATAAACTGCTGAGCCAGGTATATATATATATATATATATATATATATATATATATATACAAAAATACATAGACATATATATGGTTTTTCAGGCTGACCACTTTGTAGTGGACAACCAATCAATCAGTAGTCTTATCCTGGGGTTAGGCTAAATCTTTCACAGCAATCATCATTTTCCTGTAGCTCTGGGTCCAGGGGCGTGGCCCCATAAGATCATCCCCCTTCTATCTATTAATATTACAATTGTTCAGATCTTGTGCATACAACTATTTCTATGAAAGACTGCTTCACAGCTGACTTCCTGATATTCTGGCTTTTTAGTGTGTTTAAAACCTAACTATAATAGCAAAATCAGGTTTACATAGAACATGATAAAATAGTTGAAAATATATAAACTCTTCCCCTCAAAGATACAAAAAGAAATCTTATATATCCCTTCTTCCAAATTTTATTTGCACATTTCATTTCCACCTGAATTACATGCCTGTTTTCTTATTCTGTCACTTAAGTACTGGCACGTACAATGCACTCACTAGTGTGTTACAGTGACAAAATACTTGACCGAAGCTAATTAACAGAAACAAGACTGGTTTTAGCCCCAAGTTTCAGGAATTTCAACCTGTCACTAAGATCTGGCAAAATGAAGTTGCTAGGTTCATGGTGGTTGGGACCTGTGGCAGACATGATGCACACAGCAGGCCTAGATATCAGAAAATGAACACAACTAAGTAGGACTCAGGTTCTTAAATTCAACCCCATCCCTACTTACTTACTGTCTGCTGCTAGCAAGTCCCACCTTCCAAAGGCTTGGTGGACTCCCCACCACCCACAGAGCCAAAGTCAGGCAGAAAAAGCCAGGAAGCCAGTCAGTCACTCAAACAAGAACCTGTAGAGGAAACTGTAGTTTCAAACTTTCTACTTGTAGGCCCCTTAGGATCCTAGCCATCTCAGGATGCAAGCATCTTTTATCCCTAAAGTATTAAATAATGCCCTGAATGCTGAATGTCTTTTCTGAGACTTGGTGTGTGACAATTCTGTATTCTGGCAATTATGTTTTAAATAAACACTGATTGGCCAGTAGCCAAGCAGGAAGTATAGGTGGGACAACCAGACAGGAAGTAATGGTGGGGCAATGAGAACAGGAGAATTCTGGGATGAAGGAAGCCCATTCTTCTGCAGTCCTGTCCAGACACAGAAGAAGCAAGATGTAACTATGCCACTGAAAAAGGCACTGAGCCATGTGGCTAAAACAGATAAGAATTATGGCCTAATGTAAGTTATAAGAGTTAATAAGTAGTCTGAGCTAATGGGCCAATCAGTTTATGATTAATGTAGACCTCTGTGTGATTTCTTTGGGACTCAACGACTGCGGGAACCTGGCAGGACAGAAATCTCAGTCAACAGAGACTCAAAGGAAACTTTTGGCTATGAACTCTTGTATTCTTTTCAAAGGTACACACTTTTAGTGCACAATGAATGGTACATGCCAAATCTACCCCATTCCAAAGGGACAAATAGGAGGATAGCAAGGGAAAGCAAGACTGAAGCCCAATACAACACTCTTTTTATAAAAAAAAAAAAAAATCTCTTACAATACATCCCATCGGTCCTGCATCTTCCTGTGTAGGATCTGGAGCATGTAGTGCTATGATGTGAACTGAAATGGGCTTAGTCAGCCCCACTTCCATGGCCCTACCACCTGCAATACAAAAGGACTCTGCTCTCTCTTACTCTGGCTGTACTCAGCATCTGCAGCTTTTCTTGATAAAGAACCCAAATTTCTTATATGCCCAGTATCCTGAGGACTCCTCTACAACTTAAGGTTTAATCTTCAAAACTTTACACATAGTTTGCTCAGGAGATCCATGCAAAGAACTTAATTCTCATGAGCATTGCCTGGACTCACAGGCTTCTTTCTGGAATATGGTACAAGTCATTCTTACATTCTTATATTGAATGTCTGAAAATTCAGCACCCAGTTGACAGTGTCAAGGTATGCCCCCAATTTAAGTAGTAGCCAAGGGTCCATGAGTAAAAGTCCCTGCCATGAAGCCTGACAACCTGGCGTTGATCTTTAGGACCCACACGGTGAAATGGAAACACTGACTCTATCCACTTGCCTCACGCTTGCTATGAAAACACTTTCTTAACTGGATCTATTGGAGATAGAAATTTCTCTTTTTAAAGCAGTGCTTCTCAATCCATCGGTCACAACCCCTTTGACAAACCTCTATTGCCAAAAACTATTTACATTATGATTCATAACAGCAGCAAAATTAAAGTAATGAAGTACAACAAACTAATTTGATGGCTAGGGTACTATATGATGTGAGACCCTGTATTAAAAGGTTGCAGCATTAAGAAGGCTGAGAACCACTATTTCAAAGGAAAGACTTTCAAATGAGGTTGTATTTTTATACTCAGGAGTTTTTGATGAGCAGAGTTTTCCTTCAAGGAATTTGCTTCCATTGTCCGCTACAACTTCTACCATTTTCCCCCAACAGAACCAATGCTCTCTAACAATGGCAGCCGTCTTGTCCACATATTTAAGTACACTACTTCCCTGGTCACAAGCCATTCTTCTAAAGTCCTGTTCTAGTTCTGTCCACATTTTTCACAGTAGCCCTGTATCAAGCAGGGCACTGGGGACTTTCCTGTTGCTATGATAAAATATTATATGAAAATTAACTTAGAAAAGAACTGAAGAGCTTATTTTGTCTTAAGATTTCAAAGGGACAGAGCCCATCACACCAGGAAGCCATGGGAATTTTGAGTCAGGGGAAGCATGGCAACAGGAGAATGAAGCTGGGTAATTACATTTTCATCCACACATAGGAAATAGAGAAAACAGTACGTGGGGAGATGTTCTCCAACTTCTAAGGCCACCCCTGGTGGTGCATTTCAAGGTGCTACCTCCTAAACTTTCCATAACATTCTCAAAGAGCACCATCCACTGGGACCAAGTGCTCACACCTGAGTCTATGTAGGGGATGTGTTTGATCCAAAGTACCATGAGCATGATGCAATGTCCTTGACAAAAGTTTGGGTGCTATGCTTTCTTAAATTTTTTTTCCAGAAAATGAGTAGTTCATTACTCTTTTTATTTTTTAAATTTCATGTGTATAGGTGTTTGCCTGCATGTATATCTGTGCGTCATTATGTACCTAGTATCTGTGGAGGACAGAAGGAGGTATTGAATACCCTGGACTTACAGCTTTATATAGTTGTGAGCCACCATATAGGTGCTAGGAATTGGAAGATCAGCCACTACTCTGAACCACTGAGCCATCTCTCTAAGTCATCCATCACTTTTGAATTCAGAATTCAGTCTCATTCAAATTTTCAGTATGAGATGAAAACATAGCCATATTATTTTCTATAATGTAATATGATTTCCTAGAGGCCATCTACAAGGTCTTACCTTGTATATGTAGAAATTGTGTGAATATTGTTCTTACTGTCCATATTTCTATTAGAACTCTTATCTTTCACATTCCCAAGAACTTTCCATTAAACAGAGCATGTAGCATCCTAAAGCTCTTCTAGTGTGTGTCTTCCAAAATTATCCCAAACTCCTACCACCAATCATTTCTAAAGGCCCAACAATTACACAGGCTTTTCACAGTAATATTTACTCCACCTCCTTGATACCAACTTTCTGTTATTTGCTTGACAGAAACCACTTTATACTCATGGTTTTGGAGATATTTCAGTGTATTGTATTAGGAAGGACATGCAATTGAGAACACATGGTAGGGACTCATCCCATTGTGGCATACAGGAAGCTGAGAACACAAACTGAAGCCAGAGGAGTCCTGTCACCTCCCATGCTCATGTCTAACAGTCTACTTTTATCTACAGGCTCCATTCCCACTGGAAAAGCAATACATATTGGTTGATGAGCCAGAGTATATACTACCCATTGGAATGCACTTCCCCAGATCTCTGCAGCATTGCCAGACAGATGAACCATTGATGTGGGAGGGTCTTCTGTTTTGTGTTGATTTCATTGGTTAATTAATAACGAAACTGCTTGGCCTGATAGGTCAGAACATAGGTAGGCGGGGAAGGCAGAACAGAATGCTGGGAAGAAGAAGGCAGTGAGGCAGTCTCCATGCCTCTCCTCTCTGAGACAGTCGCCATGATTCTTCGAACCAAGACAGACGTAGGTTAGGATCTTTTCCGGTAAGCCACCACCTTGTGGTGCTACACAGATTATTAGACATGGGTTAATCGAGATATGAGAGTTAGCCAATAAGAGGCTAGAACTAATGGGCCAAGCAGTGTTTAAAAGAATACAGATTGTGTGTTATTATTTTGGGTGTAAAGCTAGCCGGTGGCTGGGGTGGTGGGACAAAGCCCCGCTGCTCCTTCAACAAACCATATATGAGTTTCTAGGTTCTCCAGGCCATCTGCTCTCGCTTATGGTAATACAAGTAAATTATATCCATGCAGACCATTGTTATACCCAATTTGTTAGAAAATTAATTGTTTGGTTAGAAATAATGCCCTACGGACCAGGGGTAAGACATTTCGTAAGTCTATTAGATGGTGGCCTTGGCAGCAGTACCGTGAGCCTAAAAGACAAAACCAGATCTAGAGGAATTTGCATTCCAAAAAGAATAAGCTCTGCCTCCCATGATGGAAAGGATCCAATGTAATCAGAGAGCAGGCCGATTATCTTTGGGAATGGTGCCACGTTCAGCACTCAAGGAAGGCCCCGGCAATTCCTAGGTTGGGCAAAGTCAGTGCCTATGGTTAGATCAGCCTTGAAGAATAGAAGAATTTCACGTGGCAGAGCCCATGCACAATAATCTAAATAATAATCCGGCTTTGATCAGAAAACTAGAGCCACTCAGATTGTTTTTTTATGAGAAATTTATCATAAAATTAGAACTTCACATAATTGTGGAAATTTCTATAGACGGTTTAGAAAAAGGTAATGTTGAAGGAAAGTTAATGAAGTTGTCGGCGGGTTCTCCTGCAACACTGGCTTTCAGGGATCTATATGGGGTTACTAAAACCACCAAAGAAAACCTTAATAAAGTTGTTGTAGGCAGTGAACTCTATGCTTTTTCACCTTTGTGGCTCCATAACTAAATATCTGGTTCTGAACCCATGAGGCAATGAGTCAGGTCAATTAGCCATACAAAAGAGCTAAACAAACAAACAAAAAAGGGAAGGGAAGTGGCAAGCTAGAATCATCTTGATACTTTTTATTTATTTAATTCTCCACTCCTCCCACTTCTTTTCCCTGACTTCCTCTCTCCCGGAGATCCACTCTTCCTCCATTTTCCTTCAGAAAAAAAGCAGGACTTTAACCAAATACGTATAACAAGTTACAATAGGACTAGGCACATATCCTCATATCAAATAGAAGGAAAAGGGTCCCAAAGGCAGGCAAAATAATCAGAGACAACCCCTACCACTCCCATTATTAGGAGTCCCACAAGGACACCAAGCTACATAACCATAACATCTATGGAGAGGACCTCGCTCAGACTCATACAGTCTGATTCTGGTACTTTTAATCCTGTCTATTTCCCATATCTTGGCTGGGGGAGCTTTTGTAACTATGACATTACTTCATTTTTTTTTCAAAACCTATTTTAGCATCTCTGCTTAGGAGCCATAAAGCTGATGCAATTCTGGGAAATGTAATTCTGTCTACCAAATTGATGTGGTTCAATGCAGCACCACCCCAGAGAAAGAAGTTTCCTCCATTCCAAAAAATCAGAATATTGTACCAGTGACATTCTAGAAACTCTATCCAAAGAGTCCCCAAACAGCTTTAATGAAGCTTAAAAACCAGTGAAACAGTAGAGGATATTTTTTTGAAACACTAGCTTTATACTTACAGTATACTAATGCTGTGGAGAACAGCAAGGTGGGCCTTAAAGGAAATATGACAAATGAGAAGTGATTTAAACAGGGTGAGAAAAAGAGTTCTTTTTTAAAAAAATTTTTTATTATTAAAAATTTCTGTCTCCTCCCCACCTCCCATTTCCCTCCCCCTCCCCATTCCCCTCCCCATCTCTCTCCAGTCCAAAGAGCAGTCAGGGTTTCCTCCCCTGTGGGAAGTCTAAGGTCCTCTCCCCTCCATCCAGGTCCAGGAAGGTGAGCATCCAAACAGACTAGGTTCCCTCAAAGCCAGTACATGCAGTAGGATCAAAACCCAGTGCCATTGTCCTTGGCTTCTCAGCAGCCCTCATTGTCCACCACATTCAGAGAGTCCGGTTTGATCCCATGCTTTTTCAGTCCCAGTCGAGCTGGCCTTGGTGAGCTCCCATTAGATCAGCCCCACCGTCTCTGTGGGTGGGTGCACCCCTAGCAGTCCTGACTTCCTTGCTCATGTTCTCCCTCCTTCAGCTCCTCATTTGGGCCTTGGGAGCTCAGTCCAGCACTCCAATGTGGGTCTCTGTCTCTATCTCCATCCATCGCCAAATGAAGGTTCTATGGTGATATGCAAGATATTCATTATTATGGCTATAGGAAAGGGCCTTCCTAAGGAATGCCATCAACACGGGAAACCGGAAAACAAAGAGTGCCAAAAGGTTTTAGGAAAAGCAAGAGCAGGTGATTCACCACATCTGTTCTGTCAGGCGTTGACTACACTTTCTAAAACTTACAATTTGATCTGGAACCCACTCCAAATATTTTCATTTCTATTTTCACCTCCAAAACTCACCGTCAACCTGGAAATTGCCGGATTCAGTGGTTACTCACACCTCCCAGGTGTCTTACCATGACCAAATGAGCACCCCCAGTTTCTTGAGACACTGTCTCCACTTGTCTTTAAAAATACCATTATCTGTCTCTAATGGAACATGTTCTATGAGAGTGAGAGCTTCGGATTAATACTATCTTTCCAGAATGTCATGGCAAGAGGGGGCTGTGAAGCAGACTGTGCGCACCTGTGCTAGCTGGCTTTATTCTCTTTCCTCCTCGGTCTATTCAGGTTCCGGGCTTATAGAATGATAACACCGAGATTCAGGTCAGGGCTACCCCGTTTTTAATTCTCTCCGAAAATGCCTTCCCTCACAGACACATCCAGAGGTGCACTTTAGTAATCTCATAGGTGTTTCTCAATTCAGTGAAGTTCACAGGCAAGATTGAATATCCCTCAAGCCCGGCAAATAGCAGTGAGTAAGATGAGAAAAAGAAGAAGAAGAACAAGCTATTTTGGAAGCTGGGTGAAGCATTTTCTCGAAGGAAAGAGATCATCAGCAATTTAAATGCTGCTGGGAGCTGACCTTTGGATGTGGCTGTGTGGAAGCTTTGGAAGAAGGTTTCTACAGAATACTGAAATCAAAAGCCAGAGGGGAGCAAACCTGAGCGCAAACAAAAGGGCAGAAATCAATGGTAGCAACTTAAGCAAGCTGTTTGGGGAGTTTGATTTAGAATGCTAAAAGCAAGCCATGGAGAGGACAAATGGGCTTACTCTTTTAATTTCTTTTAAAGAAAGCCATTTGTGTCCTATGGAAGAGTCTGAGACCGAAATGAAGTTGGAATTGCAAAACAGAGAAGAGACAGTTTGCCACGGTGTTCTAGGGCTCAAGGGACTAGGTTCCATGAGTAAGAGAAGTGGTGGGCTTTGAGAGCACAAACATGGTTCCCATGGCAACAGCTGAGGATGCTGGAGCAGATATAAGTAGATGAGTAGGTGTGATGGGGAAAGTTGGTAGACAGTCTACCCTAATTATGTCCATTGCTGGAATATCTCTAGCCTATTCTAAGTACCCAAGGGCCTACTCGTCCTCCTATAATCATTTGCTACGAAAATTTCATCCAGTCCCATGGCTTCAAACATGCAACACTCAGATGTTTCTTCTACCCCAGTCTCTCTCCTTAAACTTTTCCCAAGCTTTCTAGCCAACATTTTAACTTAATGTTGAACAGACAAGCTTAGCATGTGCATAAGTGATCAACTGATTCATCATACCCACCCTCAATCAGCCGCTCACAATTAACCATGTCTATCATGATACAAAGAGAGCATCATAAGCTGGTATTACATATAAAATATACATTTTTTGTCTCATGCTTTTGAAGTCACTGTTTGAATAAATGTTAGTACTAGACCCTCAGAGAACAAGGTGAAATAATAAAAAAGAAAAGAAAAGAACTCCCAATATTTCATAAACTTATATTTAAATCACAGGCAAGATTATTTTATAGTATAATATAATATAAAGCCTATGCAATAGTGGTTACCTGGTCTCCCTGGTTACGCTCTTGTCTCCCATTAGTGACACTTCCACCTAGAATCCATGATGATACTTTGAATAAACAAATGACATCATGTTTCCTTCTCCACTGCTGTAACATTACTATTCTGCATCAAGATGTCCTAGTGGGCATTACCTGTCAACTCGATACAACCTGGAATCACCTAAAAGAGTCCCGAGTACTTGTACTTTAAGGCTGTTGGCATATCTCTGAGAACTAGCTTGGTTGTTAATTGATACAGGAAGGCCCAGTTCATTGTGGGTGGCACCATTTCTAGGCACTGGCCTAGGTGAGACCTAGTTGATCTGGAGTGAGATAGAAGAGATGGTGAGGATAAGAAGGAAGCAGTTCAACCCTTGTCCCCTTCAGAGTTATCCACCCAGTTTCATCTGCACTTCAATTCTGTGTCCCATCTACAAACACGGTTCCATGTGAATGTACTGGGGTCGAATTCTTTATCGCGTGTCCTGATGCTCAGTGATAGCATGCGAGAAGAGTTGACCCGAGAATTACTGAAGCTGGTGCTTTTGTTCTGGGAACATAGAAACAGCCTCAGAGAGAGTAAGAATTCTACTCCTAGCCTTTTGGCCTGTTAGCAGAAGAGGTGAGACTAGACCTGGCTTGTTGTATTCCTCATCCCGGTACACTTCCATCTCCCCCTTAGCTCTACTGCAGAACCGCAGCAGTAAGATATATGTGCATCCTAGAAACTATGAAACCAATTGTATTAAAATAGCTGGCCATGTGACCATAAAAATTTATAAACAGAAAACAACAACAACAAAATACTATCTACATGAAATATGGGAAAAGGTTCGATTTCTTCTCTTGCATAGTTTGAATTATATTTGGGGCTCTGCTGAGAAGTCTCAAGAAGGAACACTAGATTTTCTTCCAACACTAGATTTTCTGTCCAAGAGTTTTGAACTGATATTAAATAGTCAAATGCATAATTCCAAAATTATTAGTTGAGGGCCTATCTGGCACCTTCCTCTTCTGTCTGCCCCTCCTCAATATCCACTCAATGTCCTATTTCAGGTAGGACCTTCAGAAGAAGAACAGCAAAACCTAAACCAGGTAATGAATAGATTAGGTAAGAAGAATAAAGGGAAACGGCTTTTCAACACGAATTTATATTCATTGCTTCAGATAATACTAATGCAAACTTGCTCCTTCAAACCACTAAGCAACAATATCTAATCATTAAGCGTAATAAATGCTGAGGGCATTTCCCACCTTTCTGTAGAACCACAGCACACTTTTCTTCCCTTCGACATATTATGCAGGCCTAATTTGCACAGAATTTAGGAGTGCTTCATTAATTCATTTAAATGGGGTGTTTGCTCCTAATGAGCTCACTCACACAAATACCTTGGGAGCTTTCCCCTGCTGGTAAGAGGATGTGTGATCCTGACAGAGGGGATAAAACCAGGTAATTCTCTGGGGGATAATGCTGGCCGGAGAAGCTGGCAAATGCAATGCATAGGTGGAGGGGTAGTGTCTCCAGGAGAGCTGGTTTTACCGACCAGCTCTCAGCCTTTGTTACAGTGGGGCTGAGCCAGATGGACAGGTGTTCCACGCAGTCTGATAGTAAGTTCAACATCCCTTAGGTTCACTTCAGCTTCCCAAGCTCTTCGGCCCTTACAATATCTGTTAAATATCTGATATCTGTTAAAATATCTGCACTAAAAAAAGAAATTTTCTAATAATCTGAAAAAAGGGAAGAGAATGAATATAAATTTAACTGTGCCCCACCTTCCAAATTTGTACGTCCGAGCTAACTCCTGGGTTCTCAGAATGCGACCTACTTTCTCACAATTCGTTGTAATGGAGTAGCATGGACTCGAATTCTATGTGACTTCATGCCTGTATGAGAAGTGGGCGTTTGAAAACACATGCACCCATGCATGCACGCACACGCGGTGCAAATTAGACCCGTGCTGCAACAAGCCAAGAAACTCTAGAACTGAGTGGCTAGGTGCAGGCTCTGCTCATGCGCATGCGCCTTCCTAAGTCCGAGAATGTCACTGCTCTGCTGACACCTGAGCCTCAGACGGTAGCCCCTAG
Source organism: Arvicola amphibius (assembly GCF_903992535.2). Classification (NCBI taxonomy): domain Eukaryota; kingdom Metazoa; phylum Chordata; class Mammalia; order Rodentia; family Cricetidae; genus Arvicola; species Arvicola amphibius. The sequence goes on along the minus strand of NC_052060.1, from coordinate 20,931,054 downwards.
AATTTAGAGTTCCCATAGCTACTGTGGTGGCCCTAGGAATACAGGAATTGGGGGGAAGAGTAGCAGTACTGATGTCACAGGTCTAGCTCCACTTCCACTGTGAATTTTCTGCAATGTAAATGAGTTCCCCTCATTCACAACCCCCTTAAGCCCCTTCAGTATGGCACCTACCATTCCTTCTATCCTGTCTTTCTCACCTTCTCCAGCCGCTCTGGGCCCCTGAGGGTCTCCAAACACTAAGCACTCAGATATTCATATTTTTTTTTTTATCAATTAAGTTAGGTTTTTAAATTAAAAAAAAAGCATTCATGGAATTCTGGAATTTATAGGGACATCTTTGGTCACCTATGCTAAATAACACTCTCGTGTATGTGTGTGTGTGTGTGTGTGTGTGTGTGTGTGCGCGCGCGCGCGCACTCCCTTCAATAATAATACATAGAGGCATCTCACATTATGTATTTTCTGGTTTATTCCTGTTTACTCCTGTTTGTAATCTATAAGTATATAGCGCCACAAATAAAGGAATTGCATCAGGTTTGTGGCAGTGTTCTGGTGCCTAGAACGTACTGTAAAGACATTCTTCTGAATGAATAAGGGGAGGAAAATGTGATTTTCCAGACAATTGGAGGATTTATAGGTTTAAATTTTCAATGGTCCCTTCTTGGGCATGCCCAGTAAATATTTCTATTTTCCTTCCCATAAATATGATACAGAGCCCACGTCTTACGTGCGGGATAACTTTCCTTCTTCCTACATCCTGTACCTCAGGAAGGGAATTTCCTAAGTAAGAAAAAAAACCAAAAGATGTGAGTCCTCCTGGAGAGATATCCCCACCAGGATTCATCCTGTACCTCTGTAGAAACTGGTATTGGGTGGATGTGTTATTCAGTAAATAAAGATATAAGGAGACCTCAAGGTTGCTATTTACTTACTAAGACCTAAAATACAAACTTCTTCTTCTTCTTTTTTATTTTTCAAAATAACCATATCTTTCAAGACATTGCTGCTCACCTGTCTGCTGCAGGCAGCCACCAGGAAGGCCTCTAAGGATCCCTAGGTCTCTGTGTTTGTGTAATTTGGTCCCTGAAAATTTAATAAGCCAATGCGGCAGTGATGGGATGTCATTTCTTTGCATGTTTTGAGAACAGGAGCTGCGATCTGGCATGCTCTCACACTTTCCCTTTTGGATGCTTATTTTGGGAGAAGTAAACTGCCGGGTCATGAGGTGGCCTTTTGAAGTCTAGACAGGGGAACTTGGGGACACATGTCCCCTTGCTGAGCTAGGAAGTAACTGTCGCTCTGGCTGATACCTTGATTGAAGCCTCATGGGAAATCTTTAGCTTAAAAGAACCAGTTAACCTCCTCCCTGGCTCCTGCCCCATAGACATGCTACTAGTGAATGCTGTCCTCAGCTGTGAACTTTGGGGTAATTTGTTACACAGCAGTAGACAACTGATACACCCTGCTCTAGTAGAGCGTTTGATTTGCCCTCTACTTGTACATATTTTTAATGCATTTCGGATGTGAGGTTAACTCAAGACGTTTCTTCTAAAGACTAAAAACACATTCAAAGAGAACTTTGGTTTCTTTATCTAAGTCAACATCATAAATTTGTGACACTTGGTTTTGTGTGTATATTTAAAATAGTAGCCAAACTGCATTTTTTTAAAAAACAAAACAAAACTCTTTCATTTACTGCCTGTTTGCCAGATGATTCTCTAAACACTTTACACACATTACCTTATCCAGTCCTCTGCAGCCAGGTGCTGTTGTCATGCTATTATACCATGGGAGGCGCAGAAGGATGAGCGGTGTGAGCAACTTCTGCAACCTTAGACAGCTGGTTAAGTAGAAGACATAGCTAGGCTGGGTCTAACCTTAAAATCCATAGCCACTCATTTGCTATATCTTAAAAGAAGAGACGGGTCGTATGAGAGAATGAGACAGTCCAAAGCCTTAATAAAAAGTCCCGGTGCCAGAAGAGTCGCTGAACCAGAAATAGACATCCAAGGATTCCAACATGAGTAGACTGATCTCTTAGGAACTCTCAGGAATATTCTGTGAGAAAAATAAGATAACACACAACAGATGTCTTGTGTCCGTAAACTCTTTCCCTCTCTAAGAAGCAGTCACGTGGCTCACTAGAAAACTCCACAAGCAGTCTTTGATCAAATCCAGGGTTTTGTTAGGGTCTACTGATAGTCAAATTCATCAACACATTCTGGCAACAAGAAGGGCAAGCATCATCACCCTGAGTCTGGCGTGGAGGCAAATGCCTTTAATTCCAGCTTTCAGGAGGCAGACAGGGGGAATCTCTGTGAGTTCAAGACCAGCCTGGTCTAGAGGGCTACTTTTGGGACAGCCAGGGCTACATGGACAAGCTGTTTCAAAAAACAAAACAAATTACTCTGATAGAGTTTTATATGACCTAGGCTCGCTGGTACAGTTGCACAAGAGCCGGGATTCTGGCAGCTTCCCACAGGGTGAGAGTCAGAAGAAAAGCCAGAACTGTAGAATCAAGTAGAAAATCAGGAATCTCTTGGATCACGTCAGAGGACATTTACGTGACTTGGAGCCAGGAAGTGCAGGTCTGACCCTTTACTTGGACGGTGCCTTTTATTGTCATGTCATGGACAAACCAGATCCCAGCTTGGACACTGGTATATATTGGAATTCCTCTTGGTCGGGACTCATAAGATAGGATATGAGGTGACTTTGTGTGCATTCTAACTTGGCACTGAAAGTTCCTGCCATCTGGCCGTGTGCCTGCAAAATTAATTGCAGACACACTGCTTAGAAATTCTGGAAGTTTCTAAGTCAGAATCTAGAGCACTTCAAAAGGACTTCATTTATCTGTCACAGTATCCCCCTCCCAAATCTGGTCTAATCCATGGCACCTAATGAGAGAGAGGACTGTTTCTGACCTCCGTTCTGGCATTTGTTCATTACTTAGAACTGCCTTCCAGAGTCTGCCAGACCAGACAGGTGCATCACGTCTTCATCAGAGTCCAAGCAGTCCCATAAAGCTAGCTCGGGTGCAAACTAAGGTGACATGTGGAAAGAGTCTAAATGAGCTTGAATTGAGTGAATGTTCTGTTGTCGTCGTTAAAATCCTGTGGAGCTGTTAAATGCTACTTTTGAGCTTGTTTATAGATTTGCATATTAATCTCCCTGAATATACATCTTTCAGTCTGCCTATCATTTGAATGCTGAAAATTATGCTGTGCGTAAGAAACAAAGCCTACAACTCTCCATTGTATTCAGAATAAAGACAGCGCGCTCATAATTTGGCATCTGAGTACATGTTTTATAGTTCTTGAAGCGAGGGTGAGACCAAGATGTTTTTTCTTAAATATATATACATTCCTACTACAGTTTCTCTCCCCTTCTCTCCTCCCAGTCCCTTCCTCCACCTCCCCTCTCCCCTAGATCTATTCCTCCTCTGTTTCCCTTCAAAACGGGGGGGGGGGGTGGGATTGCCAGGGATATCAACCCACCACAGCATTGTATCAAGTCGCAGTAAGACTAGGCACATCCATTCATATTAAGGCTGGACAAGGCAAGTCAGGAGGAGGAAAATAGTCCCCAAAGCAGGCAAAAGAGTAGAGGCAGCCCCTACTAACACTGTTAGGCGTCCTACCTAGGACAGATCCATACAGGCTCCCTGATTGTTGTTGGATCATTCTCTGTGAGACCCATGAACACTGGTTAGTTGATACTGTGAGCCATTTTCTTGTGGTGCCCTTGACCCCTCTGGCTTATATAATCCTTCCTCCCTCTCTTCCACAGGATTTCCTGAGCTCTTCCTAATGTTTGGCTGTGGGTCTCCCCATCTGCTCCTATTGGTTACTGTTTGAAGTTTTTCTGATGGCAATTATACTAGAAACCAAGATTTTATATTTTTTTACTATTTACTATGCATTGGGGTCTATACAAATAGCATTTTTCATATACCATCTCTTCTTCAGCTCATTATAATTATTATTTATCATAAACGAAGAAACAAACATCTGTTCTGGAGAGTCAGTGGCAGAGCTAGGGTTTGAACCTAGGTCTAGTTTGTATTAAACCTCTGTCTTCCGGACACCAATTCATTTGATTCCTGTTCCAGAGGGATTCATGTAGACCCTACAAACTTCCCACTTCAATCTAATAAATGAGCCTCAATTGTGTTTAACGAATGAAAAAGTTAATATAGCAACTACCTAATTGTTTACTTGATAATGACAGTGATAATGATGATGACCAAACTTGTCTCTGCATAAGATGGAGTTTCAGGGACTAGAAGGAGCAGAATGATGTGGAATTCTGTACATATTTTCAACTATCTAGATCACTGTTTATACCAAATAGCTTGCTCTTGGAACTGCAAGCTTCAAAACACTCCTAAGTTTTCTCTTTTCTTATAAAGTATGGCAGGATGGTGCCGTGGTTACACTGACCACAGTCAGGTGACCCATGTCTTGTCACATGCTTCCTAGTCATGTGACCTCTGGAATGTTGTAACCCACTAATATGCCTCAGTTTCCTCACCTGGGAACACAGATGATGTGAGCTAATGAGGTAGTTTTCACCGCAAATAAGGGCTTTAGAACACCATGTAGCACCTCACTAGCACATGGGATAGATGGGTCCGGCAGATACTGAGTTTACTGTACGGTTTTCTGTCCATAGATGTGATAGCAATCCTGAGTTGACCACACCCGAGTCAGGGTAATTCTCCTTTGATAATGATGAGACCATGGTAAGTGCTATAGGATCATTCAGAGGAACGAATCTTCAACCCTCAAAAAATTGTAGATTATTTGCATAGACTGTAGAAGAACTTGGCACTACACATATGCTCACATACACACATACACACACATGCACACACATATGTGCACACGTGCACACATATACAAAAAAATGAAAAGAGAAAAATCCTCTTAATGCAAGTAGTAACGATTTTATTGACATATTTACAAAATATTACAAAGTAACATACCATTCCAACCCACCATATTACACAAGGGCTACAGACAGGCAAGACAAAGTCCGTGGAAAACATTTATGTCTGTCTTTGGTATTAGAAATCTACACCGATGGTAGCATTTAAAATCCCCAATACAAAGTACTAAACGTAGACAAAGTTGCCATTGGTAATGTCATGAAAAGAGGCTCTCCTGTCCTCTGCTATGAAACTCTGGGGCCAATGAAATGCAACAGGAAGACCACATACCACTTGCGAGGCAGGGAATCTATTGACTGAAATAAACAATACATGCTACAATACTGTACACAGGAGTGTTTCAATCTGTGGGGAGCTATCATCTCCATAGCAACACTTGCTGACAGTAACAGACCAAACATCCCCGAGACACAGGTAAGACTTTCTGGGTAAGAATCCAGTCCAAGAGTAGACCTTGCCAGCACAAGTTGACTGTACATACAGTTTATGAAATACATTTTCATGATCATTTACACATATACAAAAGCTTAGTCGTTCTAAAACACAATCACAGTTTACATAACTCTGAGGTAAAGGTCTTGAGTCCATTTAAATGAGAAGTCCTAGCCTCCAGGGGCCTCTTGGAGGGAGATGTGCCCATGGAACAAGTTCTGGTACTCATGTAAGCTGGGAGAGGACAGGCTGTCACAGCCCTCTTATGTCAGAGGTGACCAAAATCATCTGGTACAAGAAGCTTCTAGATCACAGATAAGATAAAAATACCTCTATTTTTCCTCCAAGCAGGAACACTTTCTGAGTCTTATCAGAACACAGCTACTTCTATGAAAGGGATAGTTCACCATGGAAGGCTGTCTCAACTAGGGACTCCATACATCTCAGGAGGAAGATGCTTAGACTCCTTACAGGACACGGTGAAGGCTTGGTGAAAGAAATACACTGCAAAATGGATCTTACTACTGATTAAGACATAGCTAGAATAGCTTCAGAAGGGGAAACAAAGGTACCAGGAGAACCCTGGTACCTTTTCTTCTGTCTCAAAAGCAATGTATTTCCTTCCCAAGTCCTCAATAAAGCTCTTTTGTGCTACTATTAAAAAGAGAATGGAAATCAGAAAATATGCCCTGGATATTTGGGGGGGGGGGCAGGAAGAATAGGTTTGTGCTAATAGTATTGCTGCTATACAATGATGCCCTAATGGTGGCAGCCTTTGATCTGTCTCTGTAAACACCCCTCCCTCACTGGGCTTCCCAGCAACTAAGCAGGATCTGCCCAGCCAAGATCCCTTTGTCAAGTGTGACATCTCCAAAACACCCTACAAGATCATGAAAGTTGTGAGGCTCCAACACAAAGACACTTCCTTTCATGTGCTTTTCTTTTTCTTCTTTATAAAGAAGTGTGGAAATACAATCAGGACATCAAATAAATAATTAAACCCCTCTCTGTAATTTATCACTTACGATGTAAACTTGAGCATGGGCTGCTTTTATTTGATCGTGAGTAACATCTGGGGATAAAAGTGTTTGCCAGGCAATGAGTCACCTGTTGAACAATTTAAGACAAGAAATGCTGGATCTTTCCCAGATGGCAGAACTCTGCTTTTTCTTCATGCCGGGGAAAAAGCAAAATTAAACTTCTGCTTCTTTGTATCATCAAACACTATAAGACCAAAGTACATATGCATGAAATGTCTCCTAATGGGCTGGCATCCACGGTGCCTGACCCAGTAAAGTAAGAGAACCCTGATCTGATGTGTTTGCAGGGCTCCTTAGGGGAAGGAAAGCTTTTGGTTTTTGCCCCGGTACCGGACAATGACAGACTGGCAGGCTGTGTCTTGCTCTGCTCTAGGCAAGCCATTAATCTGTCAGGACCAGCATCTTTAGAAATCCCAGCATTAAGACTTAGAAGAAAAAAAAAAAAGAAGAAGGGAAGTGTTGAACAAGCCAGAAATGCTGCTGTCTAAACACTCCAGTGAACTCATAATGCAGCGCAGGCTTCTGTTTATCCCTGCTGTGAGATTTTGGTGCAGGGTGCAGCGCTGACTGGGCTTTTACTCATCCTCCTCCACGTACGTGGATGGAAACCAGCCCACCTGTGAAGAAAAACGGCCAACATGTCAACACCGCCTTCAAATGACTCTACAGATGATATGTCTCATTTTCCTAATACTCTAATTAAGCTGGGGTTTTATGCCCACTGTAGATGAGGAAGATTGGCTTAACAGCTAGAATAGGAATCACAAGAAACAGTGATAGCAGCTAAAGAATAAAATAAGCTTAAACAGGATTCTAATCCACTATCACACAAACAAATACACAAATTAGGGCAATATGGCTCTCAACACCACGAGTCCCACCTCTGGTGTAGGACAATAGGAATTACAGAGGTCCTCTACCCCATCCTTACCAAGTGGGACCACAAGCTTTTAGAAATGCTTGAGGTTCTATATGAAGACATGTGATGGCACTTGGCTTCTGACAAAACCTGAAATGTTCCTCAACTCTTCCCATTTGTCAATCAACTCTCGGCCCATAGATTATTGACCCAACCCATTTTAAGCGGCAATGCATGCCCTAGCCTTCGGTAGCTAAGCTCCGGAGAAGGGAAGTCCTACCCCATGAGAGCTGCCAATGGCTGTTTGGCCTTTGCACTCAGGAAGAACCAACGCATTCATAAGACGACTCACCCTGCCATTTACTTCTCCTCTCCACCAGCCATTGGCACTCATCTTTGTGTAAATCTTCACCACGTCCCCTTTCAATAAGGAGAGTTCCCGCATGTCTCTTGCACAGAAGTCATAGCGAGCGATGGCAATGCCCAGGACTTTGGGACTTAGCACTGGAAAGAAACGACACAGAGTCTGAGTCAGTGTGCGGTTGGTCGCAGCCAGCCACCAGAACCCAATCAGACCATGGTTGTTGGTGCTATCGAATGCAGAGCCGTGACCTCGTTACAGGTCAGTGATGATGACAGCGGAGTTTGAAAGCAGCACAGTTGCTGTTTCAATCCAACCAGATGCAATCAAGTTCATTCCAGACAGTTAAATAACCATCGTTCTGCTTTGGACACTTTTAATAAAAGCTTTTGTAAAAGCAAAGTCAACCTAGCTAATAGCTTAAATGACTGTGCGAATAAAAATTTGAGATAACTTTAGCATAAACTTGCAACTGACAGCACTGTATTCTGTTTCCCATTAGAAGCTCTGGGTGAAGCTTTTTGCAGCTTTCACCTGGTGACTTCTTTGGCTAAGCACAGAGCAACTGAATTCTGGGCTCTGATGAAGGTCTGTCAAATCAGCATCATCACTTCTAAGTAAGTGGTATCCCTGCAAGCCAAACTTTTTATATTTAAACCATCTAGGGACAAACCCAATTATTGTTTCATACACAATTTCTGCATATGTGAAGACGTGCAACAGTTCACATTGAAAGAACTCAAAATCTTCTTCTTTGCACAGAAGCACTGACTTGCAGTCAATGTTTGCTGCAATATCTAATCAAAATCCAGGCAGAAAGGGATCACTGCCTGTGTTCAGCTTCCTTTATATATATTTTTAATATCCCTGGTGGCAGGAGAGGAGTCAGCCCTGTCTGAAAGGGAAACTCCATTCAGGTGGTGTGTCTTTGTTGGTGTCTGGCGCTTCATAACAGGCTTTGTGCTAACTTTCCCCACCTGTTGCTCTGCAAGGGTCATCAAGTGTTTGCAGTTATATGTGCAGCGATTCCGAGAATCGCTCGCCGGAGATTGGTGGGACTTTATAAATCTTAAATGGTAAAGGAACTCAAGTGTAAGGAAAAAAGCAACACATGGAAACGCCATCCATCTGTATTATAACGGTTCCCAGGGCTCGGGTAGCTCGTAATGACCCATGCTCCCCTGGAACAGTCCATCCACTTGGCAATGGGGACCTCAGGCCCATCATTCATGGCTTTATAACGACAGCCTTTTTTTTAACTCTCCAGGTGTCCATCATAAGATAAACGAAAGGAAATACTGTAGATTTCAGAACTGTAAAGGGAGTAAAAATAGGTCATTTTTATTTTACCATTCAGGACACAAACCACTTTAATGGCTTCCTTACTGAAAATGGTCCCATTGCCAAGGCACTGCTCTTCAAGTCGGTGCACATAAAAACACCCCTGTGATGGAGAAACCCAATTGTAGACTTAACGCTGTGACCTTGCACAGGCCTCTCAACCCCTCTAGGCCACATTTTTCTCATCCACAAAATGAAAGGTTTGTACTAGCTGACTTCTAAGGTCTATTTCAGAATTCTATGTTCTATTGGGACTTACAGGTTAATTTTTAAAAAAACCCACAAGAAAACGTACTTTTTTCTAGCCTCAGTGCCATATAAATAGTCATTTAACTCTCCAGGTAACGACAGAAATTCAGATCAAAACCCCTGGACACCAGGCGAAGAGCTATAGAAATGGTGGACAAGGGTCATCGTTTTAAGAAATGCATGCTGAATCTTATTCTTCTATTTGGAGGAGAAGTTGAGATTTAGGGCCCTTTTTATTTTCTTCATGGAAATGCAAAAAAAAAAAACACTGATTTTTTTCCATATGACTTCTAGCCCTCAGAAAAGATGAATGATTTTTCAGAGTCCTTCATCTCCTCTTAAATTTCCATCCCCTGGCCCATTTCCAACCTCTCTGCACTGACACATGATGAAATATAAAATGTCATATTAAAACTGATGGCTAACACACACACACACACACACACACACACAGAATGTCATGGCAAACAATGACTCTATGGCAGGGAAGAGTGAGGTACACGGTGGTAATGGAACTCTAGGAATTGTGTTTGAGGAGATGGATTTACACGGGAAGCCATACACAGAAGCCAAAACATTGTATGTGCACACAGAAGCGAGCTGTAGAGACATATAAAAGCAGAAAGCAGTACCTGACCAGAAAGGAGTGGAAGAAGGGGGAACAAAGCTGTAGTCTGGAGGAGTTACAAAAGAAAAGCCACAGAACAGAGGAGGGGCTTAGAGAGGGAAAGAAAAAGAAGCAAAAGAGCATTTAAGAGTTGGCACAAAAATCTCTCAATACAATGACTTTGTTGTTTCTAATCACAAGCAAATTGTCACATCCAAGTTGGAATATCAAGCTGTGTTTCTTACCCACTGTTCTCCTGTCACTATTTCTAAATGAGAAACATGTCAGACTTTTACATTTTGATTGACATTAGTCCTGCAATTCAGAGCTGTCTATCATTTTATAGGCAAACAGCAAACCCACTCCATGTTGCTACCCAATCCCCATCCATCCACAGATGGCTGGATTCCCACTTGCTACAATAACAGGAAGGGAAGTTTATTGATATAAATATGTTCCCAATCAAAGACAATATGAGCAAGTAAGAGCTTACAATACAGAGCTTCTAGGGTTGTATCAGTGACACATAAAGAAACCACGTAAAATCAAAAACATTTGTTAAGTTAACTTCAGACAATTTGTTAAGAATCTCCCTTACCCCGCAATAAAGCATGCATATCACAGCTAATTTTCAATAGAGAAAACTACAATTAGAAATGAAAGCCATTCTGAATCTTATCCTGAAAAATCAAGTTGTAGAGGAGTATAACAAAGATACTGGCAATTGTGCACTCATTTCTTTTTGATCGCTGTATGGCATCAATAAGAGTTTATTATATTTATTATCAAGTGGTCATGAAGTATTAGTTACCATTGCTCAATGAGTTAAGTATATCAATGATTTAAGTCATTACAGTACTGAGAGGAAGACATTGATGCTCTCTTTCTTTTGCATCTGAGAAAATCTGGAGTCACATACAGCTTTGTGGTCCTAATTCTTAACTGCAACTATACAGTTCTTTTCTGATCACATACCTCAAACATTTAACCTGCTGATTCCATGGTGCCATGACAATAAACGAGAAAGACCTGGGTTATAAACTTTACCCCAGCATTTATTTATTCTCCCTTTCATCCATCTAGTAGACGGTTGAATTCAACCATGCTCAACCAGCAGGAAGAGTTCATTTCCCCCACTCCCTTACCTATTGGTAAAACTCTATGGAGAGGTCCTGACCAAAGCTATTAAAGCAAAAAAAAAAAAAAAAAAAATCATGAAGCAGCGACTTGGATCTTTCCTCTTAGCCCTTTATTCTATCTTGCTTTCTGGCATGTGACAGTTACCATATTGGTCCATAAGAAGGGAAAATATTACCTTGAGGAAGACAGAGAATGAGCTCAAAGGAACCTGAATGACTAAGATTTCATGGAACACAGATAGCCTGTCCTTTTGGCTAGCTCTGGGCTATTCCTATGTCTTTATAGAGTAGAGAAATAAACTGACTTTCCTGATTAAGTTTTTGATTTTCTGTTACCTGTACCTAGGCCTAACCTAAAACACTATCATCAAAGATGTGATAAAAATGGCCTGAGTAGACTGGGATGAGATAGTCTGTCTTTCCATCTACCTCTTTTTCGGGAGTTGCCTAATGCTCAAGTCAGTACCCTTACCTCCTAACAGCAGCAGGAACCTGAAAGAATATTATCAGTCTCCAGACAAGCAAACTAGTGGAGGGAATCGTAAGGAATTCAGTTGTTCTTGAAATCATTGACTGTAAAGACCTCATACACTCAGGGACCTATGTCTGACTTTCTTTTGTCATGAACGGCCTCGCATTTTTTCTATTCCACCTGCTTGTTCAGTTAAAAAAAATAAAAATACACTAAAGTACACTGCTACATGTCATCATGGCTAATTTTATAATATGGGAACTTCATCTACTACTATATAAATAGAAATGACAATTCTGTCTGTCTCTGTCTCTGGTATGCTATGATGTATGGGCATGCATGCACACAGAAGACAGAGTTTTGTCCTGGTCTATCACTCTCCACCTGTTATAACTCCCCTGAGACAGGGTCTCTTACCGAGCCTGGGACTAAGGTACAGTCAACTAGCAAAGACCATCAGTCCTTCTGTCTCTGTTCCCGACGGAATCAGGTTTGCAAGGGATCCTCATGTCCTTGTGCAAGTCTCTTACCCACTGAGCTATCTCCCCAGCCCCATGTGTTCATTGTCTTGAGGTTATGATGTACCTACACTCACTCTGTCAGAGCAAAAAGAAGATGACATTGCTAATAAAGTAGTCAGTCCATAACTGCATCACGAATGACAAAACACGTGATATCGAGAACCCTCGATTCCTATCTCTTGTCTGTGAGAACTTAAACTGAAAACCATGTTCTATACACTGCACTGACAGGTAAAGGGACTTTTTGCCCCCTTGGACTGTTTTCTAGTTGATTCCTTCTCTGGCCCAATTCTATTCATTAAAAAAAACCCTGCATTTCTCAAAAAAAAATATCTAATCTAATAATATAAGCTAAGGGTTAAAGAGTAAAAAATTACAAGAGATAACTTATCTCAAAAGGGGAAGAAATGAGAAATCAATGACGATACAATTAAGTGCCACTTAAATAACTTCCAAGTTAGGTAGATGAACAGATAACCGGCCTGCAATCAGAAAATCCAACATGTCTGAATGTGGGCAATGCTGTCGCAAGGAAAGTGAGTCTATGTCAACAGCACCGCAGCGGGCTGCCCTGTTCTCTTATCTGATCTTAAGCACCTTAAAGGTATTTGCATTGCAATCAAGCAGCTAGAACTCAAAGCTTCTTAAATTCGATCTAAAATAGTATAATAGTGGGATGCTGAAGAGAAGGCACAATGGCTGGGAGCACGGGCTGCTCTGGCAGAGAACACAAGAATAGCTCCTGCCAGTCACATTGACTAACTCCCAACCACTTCTAGTTCCAGCTTCCAGGGAACTGGCATTGTCTTCTGGCCCCCATCGGACCCCACATCTCCATGTAAATGCCAACAGATAAACATTCGCACATACATACAATTAAAAATAAAATAAATGAAATAAAATGACATGTTCCAGCTACATAGTCGTTATTTTAGATAAGTAGCTTCAGCCCTTCTGATGGATTTGTCACACTCATTTACTGCCCTGATTGATACAATAGCTTCTCAGGTAGATCTTGGCTCTCTTAGTTTCATCCTGTGATGTCAAATATTTCAATGACAATTCTCCGAAGACCAGCCTCACCTCAGATTTCCCTTATCAAAAACAAAACTTACCACTTACCTTTTGTAATTCTTCTGGCTAGTTTTATAAAATTGGCACAGCTAGAGTCAGTTTACAAAAAAAATTTACCAGACTGATCTGTGGGCCAGACTGCGGTTCACTCTCTTGATTAATGATTGAGGTGAGCCAGCCCAGCTCACTGTAGGTGGTGCTACCCAGGCTGATGGTCCTCAGTGCTGTAAGCAAGGCAGGAGGAACCAGTCAGTAAGCAGTGTTCCTCCATGACCTCTGTACCTGTTCCTGCCTCCAGGTTCTTGCTTTGAGTTCCTGCTCTGACTTCCCTCAGTAATGACAGACTACAAACTGTAAGATGAAGTAAACCCTTTCTTCCCCACGTTGCTTTTGGTCATGGTGTTTTATCATATCAACAGAAATCGTATCGAAGATGGAAATCTAACAAACCTACATTTTTTGCTTTCCATGACTCCATTTTTGTGACAACCTTGAAAAACCACACACTCCTAGGCTCCTCCTATCCAACTTCTACATGGAGTATGCTCTGCCTTTGTTAGTTCTCAGCTCAGCTATCCCAGTGCAGGTATATACACCATTCTAACTCCAAACATTCTAACTCCAATTTGCTTCCTGCTTTCGGCTTGTTTTCTTTTTCAAGCATTGCCTCCCAGCTACTCATCCCAAATGTTAATTCTCTCATCAATTTCTAAATTATGAAGTTCAAACTCTTGAGCAGAATCACATGACAATTTATTAAACTGGTTTCTCCCCCTTTTCTAACCATGTCTTTTAGGAAGTCCATGCATGAATTCTTTCCCCTAGTACAGCTTCCTATTTCCCTATGGCCTTCAGCTTCATTTCTAAATGAGAACTTTGGCTTATTCCAGAATACTTCTCCTGTCTCTGGGCTCCATGATTCAAAAGCTTATCTCAGACCCTCCCCCAAGAACCACGACAACCAACTCAGACGCTATCTGCCCTTTCTTGTCCTCCCCTAGGCATCTGGTGTCTGTTGTGTCATGGCACTTCCGGGTTCCACTGTTTAACCTCTGCATATGTAGCTCCTTTTAAATGCAGGTACTGGAAGGCATCTCCCACAGGCAAGGCCCCAGTGCTATACAACAGCTCCCACCCAACAGACAAGCATCTTTGCTGGGTGTTTGATTATATAATTCTGTATCTCTCCCCTTCCTATTGTCTCAGCTCATCTTCCTTTCACTCAACTGCACAGAAAGACTTCCAAGAAACAGTTGACAACACAAAAAGGGAAGAAAGTGAAATATACTCAGACTCCACTCCCCAGGCTTTCTGAGGACAGCAAGCTAGTGGTGGCATTCCTACAATAACTAACTCTTCGGAGATGCTGAGCAGCTATTAAACACCACACGTCTCGTGGCATTAACCGTGCTGTTTGCCTGGGGAAACTTTTTAAAGTAAAAGGTTAATCAGTTGCCTCTGCCACTGCATATATCTCTCTCAGGCAAGCATTTTAAGGGTTGATAGGGAAGATTGCCACTTCTCTGTTCATTGTAACGTGATTTATTCTTGCCATTCTTCCTATAGGTCAACTTTCTTTGCCTCTGGGTCCTTGGTTCTTTTGTCCTATAACATCAGCATCTGAATGTCCTGGCTCCTACTAAAGATCATATGCTAGGCTTGGAAAGTACGCGTTCAGCTCTAGATGCAGGTAGTGTCAGAGCTGAGTATCTGATACTATATTCTTTAGAGTGGTTTAATTATAGAATATGTTTGCCTCTATACTGGAAATATATACATCTCTACACACATACACAGATAAAAAATTTCTTTATTAAATTTGTCCTATCAGACATCATTTAGACACCTTAGCACAGGAATTACTGGTAGGTGTATGTCCTAGAACAGAATTAGAAAGAGACTAGAGAAGTGGCATCCAGGCGGGAGAGATGATGACTGTCACCTCCTGTTTGCCATCACAGGCAGCCTCCCCGCTCATACTTCTTTATTTTGGGAACTCTCAGAGCAGTCTCTCTTCCATGCCTAGCAGGGTACATGTACACACTGTGAAATCAAAAATGAGTTCCTTTTCAGCGGCAGGGTCATCAGTAAGGTGCATGTTTCAATTAAGGCTTGTTTTCTTTCTTTCTTCAAACATTTTTAACTTGACACCATCACAGAGGACAGCCTTCCTTGGTGAAACCTTGGAGCAGGGTTGTTGGACATGTTCATGACACCTAACTGTTACTGGGATACCATTTGTAGGGCATTGTTATCAAATGAGTGATTCACAGTTTACTGGCATAATGTTCACAATTACAAAAGATGAAGAATATAATAATACTACTTATCAACCTTTCCCAGTTCAACAAATAAGGACTGAAATCTTAGAATTCTCTGGCAGAAACCAAAGATACCTGTTAAATAAATTGGGAAAGGAATACTTGTGCATAGCCATAACACCTGAGTGGCTAGTCACTAGCAGATATCATATGGCTCTGAGTCTTAACTGGGAAGATAAACAGAACACAGAACTATTTGATTTTAAAAGGAAAAGGAACAAAAAAGATCAGGTTAACAGAAAGATTTTTTTTAAAAGATCAAATGATTTGACATCCGACATCTATACTCAAGGTAACTAAGAACTGCTTTACAGCATCGTGGTCTGCCTTGACAGAGCCATGAAGGCTCATGTGCAAGCCAACAGTGCATTCAATTTATAGGAACATTGAAATTAGAAACAAAATTCAATCAACACTTTTCCTTAAGGGTTTGAGTTATCAAGTCATGAACTAATTTTTGAACTAACACCTAATTATCCATTATCTATTTTACAGACTTTTTCCTTAAGTGTTTGTTAATTATGCTCTGGTACTTGAGACATCATCTAACACTTTTAGTCTTAACCAGCACATAGATTCACATTAATTTACAGGACACAAAATCTTAGCAAGCATTGGGCCAGTGTATTCATCAAGACAATGATGTGTGCTTACTGGTTGGCAGTGGCCGAGGGCTGCCTTAAACTCTGAATTCCTTCATGAGTGGCTTTAATAAACTGTCTTGGAAGCTTGATTTTTTTTTTTTTTTTTGGCCAAGATTGTGACAGCAGAAAACATGCTGGCAATTTAATGAATGGTTCATTTAAATTTATTATCTTTACCCCAATATTATTTTAGAACACAGACATTATTTTTGCAGACTACCTGTAATATCCAATGACATATAACCAAATATCTGTTTCTTACCTCTCTCAAAGAAAACAAACCGAAAACCTCTAGCTTAGCTGATTATATATTTTAGGTCTTGTTGCTGGGAAAAATAGGGATAATTCAGATGAGTTTCATTTAATTGAATGCTGACTTCTAATTGAACAAATCTCTCTGAACACAAAATCCAAAGATTCAACGAAGAAGAGATTTGTGTGGGATTAGTGGAAGAACTGAACAGTTGCATGTCATTCAGTGCTGCGCCATGCCAACATAATGACATCAGCAAGAAAAGAAGCCCAAGGTCTTCCCAATCACTATGGAAACTCGGACAGTTGACCTCACCTTGGGGATTCAGATTATTAACAGGCATAAAGTGTGTGGGGATATGAACTGGATCCTATATTCATGTTCCCTAAAAAATAACTGGCACATACACACACACACACACACACACACACACACACACACACATTAAACTGTTAAGGTACAAAGACTACACTTAGATACTTAAGAAAATAAAACAAATATGCAGAGCCTCTGACTTCAGAACAGCTTCCAGGTTATTGAAGAAGCAGCCTCATATGGAAATCATATACAGATATGAGAAGACTCTGCTGCAGAATGAGAGTCCACGGCAGATGCCAGGCTTCACAGAGTCCAGTCAGAAGACAAAGTAAAACCCTCCAATCTCTTAGCTGTTCAGATTCAAAATCCTAATGTCATACTCAAGTCTTCTCTTAATGTTTCAGTTCACATCTGATACCTTGAGTTTACTGGATTAGATTTAAATTCTGTCACCCAAGTGACTAAATTTTGGTTCCAGTCAATCTGGTTTGCACCTGGATGCCAGATGAACCTCCTAAGGTGTCTTCCCCTTCCTTTGTTTACACAGTCTGTTCTTTTTGGCTTTTTCCATCACAGAAACCAGAGCTATGCTACTAAAACAAAAACATCAGACTTTCCTCTTCTTTTGTTTAAATTCTTCCAAAGGCTTCCCATTTTCTTTCAAAATCATATTGAGAGCATCTCAGAGGGTCTGGCCTCACCCACTTCTTGTACCTTGTTTCCTAATAGTCCTCTTCTATGCCCCTGTCCTTCTGGAATTGCTTATGTCACATATGTTCTTCCTATGTACCCTCTGCTCCCTCTCTTACACTCCCCAGTGCTTTACACAAATGTGATTGTCACATTGAAGTCTGCCTGGACATTTGATAAAGTCATGAACGCAAATCATGGTCTCACGTAATGAGGAAGGAAACAGTTTATCCCAGAAACAACATACAAGTTGAGAATACAACTGGCTGACACTGATTAAATTGTGAAGGCAATTTAGTAAGTCGAGAGAACATAATGCCCCATTGTTCTCCCATTGTTCTCCATAACTCTTAAGTCAGCACAAATGCTCTGTACACTCAGTGACTGAAGTTTCAGGTTGTAGCTGCTCTATGGGCAGATAGGGTTTGGGGATATTTATAGGAACTTAGAATGAAGAGAATCTTTTTTTTTTTTTTTTCTTTTTCGAGACAGGGTTTCTCTGTGGCTTTGGAGCCTGTCCTGGAACTAGCTCTTGTAGACCAGGCTGGTCTCGAACTCACAGAGATCCGCCTACCTCTGCCTCCCGAGTGCTGGGATTAAAGGCGTGTGCCACCACCGCCCGGCATGAAGAGAATCTTTTGGTCATGTGAATGGCCTTGGTAGAAAGGAGAGCTTTAGGGCCAGTGGTTGGTGTCAGCCTGGTCAACTGCTAGAATAAGAACTGCTAATCCATCTTTTTGCTTTGTGGCTAAGGGACCTCTAATTCTGCTCAATACCGAACCAGCCCAGTTAAAAGCCCAAACCATTTTCTAACACATGGCACATTACTACTTTGTCGTGTTATTTTTCCAGAGCACTTTTCAATTTCTAACATTAGATAATTATTTTCCAACCCGTTGTCTGCCTTTCCTTCCAGCACATAAACTCCACAAGGGCAAAGTCTTCATTCACTGCTCTGTATACCCAGCAGTTTAGACAGTGCTTGCTCTGGAGCAGGGTCTGCATGAGGACTGAATGGATGACTCATGGAGGGTGACATTGGACAGGATATAAAAACTACAAAGAAGATAAAATAAGTTCTTGGGTTAATTTGAGTCTGCACAACTGTACCCTTTAAGGAGAAAAGATAGAGGAAATCAATTGGAAACTAATGACATAGTTTTGGCTGTTTTTTTTTTTTTTTTGGTTTGGAATATTTTTGTTCTTTGGTTTGGTTTGTTTGTAAATAGGCCTATTATATTGTCCTAGCTAGCATGAAATTGGCAATACAGACCAGGCAGTCCTCCAGCCTTGGCTTATTAAGTGCTGAGATTACGAGCGCACACCACCATTTTCAGTGAAGAATGACTCTCGCACTGGGAAAAAAAAAATGAGTAAACAAGTCAAATGATACCAAAATGTATTGTGCAAAGTTCTGACAAATTGGAGTGCATTCAGAGAGCAGCAGCCAGGATGGTTAGATATTTGATAGTTACTCATGTGATAAGGGGTAAAATAAAGAGGGCAGAAGAAAGATATCCAGTAGGGAAAGGAAAACAGCATGCTTGATGAAAAGGTTGTGATATTTATTTTAAATACACAGATTACTTTATAGCATGCTCTGAGGTTATCATAGTACAGTAGGTTATATATGTATATATATATATATACATGTATATATAGTACTTTTAATAGTTGAAAAATAGATATAGTGGTTATACTGAGCCATATTTATGGCTAATGTAAGGGAAACACTTAATTTTTTTCAAGATATAATGTGAATTATTTGTGTGGTAGTTAGGTATGAAGTCACCTCAACATTCAGGCAAAGATTGATGAACACCTTCTAAGACTGTAATAAAGGTATTTGTTCAAAAAGCTCCCCGCAGAGCCGACGAGGCTGGCGAGTTTGAGATGCCTAGATCCTGGGAGAACTCTACTGCATTCATACTTACTGTTAAGGCATTAGGCTGTATTGTGTAATACCCAATAGGTGTGTGTGCGCTACAGATTAGCTGTAAATAGATATATGCTGAATGTGGAAAAAAATGAATGAAAGGCAAGGAGGAAAATATGGAAACCCTGGCTGACAGTGCAATCAAGTTCTACATGCCGACAGAAGAGGGTTGCAGCGTTCATTTCTTGTTTTGTTTTCATGTGCAAACAGTAGCATGAGCAGTGTATCAGTGGAATATATCAAGTCAAAAAAAAAACCCTCTCAGTATTGACTTGCACAGCTAGAACCCCAATGGAATTTTTTAGAAAGAAAAATAAAATTTTTCTCAGTTTTGATAAATGTGCATCTTTTCTAGGCAAGAACTACTAGACAAGCATCCTTGAATCAGGGCTATCACACAAGTGCAATGAACTCAATATGGGATGATTACTACATGCCTTAGCTACATTGAGGTCAAATTTTAATTGACAATAAGACTTCTAAGACTGGACACTGCTAAGATAAGAACTGCTAAGAATGTCAAGTACTGCTTTTTGAGCCACAAAATATTAGAAAGACAGCTTTGAATGAGGCTATCCAAATTTGTAGAATTTATGTCTGTAAGCCATGGTCTCGTGGGATCCCAGAAGTGATTACTAATTTTTCGGAGCCATCACCTTCAGAAGAAAAATGTCTTAGAGTAGCCAGTGAAGCTCTTAACGTGTAAATAAAAAGGGGATCCCCAGCATGCCCTGATCATAATGATGTACAGTTTGGGTTGCCGAGTTGCCTGAGAACTGATTCATCTCTGGATTTTAAAAACATGGGAGGGAGTAGAAAGTTACAATTAACTTACCCACATAGTGTACACAGTGGGAGAGCTGAGCTGAAGCCCAGGAAGAAGACGAAAGTACCCAGGGAAAGAAGAAGGGCTTCACCGGTGTTTTAAAATTTGCCAAATAAGGAAAACACAAAATTTCATACTGGGCAACAGCGTGGGACATATGGAAGTGGTGTCAGGAACAGCAGTAGTGATTGTAAGAGCCAAGGCATCCAACACTGCCCACATGCCAGACAGTCCTCAAAGTGCTTCACGCCGACTGACTCTTTTAAGGCTCCCAGCATTGGATTTAAACACCAAGAGGCAGTGTTGCGTGGTGAGAGAAACTAGGGAGCGCTAAACAAATGTTTTCCTCCAAGGCAGCGGTTCTCAGCCTTTGGGTCGAGACTCCTTCGGGAATCGAATGTCAGATATCCTGCATATTTACATTTATTATAGATATTTACATTACAATTCACAACAACAGCAAAATTACAGTTATGAAGTAGAAACTACATAATTTTATGGCTGGGGGGGTCTCCACAACATAAGGAACTGTCCCAAGGGGTCGCAGCAGTAAGAAGGTTGAGAACCACTGCTGTAAGGGACTATCCCAAACCTGCATCATTCTGTGGAGAAACATTTGACAGGATAAACCTTTCATAGTGTTTTCTTGTTTGTTGGTTGGTTTGTTTTGGTTTTGCCTTTGTTTTGCAGAGCTGAGGCTTGTGGACTGCTTCACTGGAGATGTTATCTTAATGTATATAAAAGGATATTAATAATGTCATGTTCTGTTAATTCACAAATTATTGAATATCAGATAGCATTCTCTGGTTCTCACATTCTACACTGAATATTTACAGCCTTGTTTCAGACAAATAGCTTTGAGGTGATATTTGAAAACGTGGTCACAGTGCTTCCTCTCGAGAGAAGGGTGCATTTCATGGTGGCAACACTGTACTTCACCGATTTGAAACCAGATTCTCCCAGAATGCCCATCTGCATCATTTGGCCTATGGGCACAAATAATACAACGTTTCTTTATTATCCATTGAAACAATAAAAATTGGAACTAGTCTGTAAATTTTAGAGAATAGGGAGAATAAACACTACGAGATTACCATGGGTCTAACAGTCCCCTCATGCCCCATATAAAGATACTTCCAGTCTGATGCTGTGGAATCTAATTTTACTCTTAAAAAAATGAGAGATCTTTGTAGATGTTAGAGGTCTTAAGCTTAAAACATCTAGGGAGGGCCTTAAATTCAATGGCAATGGCCTTTCTGGGTGAAAAGATGAGGGCACACAGCAGGGAAAGCTGAAGATACAGCAGATTAGAGGGGTGTAGCCAGCCATCCAGAGCCCACAGCTACACGGGTAATACTTTGACTTTAGCCACTTGGTCTCTAGAACACACAACGATTTCTGTTTGTTTGGTTTTTTTTTTTTTTTGAAGAAGTTATTGTGTGGTAATCTATATTGCAGTCCTTGAAAACTGAGATGAGATTAAAACTTAATTGAGGTTATCAGAATAAAATCAGATATCAAAGACAAAATGACCAGTGAAAAGATGACAAAGGCAAGAGCCTGAAATCAAGCAGCCATAAAATGAGAGAGGGTGCACATGGGCATGTTGAATTAGAAGGGCAGACAGCACAACTATCTTACGTGCATGTTTAGGGAGCCTAAATGAATACTAACCCTAACTGTATTGCAATATAACTAATAAAATTGTCAGGCTATTTCAGGACTAAGACAGCAATGATATACAAAATATTGAGATTAATAAATACAAGTGGCATGGATGTCATATAAAGCGTTTGGCAGTACAGCACCTTGGCAAAGCTACTTTGCTGTGGAATTGCTGGAGCGCACCACCTCATATGATGCCACCCTCATACATGCCTTAAGTTTATCCTAAATGACATTTTTCAAAAAGTCTTGCTCCGTACGCACAGGCTGAATAAGCCCTTCTTACCAATGGCACGCTAACTGATGCGCTTAGGTGTCAGAGGGTTTTATTGAATTCCATGATTATCTTAATTGTCTTGTTCAGTGTGTGCCCCCATTTCCCAGATTATCTTACCTACCATTGTAGCTCCAGCTAAATAGTAGTATGCAAGGACTGGCACATGCAAGTGCTAAATATTTATTGAGTATGGGAACATGGAATGAGATCTCAGCAAGACTTTACTTGTGAACCACTCATTGTACAGGTGCTCTATACATCTCCAAGCTTCCTCTGTACCTGAAGCCAGAAAAAATAAGCTCCTGCTACCTTTCTATGATTCTTTAGACATGGCCAGCAGATAGAGTTATCTGCACATCACCCATTTTAAATTCTAAATTAACTCACTTAGGAAAGAGACAAGAATGGCACAAACACTTCTCCTATAATTCATTCACAGTACCCAAATATTAACATCCTACCATGTTTGCTTTGCCAGCCTATGCTTGTTTTTGAGCCATCTGAATACACACTGAAGACATAATCCATTTTGCTGTCAAATACTTCAGTATGTTTTTCTTCTAAAGATATTCACTGTTCTAGCCACAGAACAATTATCAGAGGAGAAAATGGTGTTGATACAACCTAGCTAGTTAATCTATAGAATGCAAACTTCACTGATTGACCTACTCATACCCTTTATAGTAACATAAATAATAAACAGCACATACAAAATATTTGATTGTTGCTATATATACGCTGCCTACCTAGTCAGAATTCTACCCTTGCTGTGTAGGTATCATAGCTCTTCACTTGCCTTTGATCTGAAATGCTTCGTCTGGCTTTGCCCTTAATTACTTTGACATTTTACAAATCCAGACTGATTCTTTGTTAATGCCTTTCCATTCCTGTTTGTCTGACGCTTCCACATGGTCGGACTGAGATTATGCAGCTGCAAAGTGGGGATACCATCAAAGTGGTGCAGGTTAATATTCCATTTCTGGTGATATTAATTCTGATCATTTGGCTAAGATATTGGTGGTATTTTTCCTTTTATATCTAATACGTTATCATGACAGATACTTTTGCCTTATATAGCTGTGGTCGCTATTTTTTAAAAAAAAAAAAAAACAGTGGTGGCACACGCCTTTAATCCCAGCACTCGGGAGGCAGAGGCAGGCGGATCTCTGTGAGTTCGAGACCAGCCTGGTCTACAAGAGCTAGCTCCAGGACAGGCTCTAAAGCTGCAGAGAAACCCTGTCTCGAAAAACCAAAAAAAAAAAAAAAAAAAGCAACTTTACTCTGGTACTACCTTAATTCTCCATAAATATACATTGGGGAAATGTTTAAGGTTTGGTTGCGTGTTAAAAACTAGGAAATCCTGCACTTCTGCTAGTGTAATGATCCCTCAGAATTACACTCTACCACTTCCTCTCATGCATCCAAAGAAGTAAAATTAGGATGTGATTTCTCAAAGAACACGGTGCAGTTTCCAATCAAAGAGTGAATGGGAAAGCAGAGGTTCACACTGGATCACTTTCCTAAGAGAACAGACTGGAAATAACTAAATGCTCATTGTAGACTACAACAGGCAAAAGTCGTTTCCGTGTCCCTCAAATACCCAGGTGCACAGATACAGCCAAAGCAACCAAAGTCAGATTGCTCGGGGCTATTTTGGATAATGATGGGGTTCGCATACAGATCTACATACTATCTTCTACCAAATCATTGCAGTTTCTACGGAGGGAAACCAGTTCACCAGTGCTCTCTTCTCTTTTCTTTCCCTCTCTTTTCTCGGTTTCTTTTCTTTTCTTTTGGGAGCATTCAAGCTACTAAAAGGACAACAATAATAATGAAAAATAGCACTGCCCTGACACCCTGGTAGACAATAGAGGGACAACACAAGATGGCTTTCTAACTTACATAACGTCCCCACCCAATACTAGGAACTCGTGTTTGATTTTCAATCAGCACTTCTCTACATATTATTTTTTTATCTGCATATACTAACTCTGCCATAATTTTATTTTACCATACTTTACATACTTCAAAAATGAGCCAAGTTGCTATTACTAGTCAGCCACTTTCACTAGTGAGAAGGGAAGCTCATTGCTCACCTCTGTGGAGAGCACAAGAAGTTTCTGGCCTTTACCCTACTTGCTCTGTATCCTACATCCTTTTTTGTAAGTAATGAAGACACAAGACCTTGAACTAAATCTATATCTTAACGCAATGCCGCTTGGTGAACATTACGTTTAGATATTCAGTATCATGACCAAGGCTGTGAATCAGAGATGAAGACTGAAGGTACCCTCACCTAACTGTTGTGTAATGAATATGTAGCATTTCTCTTTCCCTACATCCTAGGAAGCACAACATGTAAAAAAAAAAAAAAATACATGTGTTTTCATTAAGGGTTACTCCTAAACCAAGGCTTAGTATAAAGTTAGCAAGACAAAAAGCATCAAAAAAATAATGCAGGCTGTTCTGGGAACTACAAATGTAAGCACAGTCAACCCTTTGAAAGCTAGTGTGCGCTGTGCAAGCAGAGTTTGGAGCACCATTTGGAAGCCTCGTAGGAAGAAATTACTCACTTGAAGGTGGCCCTGATTTTTATAGTCTGGCTCCACTTCACGTCAATTCTCTAACTGCTGTCAAGGCACTAGAAGGTGGGGGAACCAGCACCTCTCTTGCCACTTTGGATCACCTGCCACTCTTCCTAGCCTCTGGGATAGACCATATAAGCTCTTTTTAAGTGGTTTCTTGCCATTATCTGGTCATAGAAAAGAGAAAAGCCATGGATATAGTGGATTGATGGCCTTCCTAACTCTGGAAATGAATTGTTCTTCTTTGTTCCTCATTGCTCCACAGAGCTCTGGGGAATCAAGTAAACTATTCAAGTATTATTCCACATGTAGATTACCTCGTCTACAATTTGTGTTATGCCCATCGACTAGGAAGGCAGAAAAAAGAGGAAAGGGTTTAAATTTATATTTATCTAAAAGGAGGTGTCCTGTAAAAAGAGTATGTCAGAAGTCATACTTGGATAGACTTTTAAGAAATAGGCAGCAAAACTACTTTTTAGGTTAGACATCCATTTTGAATGAATAAAAAGTATAGTATGTGTGAAAATATCCGATAATCAGGCAATCTTAAGCTACAAATAATTAAAATTGATAAACTAGATAAAATTGCAAAGGTATTTAAACATCCAATACAATGTGCATTCTTATACATCTCACTGCACGGGTTTGGACATGTCAGTGACCACTGTAAGGACAACCATGAAGTGAAGGGGAAGCCCAGCCAATTACCTTGTTTGTAAAGCGTGTCCCCCTTAGGCTAATATTTACTTATAAAATCTTGCGGTTGTGCGGCCCGCCTTCTCTTTGTTTCCCTGCAATCCTCGCTGGAACCTTGGCCTTTGTAAGTTCCCTTTTCTTTCCTTATTAAAGCTGAATATTATATATTAAAGCTAGTCTGGTTAATCATAACTGCCGATCAACCATGCCCCTTCATTTTGGTGCCCAACGTGGGGCTCGAACCCACTACCCTGAGATTAAGAGTCTCATGCTCTATCGACTGGGCTTCCCCTTCGATGAAGTTTTACAAAATTTATCCAAATACAACTTCTCAGCTGAGTGACAAATGGCTTCCATATCGTTCTGAAATACATGGAATGGTCCTGATGCTGACATACTGTTCTAAAGTACATGGAACTGTCCTGAGGCCGAAAGCCTCATCACCCAGCTTCCTTCGGTGTAAGCCTTTAAGGAAAAATAAACTTCAAGTTATAATACACTGGTGCATATTTTTTTTTAGAACAACCCTTGATCTTCCAGTTGTGCTAAATTCAGGATTCTAACAGTAGTCAAATTGTATTCATTCAAAGTTTTTATTGTTCGTTTGTTTTTATGAAGATTACTTAACAAGGGAGTAAAAATATATTTTCTTTACATTTTTCTCTTACAGTGTTCTCTTCGTAGGTGTCTCTGTCTGGGAAGTTTACATACTATGAAATGGTGGGGCAGAGTGAGTTAGTCATTGAAACAGCCATGCAGTTGTATGCCTGTGTGCTTGTGTGTAGTCATTCTTTATGACAATTTATAGTACAATACACATTCTTTAAGAGAGCAACCAATGTATAGTTTAAAAAACATTGACAAAACATGCTAATCCTTCAAATGCTGGATTGAAACAGGAGTATCAGCAGAGTTGGGATTCGAGGCACTCTGGAAGAGCGCTGTTGGATACTACTTTTCAAATAGCATTATAGCACAAATGCTACATGTAAATTAAAGAGAGCATGGTTAATTTAAAATCCAGTGAAAATTATAAAACTTTACACATTGACATATCACTTACATTTTGATGGCTATTTTAAAACACATATAATTTTTAATTTGGCACAAAAACTGATAACTCAACACACTCATGAACCTCTTGGTCCTTATGACTCTGCTTAGCTCCAAAAAAAAAAGGTGTCTGCTCAGTGCATTAGCATATTAATTGGCTATATTTCAAAGTTCAGAATGAAGATGTTTAATGTTATTTTGCTTCCATTCCTTAAGTGATCAAAAGTTGAAAGAAAAAAATGTATTCAATTCGCAATACTCACAGCTGTTGCCTGTTCTATTACCCCTCTGTCCCGCTGAATGCTCTGGCTCCTTGTAAGGAAACTGTAGCGTCGTGTCTAAGGTCCTGAACCCTTCTTTGAGAGAATGGTGCTTGTAATACTCCACAAGTTCCTTTAAAAGAGCAGATTCAAGAGAGGTTTTGATAGTTTTGTTCTCAAATAAACTCCTTCGTGCATAATTATATAGAACACAAGGATGATCGTTTTAACATCCCCAAGTAGATGAGAGTGTGAACGAGAGCATGGCCTGCTGTCTAGATGAACCTGACTCCCACCCAGACATGGCCCTGTTTACTGGAGACGTTCATCCACCTCGGTTACCCTGTATTGTTCTTCAGGCATCGAGAACATCATGTTTATCTTCAGTCAGATGTGGTACTGAAGAGAAGCCACGCTAAACCTCCATCTCAGAGTGGCAATTATTGCTGTTATTAGAGAGAGGCGAGCCTTTCTGAAGAAAGATGAAAGGAACAGCTGTCTGCCTGACTGTACAGCAATTTCTGCTTTCCTCCACTTTCTTTCAACTTAGCAGAAAAACAAACTTAATCCTACACATACGTTTCCATGATGAAGAGAAACATTGCTAAAGCACTGAGCACCACTCAGCATCCTGCCTGCTTTATGCTGATGAAGGGTTAGCACGCATCTCAGCTCTCTGTGTCACCCAGTATTCACAGGGGCAACAGGTGGTCCTTTCTAATTGTTGTTTAGAAATAATGTGTCGTAAACATCTCAAAGTCTAATATAAACTTCTACCATATTTCAAACTAAATCTTCAGGAAAATCTTTTATTTTTCCTCTGGACCCGGGCTTCAGATTCTACACAAATCTAAATCCCTCTACTATGAACTGAAATAAAATAACCATTCATGATGAAAATACTATCAGCAGTTGAATGTGACAGATATAAAGTAGCTGATAAATAGTTGAAATAAAAATAAAACACAAATTACTTTAAATAAATTACTCGATGCTTCTGTTATGGCACCCTTAAAAAAGAATGGAGAAAGCAATTCATTACTTGAAAAAAAAATAACACTGTCAATTGATCCAACACATCTACTCAGTGGTTAAGTTCAAATTTCCTAAAAGAAATCGATCAGGCCAGAATCTACTAGAAACACACACACTCAAAATCACCAATGATTTATTCTCTTCTGTCTAAGTAAGATGTGCTGTGCACTGCATTGTGCTGGCAGTGCCAGGGGTCAGAAAAATGCTGGAGACAAGGTCCCTACTCTCTAGCAGCTCTTACCCTAGAAGGGAAAGAGAAGGGTGACAAGACCTCAAGGACACACACACACACACACACACACACACACACACACACACACCACTGTACCATTAATAAACTAGAAGCAGTTGGAAGTACTTCTTTCACTTCCCACACCTTGAAAATGAAAGACATAAAGTATTTCACACAGGTCACAGATCATTCCTGGTACATATGAATAATCATAGCAGCTACCATTATATTATGTAACAAGGCCATACTGTGGCTTCTCACACATCTTAACCCAAGAACCTCATGAGATGAGCCTCAAATCATGGACGCAAGGAACTTGACAAAGTTAGCCAACGTGTGTGCAGTGCAGTCAATATGTTAGGTCTCAAACCTGAGACAAATGGCTGAGGTGCCCATTAACACATCAAAGTGGACATAGGTCACAGGTTCTCCCTGCATCCCCCAGTCTCCTCTACCTGTTACAGGACCTTTCTGGGCTACCACACCCCCTCATCCTAAACTTCTCCAGACCAGGGGCTGGGCTGCCTTTCCCCATATAATTTAGTCATTTTGGTTACCTGCCCATTTCCAGTCCACCCTTTACTCTCCTGGCCTCTTGCTCTGGCTCTCCCCTCCCCCCTCTCCCCTCTCCAACCCCCTCACATGGCTCAGGGCTGTGTCTCCTCTGGATTCTCCCAATGTCTCTGCCTCTAGCTATGCTCTCCCTTTTACCTACAATAAACTTTCTCCTCCACCATACCTAGGAGCAGTCGTGGCCCTTTTCTTTTTCCTTTATTGTTCTCGTTCACCATATTACTTATATCTGTCCAGAGTGAGTCCTTTGAGTTACATCAGGTTATTAATAAGTAGCAAATATAAGTACAGAAAAGGGAAGCAGATGAAAAGGGTATTCGCTATGATGAACCAGCAACTCTGTTTTCTTACACTTAGGATGCTCAAGTCTCTGTAAACATTAATTCTATAACTTAAAAGTATGTCTATGTGAGTGTGTACATATGGATGTATTTTCCCTTGAGCCCAGAGAATGAGAGTGCTGATTACACAAAGGGATGTGGAAATTGCCCAACCTTTAGAAACAAAGGGCAAATGAAATAAAACACCAAACAGCAGCTGGATCTTGGAAACGGCTACCAATATGAGAATACAGCATTTATATTACACTGAGTTTTGACACGGTTCGGCAACAGTAGCTCAGAAGTTAAACTGAGCTGAGTGAAAAATATAATCAGCCTCTTTTAGATAATGAAATAAAAAGCTTAAGGAAAACCGTGTGTTTGCGGATGGCAACACCGATAACAATGAGACCAAGGAGCTGTTCCCTTCATTTACATTTCAATTGAGATGTGATGTTTTGCTTGACAATGTCAGTACAAATCTGAAATGGCTATTGTAGTTCAGTAGCTTTGAACTTCAACTTAACTTTATGAGAGAGTATAAATTTTGCTCCAAATCATTATTAATTAACGTTAATGTGAAGTTGGCTATAAACTATTACATTATTGAACTGACTAAAAGGGACTTTTCAGTCATTTAATATTTTTACAGAAGAAAAAAAGAAAAAAAAACAGACGTCTAAGAACCAGGATCAGGCAGTTTAGTACACTGCAGAGAGTCTTTAATACCTGGCTAAGCATGGATGATATTTTAGCTACATTTTTTACAGTCTTAGGTGGGTAAATCTTCCTAAGATGCTCCTGAGTAGAATTAAGGAGCACAGCAGTGGATCCTTTCCAATTCCTGGCTTTATGCTCTCATACTTTAGTCTAATCCAGCCCTGCTTTAGTAGTCATTGACCTTCAGGTACAACAAGCAAACAAAATGACTCTAAACAAAAGAAATCTCTAAGCTTCCCTTATCTCGGTCGACACAGCGGTATCAACAATCCAGCCCAGAAATAATGAGTGTGGGCCAGTCACTCCAATTACCAAGGAAACAGGCAATGGGGATGGCTTACAAACAGCGTTTGGGCATGGCTTGTCTGACATACATGAAAATCAGGACAAAATTAATGCCTTGTAATCTGGAATCCAAAAGTCATTTAGGATTGGAACTTAATGATGAAGAAAAGCAAAGAGCATGATTAACCAAGCTATTGAAACCCAAGGGAAGAAGTTCTGGTCCCGAGTACCAAATGTAGCCGACTCCGTGAGACACCAGCTAATTTAAAATAAGCTTTCGGGTCTGCATGTGTTTTGAATACTTTCTGATAAATATTTTATTCCACGCTATACCGTGATTCATATGCAGAAGAACACAGTGTAACACAGATAGCGAGATACCAAACTACTCACGGGGGATGGCTCAAATCTACACAACAATATTTACAGGGATGGGAACTGTGCACTGTACTCCAACACAATAAACTGTGCCTGCTACAGATGGTATGACCCTTATTTTTTTAAAGACACCTCCTACATCTTGGAGCCTCCTCTCTTTTTCCAAAGGAATCTGTTACCATCACATGAAATATCTCTTCTTGGCAAGCATCCATGAGGCATTTCACAGCTTAGGTCTATAGAACACCACTGTCTTTGAGTTCTATGGCACACACTGATTTCCTAACTTGTAAGATATTTTACATCAGCTGAGTCATTTTATTTTAAGGAATCTTAAAACCACAGTGGCTGAGTCTTTTAAGATTCAAAATAAGGTTCTATACCCTTCATTGTGATGTTTACCTTAAATATTGTGCCTTCTTCTATTAAACTGTTTTATTAGAATCCAAGTCTGTCTTTTGAAAAAAAAGTAACAGAATTTTATTCTAAATAAACATTTAACTTAAAAATATAATACCTAAATACTACTGCTTATCTGTTTATTGAATTTATTGACTACACATCTCCAAAAATTAAAACTAAATTTACTCAACACCTGAACAAAAAGCAAAGCTAACTCCAACTAGCTCAGCAGCTTCATCAGCAACTGAAAGTTACTTACTAAACCTGGCAAAAGGCCTTGCTTAAACTGAAGGTTTTCTGTTTCTTATCTTCCTTTCTTTATGCAAATATCATTAAATTGATTTCTTTTCTTTGTAGTTTCACTGGTTTTGCTGTTAATTCTCAATCACCTCTTTGGAACCTATATAGTCTGAGCTTCCTTATAAAAGATCTCCAGGTGTGGAAGAAAAGAAAGAGAAAGAAAGGTAGGGTCAGAGGGAGAGAGGAAGCAAGGAAGGGAGGGAAGGAGGAAGGAAGGAAGAAGGAAGGAAGGGAGGGAGGGAGGAAGGGAGGATGGAAGGAAGGAAGGAAGGAAGGAAGGGAGGAAGGAAGGAAGGAAGGAAGGAAGGGAGGGAGGGAGGGAGGAAGGGAGGACGGAAGGAAGGAAGGAAGGAAGGAAGGGAGGGAAATGACATAGGCACATGTATGTGTCTCTAACAGCGGCATTTGTGACTGATAGACAGATTTTTGTGACACTTAGTTAAACTCTGAGACATGTACCCTTACTTCCCTTTCCAGGAGACCAATGAATAAACTTTAATGGTCTCTGCTACAAATTCTTTAAAACAGAATGTCCATTCACTTTAGTATAATTAAGCCGGGCGGTGGTTGCACACGCCTTTAATCCCAGCACTCGGGAGGCAGAGGCAGGCGGATCTCTGTGAGTTCGAGACCAGCCTGGTCTACAAGAGCTAGTTCCAGGACAGGCTCCAAAGCCGCATAGAAATCCTGTCTCGAAAAACCAAAAAAAAAAAAAAAAAAAAAAAATTCTTTAAAACAGAATGTCCATTCACTTTAGTATAATCATGGCCTTATAAGATCTACAGCTCATGATAGCGGCACTGGCTTTTTTCATCTCTAACACCCTGCTAAAGGACTTCCTTGGGCTGAACCAAGCGACACAAAGCTGAATTGATTGACCCCTTCCACTGGCCATTCCTTTCATCCTTCTCACGCGTCTCCTCTGATGGGAGCTCCCTTTGCTACTACTTTTAAAGTCTAGAGAGCTGGCAGTCATCATTGTCCCCGCAGCATTTTGTAAGTGTCATATAAACTGTAACACTGTGAAGAAGCCTCATTATCACCCAAAGAAGTTCTGCAGGCATGCCTTGCAGAGCTGTGGAGTTTCCGTGCATGCTTTCATCATGTCGGGCTGCGCCTGTCGTTCATCATCTGTGCACGGACTTGCCACAGCCTCTCGAGGCTCTTACTATCTAAAGAACCTCTTCTGGTCAAGCTCGCTCTCTGCTCTCTGCCTGATAGGTGCAACAGATGTAAGTTACTTCCAGCAGAGAGGATGCCTCGATCTTAGTTGCCAATTTGACAAGAGTTTCCATTTTTTAAGGCATGGCCATGCTGCCTGTCCTTTGCGTTTGAATTTCAAACGTGCCACTTACGTCTACAGATTTCCTCCTATTTCCTTTTCTCTCAGCTCAAGATGTTTCGATTTCTTGAAAGCACTGATCTCTATCTTGAAATGATTCTTAAGTAAGGCATTCAAGCTGGCTGAGTTTGTAAGCCTTCTTATACCCCATTTTGACTCATTTGTATTCCTGAAAGGTATAGTATATACCATTTGACTGGTAGCTATAGCAATGAGCCTTCCCTCTCAAAGCTAATCAAAGATCTTAGCGACTACAAATGTATCCTGTGTCGTATACCTAAATTCTTCACTAGTGTAAGTGACTATCTAAGTGGGAAAAAATAGATTTGTAGCCACTTTTAAGAAAATAAGATTTCTTTACTGTTGTATATAAACAACAGTATATAAAGCAGTGTGTATAATGATATATATGTATGGTCTGTATGACATACACACACCATACCTACTAATAAAATGATTGAGATTTTTATAAATTTTAAGAATAAACACATGCTAACTACCATATATGGTTTCCAGTTCAAAATAAAATTTCCATGTAACGTCAACTGTTGTATATGGCAAAAATATAAACTTACAAATGCTTATCTAATGTAATAAATGAGAACTATCATTACACAGACAATTTATAATAGCAGAAAATATAAACAAATTTCAAATTGACTTTATATTACATTTTGAATGAAATACACCTAAATGTAAGAACTTTTCTGTCCCATAATTTATAATGACACAAAGTAGCTGAATGAAGAGACAGATGGCATAGGAAGAGGAATGACATAGCAGCGATGTGAGATTTATCATTTGTCACGGAGACAGCACACCCAAACACCTATACTTCAGTTGACCATCGCTTTAAGAGCCAAGAGTAACACAGACTCTAAAATATTATCTAAAACTTACAAACCTCATTTATAATGAGCAATACCATTTGAGCAATGTAAAACATCATTGGAATTCTTCAACCTAGAAAGTTAGGAGTTTTCTAAAGCCTACATTATTATTCTCTTTAGATAATCTTCAATAGGCAACATTGCTAAGAAACTATAGAGTTGAACTGATTTAACAGCAGAAAGGGGGAATCACAGATTGAAAAGAAATAATCAATATTTACCATTAAGCTTTTAAATTTTCTATTTTCTGCAATGTGAAAAAAGCCATCTCTTGTTAAAATCTTGATGTGTTTTGCTTCATTATTGTACCTGTGGGCAATGAATAACTTATGAATATAAATGTGGTTTTAATCAGTAGAAATCAATAATTACCAGAGGGCATGCCCCAATAACGTTATAGGAATTAATTCTGAAGACAAAATATATACTTATGCCAATACAATGGTGACAGCTAATTAACAAACTGTATTTACTAGGTTGGTTGAAGATACAACCAATATTTGAAGTGAGAGAAGATTTGGATTTGACTAATCATTGTGCTTACTTAGTAAGTGCACTTTGAGGGTACAAAAAAAGACAAAACCTAGCCATTTGTATTCTTGCAATTTACTAGAAACACATGTACATCAAATCAACAAAATATAATGCTATGAAAGAAATCTATTATGCCAACTAGCAGCCCATAACACCCATTACTGTTTTCCTCACAGATATTTTCTAGTACGAATGAACTGTCGAGATAATTGCATTATTTCTACTGCAATTAGAACCTTGGTTTCCAACTTCAGGGTTGTATGTGTCACATGACCTACACCACTATGAACACTGGAAATCTATTTCTCCAAAAGCACTTGTCCTACTTACTTAATGCTAATTGCATATTCTCCAGACTCCTTGGTCCTGTGCCTCACAAGGTAAGTACTATTCACCCTGTTAATAAGTTCAGTCTCTGCCTGCAATCTTTCCATTGGTCCAGCATACCTGGGAAAATACAGGAAGACAAAATGTTGGGAAAATGTATCTGAAAAGAGAGACTAAATATATGTCATGGTTTTAATTACATTTCTTTAAATGATAATTTGGAAAATCTCTTTAATATGCTAAACACATCCGCAAAAAGAAGAGTGCCTAAAGACCCAGCAAGCACCAGTAAATATCAAATAAACAAAGGGGACTAAAACAAAGGAAGAATCAGAAGCTATTAGATCAGAAAGGCTGGTTAGGACAGTTGTAGGCAGTGTAGGAATAAATAGGAAGAAGATTGTGTGTGGGAGGTATGGCCCTGCATAAGACACACACACACACACACACACACACACACACACACACATTCACCTTTCTTATGTATACTATCAAATCTCTTTTGACGATTTTTAAAAAGGACTCTGGTGTAATTTAAACTATTTTAAAATAATTACTATTTGGACGTGAGATAAATTATATTAGTTCATAATCTGACAAATTTCTAAAGAAACAAGCAGTAAGGAAGGAACTATTTTCAAAAAAGGATAGTTTTGAAAACCAGAGTTCAAGTTTCCCTAGATTATATGGGCCTTAAACACAGCCAAAGTTATTATTAAAATAATAACCATCATAGTAAAATACCAAAACTCTGAGCTAAATTATTTCTGTATGACCCCTTGTATCAAATGTAAGCATACCAGATAGTGTCAAGGATTATCAAACATCCAGAGTAATTGAAATTAAAAGGTAACTACATTTGGGTTGGTTCTTTTCAAGCTATTCATGAATAATATTCCAGAAAATTATCTGACTCACATGTTGAATCACAAACTCAGTATAATCATAAACTCAGCCCTTAATCTACACCATTTATTTAAAATGTACACAGAAGGCATTTAAGAAAAGTTTGTGGAGTCCGGTGCAGGCAATCAGGCACCAATTGTAAAAGGGAGTTAATGGCATTTTGTACCAATGGCACATTTTTAAGGCAGTTATGATAACCTATGACCTATTGGAATCTAATACAGTCTGCTTCATGTTTACCTCATGAGCCTTATCTCTTTCAATCCCTGCATCTCTACTTCCAGCCTTCTGTATCTAGGGATTGTCTGTTTCCTTCTGACTGTGCAAACACACACTTCTTTAAACACAATTGAGCTTGTCAGTCAGGTTTAGAGAGTCATCCTGTCTATCTGTCAAAAGAGTTGTCCTGCACATGCAGCCCTCACTCCATCATTCTGATTACCGCATCCTTATTGCCCTGGCTAGCACCACAAGTTAATGTATGTGTATATATACAAGCATATGTATAAATACAATTTGTGGTAATATAATTAAAATATAGTTTGCAAAGGTAATATGTACCACAATGAAAAGCAGCAGTCCATCATATGAGCATTCTACTCCAAGTCCTGGGTCAAATATTTAACCTGTCTTTTCCTTGTTTCTATACAGATATTTTAAATAATTGTGTTTCTACGAAAATTCATTAATTTAGAACTCTAAGCATAAGGAAGGAAAGCCACTTTTCTCCTGACATATGCCTACTCTGTGATAGATTACTGTTTTTTTTTTTTTTTTTTTTTTTGGTTTTTCGAGACAGGGTTTCCCTGTAGTTTCTAGAGCCTGTCCTGGAACTAGCTCTTGTAGACCAGGCTGGCCTCAAATTCAGAGATCCGCCTGCCTCTGCCTCCCGAGTGCTGGGATTAAAGGCGTGCGCCACCGCCGCCTGGCATAGATTACTGTCTTTCTATAACTTCTGTGAACTCAAGCCATCATCAGGCCCATTTTGAGCAGGGTGATAGTTAAAAATGTTTGACTTGTAAAAAGGTAAAGCACAAAAGTTTGTTGGTTTAGGCTGTTTTCTATCCATTATAGTTCTTTCCAAATTTTTGACATAAACTCCCTGGCCATACATTTTCACTGTTATATATTCTACTTGCAACATTCTCAGTCTTAACCCAATGGCTTCTGAGTCCCCGACTCTCTTAAACTAACCGATTCTTCCTGCCCTCCGAGCCTGCTGCTCCATTCCTGGATACTGCATTTTCCTTTGCCTTGGATTAAAAATTCTTCCTTAGGTTTCCTATGAATAGAGTCTGGGATGCAATACTTTGAAGCCAAACATTTATGGAAATACTTCATTTTAATCCATTTTACACTTAATTCGTAGCTTGGTTGTGGCAGAATTCCAAGTGAGAAATGATTTTGCCTCTTAAATATTAAATGGCATTAGCTCGTTACCTTTTGGCTTCCAATTAATTTCCCTCTAATTTCTGACTCATGGGATGTGCCCTGATAGGTCTTCCCTTGAGAACTTTTGGGTTCTTTGTTTTCTATCGGAGAAAATGTTAACGATAATGTACTTTCTTATGCTTTTGGCAGCATCTCCAAATTGTAGACATGGCATTCAGCTCTGGAAACTTTATATTATTTCTTTAGTAACTGATGCCCTTAAGCCTTTTGTCTTTCTTTCTGGAGTTCTTATAAGCTGAGTACTAGCAAGAATTCATGCTAATTATCTATTTTTTAAAATATTTCTTGCATCCTACCTTTTTTCTTTGATGTTTCTGAAATTCTTTCAATGTTTCCCCAAACTCTTATGCCACTTAATTTAGAAAAGCTTCCCATTTTCAAATCATCCCTTTTATAAAACACTTGTCATACACTTAATCCAAAGTTTTCCTCAAATGTCTGGTTTCTCTTCATCATTTGTAGATACATAAGGAAGCTGAACCTAGGAACAACTGAGGGCCCTGTGTGTGCAGGTCCAAAAGTACACCACTGTGTAGAAGTCTGCTAATTTGGCAAAAATCTGATAATTGGGCTGGGAAACATCCAAATGTTCGGGGGTTGGATTTTTTACTGAGTTTTTACAGTTCTCTACACTCATTTCTGCATTGAAGGAAGGGGAACAGCTCATGAGAAACTGCTCTTGTGCCAGATCTAAGCTATATGAAGGAAATAGGGTTCTAACCTTTGATATGAAGACTTTGCTTAATATAAGTGGTTTTCAGGATAGCATCTCCCAACCTCTTTTAGACCTGGCTTTTCCAAGTCAAAACCCTGTGTGGTTCTGTTTTCCCATGTAATACACCTAACAACACAGTCTCCTGGCAGTGTTGAAAGGCAGGTAATTTGACACTGGGAAAAAGCAATAGGGGCCTTGGCTTCTACCACATTCCAACTTCCAAGGAGCTCCCCTGTCTTCCACGTCAGATTTTAGCCAGCATCTCAAACATTCCACGCATAAAGCATGGGCTATTGAGGAGAGTCTTGTTGATTTTCTATTTTATTTCATGGTTTATAGAAGCAATATTTACTTGACTGGATCAACCTTCTTTTCAGATGGAAATAATTAACAGGTAATATAAATGGATGCTGTTGTGTCTCATATTCTTAAAATTCTAAGTTTCCATGAGTAGTTGGTAATTATTCCCAAGTTGAAGACATTTCCCATGAAACCATCTACTTAATTCTAATGAACTATCTAGGTTGCTCAAGAGGAAGAAAATGTAATTTAAAGCTTTTACCATGTCTTTATTAATTCCTATATTTATTTCCTTTGTCTTGGCACCTTGATTCTTTTTTAATCTTTAGGAATGTTGTTATTCTACCTAGTTATACTTCCAACAGAATTTTACATATTGGTAAGAGTACCTTATAAAAAAGAAAATCTATGTACACACCTTCCCACACTCTTGTGTCTAGACAGTTCTCAGGTGACTGCCGGAGTTATTTAATAAAATCCATGTAGTTGGAGACATTAGTATTTATCGCTAAAATGATCAACCTTTTAACCATAAAATCTAGTTGTATGAAAAAAAATATTTCTGTCATTAATATGCTTTTAGATTCCACAGTAACAAAATTTGGAAATTGTCCTCAGCGATGTGAAATTGTATCAAAGATTCCCAATTTGATCAAATTTCTTTGGCAAGCTCAGTGCTGAAGGCAAGAAGACTGCAGCAGAAATTGTAGATAATGGCAAGGGAGGCAAACGTAAGTGTGAGAGTCAGCAAGAGGGTTGAGGATAATTCCACACACTGAATGTTTTCTGACCCTTATTACAAATTCCTTATACAATCATAAATAGATATACATCATGTATATTACTTATTGAGGAGCTACCCACATATGCACACTGAACTAGTGCTATATAGCCTCAAGATACTACATCTATCAATCAATATCTATATCTATATATGTATACACACATATATACATATACATACATATGATCATATCTGGAAGCAGAAACAAATATCAGGGAAAAGAAAAGAGGCTCATTCATTTTCAGGAAAGTCAAACACAAATCCAAGGAAACACATACAACTCAGTAAAATCTCAGGTTTTGTATTTTGAGGGTAAAGATAGCAAGGTACATAGGGCACCACCCAGAGTCTTGAGACTACCTCAAACTGGTGCCATGGCTTTCATCTTTTTCTCCCTCAATAATAATAATGACAATAATATCTTCCACATAGGAATTTGGGGCAGATTTTTGTTACAGGAATCTAGAAATATGAAATGGTTTGCACTATCACATGCAATGTAAAATAAAATACTTAAAGTGGCAAGTGCTTACAAAAAACACTCTACATATATTACTTATAATGACATAATGAAGTCTGAGCTATTCTTCTTTTTGCATGAAGTTTTTTAAATAAATTAATTAATCTTACATCCTGGTTATGGTTTTCCCTCCCTCATCTTCTCCCTACATGTAGTTTTAAAGTTGAAAATACCTGAAAAATAACAACTATTGCCATTTTTGATTCTGCTGCCAGCATCTCAGTGGTCAATATGCTCCATCTAGAACTGTTAAATGCCTGTTTCTCCTAGCTGGAACATTCCCTCCAGGAGCGGGAGAGGGGCTCATGAGGCTCATGAGGTAAACTGAAGGTCACATTTCTGGGAGAACAGAACCTTGGAATTTTCTCAAGGGCCCCTTTCTACCAGTCTAAGTGGGAGTACACAGATACTGTGCGAGGGAGACCGGATAGCTGAACTACAGCGAAGAAATTACTAGACTGTTAAAGATGGCCCAGGGTTGGCGCTTTTGTAAGTGGTCATTCACGTTCCTTGTGAACTCTGTCTGAAATGCCAGTAAAACAACTCATTAGGTCCCTGAGAGAGACACCGGCATAATCATTCCTCTGGCTTGCTACAGCCGCCCTCTCTGTGATGAGTAGATAGATGTGTGTACATCTTCCCAGGTAAAGACTGTCACACAAGACCCAAATCAAACAGGAGCACATCTTATCCCCCTATTCTACACTAGAAACCACAATTTTAGATACTACCCTTTTGAGGTGATTCTGAGTTTTAGATAATTGGTTTTTTTCTTCTCTGCTTCATGAGATTTATCGTTCCAAAATCTGAGATGCATCAGGATATAGCCCATTTCTTTCTATGGCTGTTACAGACATTTATGCTCACGTGCATTCACATGTACACACACAGAGCCATCACTATTCAATCATGATACAGATCGGCCGGGGATGTGCAAATTCACTATGGTGTTTTGTTTCACATGAAAACCTTTAGCAAGGACAAATGGAAATGGAGCACGGTTTACAACCACACACTTAAGGCATCCTCGAGCTAGGAGTATGGTATTTCAACGTAGTAATATAAACATTTTTAATACTTACCAGGGTTGGCAAGAATAATCTACTGGTTTAGGTACCTAGGACATAAAAAGGCAAAAATAGATTAAGTTTACTTAAGGGTAGCTTTCCGAAATCCATCATTCATTTGGTTCAGCTGACTCAGCTCTA
Organism: Arvicola amphibius; assembly: GCF_903992535.2. Classification (NCBI taxonomy): domain Eukaryota; kingdom Metazoa; phylum Chordata; class Mammalia; order Rodentia; family Cricetidae; genus Arvicola; species Arvicola amphibius. The sequence goes on along the minus strand of NC_052060.1, from coordinate 20,891,261 downwards.
TAAAACCCTTAAGTAGCACAGTCCTGGAACTATTCGCTAGCTGGTTTACACAGAATGAGTCATAGTATATGTCTGGTAAGTAGAAAATAATTCATTTTGCTTTATTTCATTCTTTCATGCATTTGTCTACTATACCTTCAAGGGAAGATAGCAGAATAAAATGAACTAGAAACCTTCAATATTCACTACAAGACAGTTTAATCCAACATAAAAAAATAGAATGGCAATGTTTATAAAGGAAGGAAAATAGCACTTCCCTTCCCCAAGATGAAGAAAAGGAAGATGTGAAATAAACAGTACACACTGGATTTAGATGCTACTTTGCACAAATTTTGAACTCTGCTTTAAAAATCTTCCAACAAGGAAACATTTCATTCATTAAAATATCATAGAAAATATTCGCACCTTACTTTTCTCATATAGAGACCTGCACAGGTGAAAATATTAAATTTTATGTACAAATAAAGCAAGCATCTTATAGCTGTTGATGACGACTAGAAAATGAAAAAGCTGAAGAATGTATTCCAGTAGTCAGAAAATACCCAACAAATCACATGCCACAGAAAGGGTGGCTATTTCCAAGCTATTGAGGAAAAGGTAGGCTATAGATAGTTCGTTTTGAGTTTTAAAAACCTTCATGAATCAGTAAGTCCTTGACAGACACAGCCCATGCTGTCCCTGGGTCTTTTACAATGCAGGGAGGCTGGGAAGAGGGAAGAGATAAATAGGTAAGAACTCCGAAACATTCTGCCTGCTGTCTCTCCTTTGGCTGGAAAAGGATGGATATCCAAGAAGTAAAGAGTGACATATAATTTCACATCAGACAAACAACTGAGGCCATTCCAAGCCACAGTTCCCTAGAGGAGCCTTGGTTCTTCCCCGGGTATGTTCTGCTATGTGGGTCCTTGACTACTGTTCCATTTTGCTTTCTGTGACTGCAATAAAACACTAACCAAAAGCCACTAAGGGGAAGAATGAATATTTAACTTGTATGTCCCCATTATAATTCATCACTTTTGGAAAGTCAAAGTAGAAGCTCAAGGCAGAAGCTTGAGGCAGAAGCCAAGGCTAGCTTGCTAGCTTTCTCTCTGGCTCATTCTTAGGTAGCTTTTTTTTTTTTTTTTTAAATACAGCCCAGACACACTTGCCTAGGGATGGTGCAGCCTACTGAGGGCCGGGCCCTCTTGCACACTTATTGATCGAGATAATCTCACACACATGAGCACAGGCCTATCTTATAGGAGCAATTTCTTATTGAAGGTCTCTCTTCCCAGATTACTATAGGTATTATTACATTGGCAATTAAAACTAAACAAAAATATAACCATCTCAGATCTCTATAACGAGGACAGAATGCTATATTTTCCTATGCTCTTCCTAACTTCTCTTTGGTATATTTTAGAATTTTGTTTAACCAACACTATTGTGTCACACTTAAAGCTATAGATCACTTCTGGATACCTTTTCTTTTTCAAAACTTTTATCTACTTATTTCTTTTTTACATACCAATCCTAGTTCCTCCTTCCTCTCCCCACCCACTCCCTTTTTGTCCTTTAATATGTGCTTCCTATAGTCCTCTAATGTCATTTTCAGCCCTCATCATAGATGCCTTACATTGTTAAATTTCTACTCTGGACAAGTAAAGATTGTAGATAACTTATTGGGAATGTGTGTACGTATGGCTCATACTTCCTACCCAGAAGTGCGCTTTTTAAAATTAAACGGGGCAATTAGAAATGAACCTTCTCAGTGTTTGTTCATGTAAAACTAGGAAGCAGGCATTAGATTTCTAAATCGACAGTGATTTTCTTGCAAAACTTTGAACATACTAATTTTTATTGTTTCAGATATCGCATTTTCATGTTCTAGAGTCTCCATCCAGTTCTTTTGCAACCATTTCAAGTTCTATGCTGAGGTGCCCAATCTACTCATTCATTATGAACACATCTCCCTTTGTGTTCTGAACACGGTTATGAGAGATGGTTTCTGAGTGTGGTTTATGTTCCTCTGCTTCTTTATGTGTCTGTGTTGTAAAGACTAGGCTATCATTCAAGCTGCAGGTGTCTCTTGTCTCAAGCGGGAAGTTAACCTAGCTAAATGGTAACTTTCGATTGTCTCCAGTGGTAAGCAGTTGAGGATTTCTCTTTTAACTTCTATTTGCCCAAGCTGAGGGATTTACTGTCTTCACTACTCAATCAAAGATTTTGAGTTTACACACAGAACTTGAGGTTTCTCCTTTCCATAACTCCATCCTTTCAAATGTTTTCTCCCACCGTATATTATGGTGCTTCAACCTCCATACTCCAGTTCTTCAAGGCAGAGAACTATGCGGCTTCTATCTGAAGTTTGGCTATGCAGAATGCTATAACCCCATGCCTGTATTCAAACCAGGAAACTCAACAGCACGCCCATTTCCACATGTCAATCTTTTTGCTAATTACCTGCCTCAGACAGGTTTAATTACTATTTAGTAGTTAATGTTTTTTTTTTTTTCCATTAAATTAGTTACCTGGGAACTAGCAAAATGGAAGATCGCCCCTGACTATCAGTAGACATGTGTAGCTTCCATTACCACTGCTGTTAGTTTGGAATCTAATTGCCAATGCTTTTCATAGGCATTTGTCTTTTCTCTCAGGTTGGACTTAATGCCATCTTTAAAATCCTGAAGTTTCATTAAAATACATCTAGCTGCTGATTAATTTCAATTACTCATCTTTATTTTTTAAATTAGTTTTATCACAAATTCTGGAAAGTTCTTGGCTATGACTTATTTGAATATTGCTTTTTTACAATTATCTTTAATCTCTTCTATTTGATACATTTGAATCTTATTCCATTCTCTCTTACAGTTTCCATTGCCTAATCTCTCTGAACTCATTTTAGAAACTCCTTCAGATTTCTCTTCCAATTTTCTACTCACCCATGTCTGAGAAGCCATCTAATGCACCCATTAAGGTCTTCCCTTCAATTATTAGATCTGAGTCTCTTATTGAGAAGCCCAGACAATCATAAAGTGTTGTAATCTCCTTTTATCTCTTTTTTGGTTATATCAAATATAGAATTTTTTATTTAAGTATCTTATCCTGTATTTGCTTCTTGAAGCTAACTCTACATTTTGTGTCTGCTAACCTTAGCCTAAGGTAGTCTGTTTCCTTGTCGATTAGATGATTCCAAATGGTAAATTTCTGTCCTCTGGAACTTTATCTGTAACAAACCATAGGGGGCTGCTATCTGTGAAGAGGATAAAACCGATATAACATGTATTTTTACTTGGGGACCAACAGATGTTGAGCCATTTTAAATTATATTTCTTGCTAAGGATGATTTAGGTCACAGGAAAGTATGAATTCTGGTCCTACATACAGATGACTTCTACACTGAAGTTGAAGAATCTTGAAGGGATTAGTCTCTCATGCTTGCTATCCCCCAGGCATACCTTGCTTTTCCTTTATCTATCCCGGAGCGAAGACCAACAGAAGTATCTCCTTTGTTAGGTGGCGTTTTACAGGAACATGCCCTGACAACTGCCAGATTCACATTTATCCAACTATGCACGATGTTGTAGCCCAGCCTCTGTCTCCAATCACACTACAGTCATAAATTAACTACCTCATCTATGTACAGCTTTTAGCGGCCCACCCTGGAGGGTCTCACTAGAATATCTCAAAACTTCTGAAGATGCAGGAACAACACACTGAGATAAATACAGTTTCAGCTCAGAATGGAATTCACAGTACTACTCAGGGACTCCTGATAACATATTCAAAGGGATGGATGCGGCTTTCAAGCTTTCAAGCTCATGCAAGGCTTTCCCCCTCTTTAAATCTGTCTACTTCCTTTCATGTGCCTTGCCCTATAGCTAAAAAAATAAGTATATAATTTCATTACATAAGTAGTTCTCTTTAGTAGCCACCTGTTAACTGGAAGCTATAGAAGCATTCATATTTACCTGGTTGTTTTGCTCCTGGTTATGTATGAGTGTACTACTCCAGTATCTTCAAATATCTGAGTATTATTTTCCTTCTAGGCAGTTACAGTAGATTCTATAAACTGATTTCATTCACTAATTACCTATGTGCATTGAGGCATCCACATTTGCTGTTTTATCCTTTGCACATCCATTCAAACACATTTGAATGTGTTTTTACGCCAGGCTATCTTTAAAACAAAGTTCCTAAAACTCATACAAGATGTAAACAGAAAATAGTGCTTTTTATATCAAATGCTTATCCAGGTTCCCAAATGTCTGAATATTAAAAATCTCTTGCCATTAACTATTATGTAAATATTGCTGCTTATGTTTGTACTCATGAGAATGAACCTATCTATCATAACAAATAGAACAGCAAATCCTTTTTTTAAAATTCTCTTTCCTTTTCAAAAATAATTAAGCTTGGATAAATGGTATAAGATTACATCCTTAAATTAAAGGTGACAGATATTACACTTGCAATATCAAAAAGAATATGCAGTTGAGAAATACAAAATATAACAAGAAAGTTTACTTCAGAATTTTGAGGACATTTTCCCCTCAAGTAATCATATGCATTGTGTTAGTGAAGAAATTTCATTACTTTGCATTCACAAACTTTAAGATTATGGGGAAAATTATGACGTTAAAATAACTCCACCCCATACAGAAATGAATCAACAACACACAGCATGAGAAAATGCATTTACATGATATTCACCCATATTTTTGAATAATAGTCATTCATTTCCCTTTTATCCAGAAAATTTCATTATAATATTAAATAAATGGAAAGGACATTCTGAAGCATAGACAGTGTAGTCCGAGTCCTGGTTGAAGAATTTGTGAACTTTTTACTCTCTATCGTCCCATTAAAGACACCAGCTACAGTGTAAGTACTTCTTGTAACTCGAGTGACCAGAAATAAGTTAGACTATACTATTGATGCCCAGGGAAAAGAAAACCTTGCCCAGCACTTCCACTCTGTGACCCTGGGTTACTTCTCCTAGGAACCTTTAAATGTCTTTGTAAATTCTGCTATATTCTCATCCTGCATATCTTTTCTTAACATTTGAAATACTTTCTGGCACAGATTAAAGTATTATCTGTGGGGTTATATTCATGCAGGACCTGCCCTATTAAAATACCGATAAAACTATTGAGAACCTAGGCAGTCACTATCCTTTGCACCTTTATGCACAGTTAATCACAGCATCAAAGCCAAATAAGATGAGAAGGAAGTGAACTATGAGAACTTACACAAGGAGATGGTTTGACAGCATCACTTGGGAAAAATCCAACTTCTCCTGAAGCTAAATTTCGTCCCTAAATTGGAAAAAGAAAATACTACTGAGAACAAAATGATAATGCCATGTTGTGGTTTATACAGTGTTGTCCAACTTGGGATCTTCAGGTTATTTACATATTGTATATAGGACTCAGCATTAACTACTCATGGGCCTGGAAGAGGAAGCAAAGGCAGATACATTTTCCATCACTGTTGAATTTTCCATGTGGTTTCAGGTTATGGTTATAAAACAATCCATGCACTTGTCAACAAACCATTTAACTATGAGACCTTTATATCTCTCAATCCTACATGCAAGGGAAGCCTAATAAGGTTTGACAATTACAAAATTATTACTGCATTTAATATAGTGATATGAGTTTTCATTAATTTTTACAATCGCCTTTTATGGTAGAGTCACTTACTACCCTCAGTTTTGTAGATGAGAGAAGTGAGGTATAGAGAAAGCAGAGGATTTCCCTGCAGTCATAGCGATAACAGATACCAGATGCAGAATTCAAACCCAGGAGTTCTAACTCCAGCGCCATACAACCTCTCTGTGCAAGGATAAGGCTCACCAAAGAGAAGGCTGGAAAACAAAACCAGAATGTTAGCTGGAGCCCCTCTATAATATCTAAATTTTATCGCGGATGATGCTGCTGTGCCAAAGGTATTATGTACTTTTAAACTCAATCAACATGAAAAATTGCTCCTGAATTTGGAGATGAGAATAACACTAGGGAATTGGTACCATGGTACGAGGAGAGAAACTGGAAGAGGAAGCATGGGCGTTAAAGACACTCCCACTTGAGGAACTTGCCTGTGAACTAGATTTGAGCAGACAATACAAGAAGAGTTAAAGACTAGGAGCCAGGTCAGTTATTACTGCAAGAAGCAATCAGATCACTCATTCAAACAGGTAACATTGAATCACACAGAGAAAGATCTGGGTAACATAGAAAGAGAACTGTGACGGGAGACAATGTAGAAAGAGGACAGAAGTAGGTACTAGTGCAATGGGCAAGGAGGAAGACGTCTTTAGGAAGGAAGATTCAGAAACTAGGGAGGGATGACAGGCAGCATGGTAATTAAGACTGGAATGAAGTGCTTCATTCTTTATCTGTATTTACTGAGTATTTGATGAAACTTTAATGGGAGCCTGATACAAAGGAGAAGCAGAGTTTTTTTTTGTAAGAGTAAATGATACCAATATCCTACCATACACCTCTTCAGCACAAAACTGAAATAGAGCCTTTTCATACTTATAGTCTGCTCCTTTTTCAATGCTCATATGACCAGCTCACTCATCTCTTATATAAAGCATTCTTCAAGCTATATATTCACATTAGATCTATCTATGAGGGTTTTATTAACCTTGAAGGAAGACATATATCTGAATTTTATTCTTTTATTCTTATATGAGCATTTTATTCTGGGCCAAACAATCAGTTCATTATCTATTTTATGTCTATTATAAATGCCAGACATAGTGAATAATCTGTTAGGTATTTTCCTATCTGATATTTGTTCTGTGAGTCCATTAACATGTTCAAGGTCAACCTGAAAACATTCCTGTTTCATACTATGTGTCACCTGATATGTCATATGCTATCTTTGTATGCATTTATTCTGCAGGGAATCTTGCATCATGTGATGGAACTTAGGTAAATTTAACATTAAAGGTCTGAGTCTTTTTATGAAATACTTTCTTTGAAAAGGACCTGAGAAAATAGGTCATAAATTGCATATGGTGAAAATAGAGGCAACTTTATGAGCCATTAAACAAATTAAAGCACACAGAGAAAATATTAAATTATAATAATAATAATGCCCTTTTTCTGAAAAGCAGACTGCTTTCTGTAGAAAATATATTAAACTAAAATTATTGATAACTTTCTCTGCTATTCCCGAATATCACAAATACAAATGCATAGTCAGGCACTTACTTACTTGTAACTGACCTTAGGCTTTAACTAGTCCTCGCTTTTCTTCAAAAGACTCTACAGTGGATCATAATGAATTTGAACTACTTTACATTTGCCAGTAGAAATAAACCTATAATCTACCTGTAGGGAGAAACACATTAATGCATGCCAGGATGCCAGAGTGAAGACTGCATTTTTAAAACCACAGACAAGAAAGGCTTAACATGACGGAGGATGTCCTCCAAAAATCTTAATCGTAAATTGCTTGGCTTCTAACTTTGTGAGGAAAGAAAAAGAACAAATTGCTTTAAGAAAAATATGATAACTCTTCCCTGTGGCTCATTTATCCCCCTAATACTCTCCGGATCGGAGCATTAATGCACTTCTGAAAGAGCTCGGGATGATTTGAATCAGATTTGGAAAGCCAAATGTAAAAAGGCTAGATTCATGGTTATTCATGAAAGGTGGGAAATTCTCCCCCATTACAGTGCCCTAAACACTCAGAGCATATGCATGGCAGTGCTGTGTGAGGCTAGCGAGCAGTTTATCTCACGTGGCTAGTCGCCAGAGCAACTTCCACCCTGCCCAGTTATGTCTCCACTATCAGAAATAAATGGCTCGGCCACTACGAGGGGAGAACATAGAACAAGACCATGAATTATTGGAATATAGATGAATAAACATAGGAATTAGTTTATTGGTTGACAGGTAGGTAGCTATTAAGTAGACTGGATGGGTAAACAGAATAGATGGGAACACTTATTTTTTTTTAAATCATTCTGATGAGCTTTGTAAAGACAAGCAATAAAACAAATGGTCCAATAACGGGAGGTGACCAGTTAGAAGAAGACTCTGAAATGGGCGTTTATTAAAAAATGATGCATGGTTACTGCTGTGGCCGTATTGTAAATGCCCCATTCTGTGAGACACATGTCCCTGCTAGTTCTATGCATGCATTTAGAGGGAGTGTCCCAGGAAGGGAGCACCGGGATAGCTTGCTCTGTTTCTTGGTCTGCTATAAAAAGCTGCACAACCACAGGCAAGTCACAGAGGTAAGCAATAATAATGACAGGATCACCCATAAACGCCTCATCAGGTTGTTTTAAGGATGGAGGAATTAATACGTATGGAAGTCTTTTGAAGATGCTGAGTAGTCATTTTCTCTTTCATTCATAATATTGTTTTCCGGTTCTATGGTGGTATGCAAGATATTCATCAGAGTGGCTATAGGAAAGGGCCAGTTCCGGTGCCCTCTCCTCCGCTGCTCAAGGAACAAGCTCGGGACATCTCCTTGGACACCTGAGAACCCCTCTAGAGATCAGTCTCTTGCCAACCCTCAAATGGCTCCCTTAATTAAGATATATACTTCCCTGCTCCAATATCCACTCCTCCTCCATCCCAACTGTCCCATTCCCCCAAGTTCTCCCCATCCTCCCCTTCTCACTTCTCTCTCCCCATCTCTCCTTAACCCCACCCCACCCCCACCCCCAAGCTCTCCATTTTTTGCCTGGAAATCTTGTTTAATTCCAATATCCAGGAGGATAACTACATGTTTTTTGGGGGGATTCACCTTCCTATTTAGCTTCTCTAGGATCATCTGGCGATGGTTGGCGATAGAGACAGAGACCCACATTGGAGCACTGAACTGAGCTCCCAAGGTCCAAATGAGGAGCAGAAGGAGAGAGAACATGAGCAAGGTAGTCAGGGCCGCAAGGGGTGCGCCCACCTACTGTGACCGTGGGGCTGATCTAATTGGAACACATCAAGGCCAGCTGGACTGGGTCTGATGGAGCATGTGATCAAACTGGACTCTCTGAACATGGCTTACATGGAGGGCTGACTGAGAAGCCAAGGACAATAGCACTGGGTTTTGATTCTATTCCATGTACTGGCTTTTTGGGAACCTAGTATGTTTGGATGTTCACCTTCCTAGACCTGGATGGAGGGGGGGAGGACCTTGGATTTCCCACAGGGCAGGGAACCCTGACTGCTCTTTGGACTGAAGAGAGAGGGAAAGGGGGAATGGGGGAAGGGGGAGGGAAGTGGGAGGAGGTGAAAATTTGTAATAATAATAATAATAAAGAAAAAATAATATTGTTTTCCAATTATTCTCAAAATATTCTTTTAAATTTTTACTGCAAATTGACCGGTCACGTTCTATTAAATACAAATGCCTAAATCTATACATAACTCCATCATTCCCCTTGCATCCAGACAAATGGACTGTCACAAATAACATGGACTTTCATTATCACTTCCATTTCAATGGGCAAACTACATTCTGGAGCATCCATTGCCTTACACATAGGACTTCCTTTAAATAAACATAATCATTCCTCATTTCCTACCTCCTAAACAGGAAGGATGGTAGCTATTTTCCTGCCGAAGAACATGGACAGTTGTCAAACACCATTGTGTATAGTTAAGTACTGGATGGTTACAGTGAAGAATCCCAGAGTCTACAAGTACACACACAAAAGAATGAAAGGGAATGAAAGCTACTTACTTTGTAATTTCAGGTTGCATGGGGATAGGATATTTGAACTTGGCTAATGTATGAACTCTAAAAGCTCATGAAGTGAAATGAAGGCTTAAAATCGCCCTTTCTGGCGCTGTTCGCTTCTACATAGGGAGCAATTGGCACTTACAGCTCTGCGTAACTTTGCCAAACTTCATCCTTGGGCCCCTCCTTTGAAATCACACTTGATGTTAGTTTCTATAGGCTGATCATTGGGTCGAGTCATGACAATGTTTGACAAAATCCACAGTTATATTCAATAGATTTTCTAATTCATGTGAAACCGTTTCTCTTTGCTCCATCTCTGGAATTTTGGTTAATTGAAGTGGAAAAAAAAAGTATCGCTTAACATCGAAAGTTGTAAAACATACTAAAGGGAAAAAAACTACTAAAAAAGTCAGAAGCTATGTTGTTCCAATTGTTAGATGTGAGGTAAGTGCAACAGCGGAGTAGTTTCCCTGATATATGTAAGAAATGTCTATAGCCAGGTCTTTGTATTTCTCCAATAAGAAAGGGTGCTCTGGTTACGGTTACTTGTATCGTGAGGTTTTCCTCTCAGCTCTTACTGGGTAAGATGCACAAACTGAAACCCTGACCCATTTCCTCACAGCAGGTTTTTATCCTGGTGAAATAAACAAGAAGCTTCATTGGTGGAAGAAAAATACCAGCAAGCTAAATCCAGCCAGCACATAGGTGAGCCACATTGCAAGCAGTTGCTCAACACAAACCCTGCAAAGAAGGGCAAGGCTCAGCTACATTTTGGATAACATCCCACTTGGAGAAAAGCTGTGTAACCCCACTGGCAAATTATTCCAGGCTCAAAAGGACACAAAGAAATGTTTTTTCTAATCATGGTAAAAAAAACAAGTATGATTTCTTAAAATTCTAGTCAGAGTAAACACAGAGGGAATGCTCTAAGTATTAGCTTTATGTGATCAATGTTCATGAAACATTAGGCATTTTTAAAGGAATTATTTTTCTCCTGGGAGCAGAATCAGCACTTTGAGGAAAAGTCTGATGCTTCACTGTGCACAATGCACTGGGCTAGGCACGTGGGGAATACAAATGGACAGACATGGCCACTTCAAGGATCATTTGATAATGTCATTTTGCCTATTAACTTTTTACCTCTGTTATATTTTCATAGATTTTAATGGGCTTTTACATCACAGCAATCATGAATTAATAGTTTGCTGTGATCGGGGCATCTAGAGCCTGGTGTTCTGTTCCTGCCCATTTGATCATAACTGAGTCACTCAACCATTTTCAGTTCCAGTATTCTCTTCCATAAAGCAGAAAATTAACCCAAGGATTCCCAAGGTTTCCAGTATTAGTCAAATGCTCTATTTAGGTGCCTTCCATGAATGTTATAGTTCCAGTTTGTTATTGTTGTCCCCCATGACAGGATTTGTATTTAAAATTTGTTCATCAGGGATGGTAGGGATCAGTAATTTAACCTGATAGCATTTACTAAGAGAAGTTAAGGATGTTCTCCAATTTTCATTTGGACTCAGTATGAAGTCGTCTATTTACTCAAGCATATGGAATTGGCCTGTTAAGATTTAGATTTGATCACTGAGTCTTCAGGGATTTAAATCATAACTAAAATTCAATAAGTTACAAATTCATAAATCACTTGGTCCAACATCTTAAGGGGATGTACATGTATTCATGCTCTAGTGAACTATGGTGTGCAATCAAAAGCCACCCCAGAAGGCAATTCCAGACTGACAGCCCATAGAACATATGTTTTGTTGACATAGTCTTTCGGTAATTGTGCAAGAATGTAGCTTACATGGTAGTAACATAACAAAAAAAAAGGTTGACAGAATTTCTCAGAACTTTATCCCTAAAAGTCTCTCTGACTTTCTACTATGAAGGGACTAACCATATGAACTTGTACTTAGGTGGTAGCAACCTCCTCAGAGTACAGGATAACTTACACTTTTTCCTGTGCCATATTCAGCAATGCAAGTGGAAATGCAAGGAAGAAAATTAACCAAAAGTGTCCATCTCCAGAGTTAACCATTAGGACCTCACCTACTGTGTCAGGAGCTTGGGCAATTCCCATGATACAGTCTATACACTCGGAAACATTCTTGCAAACCCTGCTTACGATCTACTCAATGAAAGCCAGTTGGCAATTACCCAGGGAAAGTGTTTCTTACAAGCCTTTACTAATGTCTATTATCATCTATAATCATCTCTCCAGGGCCGCCCTGGCTCCATTATAGCCAGATGCTGTCTATTTCTCCTTTCCTGTAATTAGGGACCATGATGATTCTCAGGGTCAAAATCCTCGATATTTGGAGGCAAATACCTGTCAAAATAAAGGTCTGGTGATTATAGGATCTACTGACGAACTAAGAATAGCTTTGTATCTATACACACACACAAGCTCAATTTTGCCTTGATGGCTTCTCATTCTACAGGAGAGCTCAGAGACAGAGTGGAAGCACAGGCAAACTGCGGGCTCTTAACACCGGGCTACCACACTCAACAGGGGTGCTGCGTGATCAGAACTGAGTCTTCGACTCCATAGAGAAATGTTTTCATGGCAAGAATCTGACCTAGGGAAAAATACCTGTCAGTCCCCACAGAGGCCAAGATGCTGACTTCTTATAGCATCTAAGAAATGAGTTGGGTTTGTTTTTGGATTTAGGAATCTGTTTTCTTAACAAAAGAGATCTGGAAATACTTAATTCTGGTAATAACAATTCTTTAATGTTTCTAACTTCCCTCTGACTTGGATACAGATGGGGGACACTTGATCTTTAGATTAAGAGAGAAAACAAAGGGTTTTAGGAAACATTCTGGAGCTCTTAGCAGAGTGTGGACTTCTTATTCCTTTACAGTATCTTACCTAATTGCAGGGAAGGCCATTCCAATACTCTGTCCTCCCTGCACACCTCTCCTCCCTCCTGATCTAAGACTGCCGCAAGTTCTCACTGAGCCAAGTTCTTTCTCCGCAAACTGTTCACTGCACACCACACCACCCTTGAACGTGAATCCTTGAGCTATCCTAGGTCTTCCTCAGCCACCAGCTCCCTGCAAAGTGCTCCTGGTTTCCACCAATGTCGTACTTAAATAAGTCATCCCCTTCAAATTTATAATTTTCACTTTATTGTATAATTATAAGGGAAAAAACAAAAGAAATTTCAGGGGTCAAGTATAGGTATATGGAGGGCAAAATAGTCTCCAAAAGCCCCTATGGTCAGTGCAACTCTTTATAAAAATTAAATGCGATGATTATGAAATTTAGATAAAAAAGTAAAAATTCTAGATAATCATTTTCTTGTACCTGGAAAATTAACCATGTTCTTCTAAACTGTTAATCATCACAGATATACAATTTCTTTCCCTTTCAATTTTTTTTTATGTTTGCTTCCTAAAAACCTCATAAAACCCCCATACGTCATTTAAAAGTCAACACTCCCATTTTATAGTTGAGGAATCTAGGAGTCCACTCTGACAAGATGAATACTTTATGGATCTTTCAAGTGGCATAAAGTATAACTCAGAGGTAAAGATAACGTTGAAATGTATGGGAAACAAATGCCGGGAACAGTCTCTCTGAAGAGTTATTTAGACACATTTTCTTCTAGGCCCTGGAAACAGATAAAAAAAATGATGGTTCTTATTTTCTGTGGAGCTCTATCCAAGTAGACCAGGAGGCAGTGTGGTAGTTGTGTGTTAGAAAACTATTTCTAAATAAGACCCTGGAGAAAATGACCTTAGTATACAGGGTAAATGTCTAATGGTAATGAAGGTTTTAGCTAAGAAAACGAGACAGGGTGATGATGAAGGCAGAGAGTAAACTATCTAAGGATGGGGTTTGACACAGCATGCATCTCGGGAAGAAAGTTTTCCCGGGCAATTCTTCTTTTCATTTCTTTCTTCTCTTAGCTTAACAGGAAGAAAACACATGTTTGGTCAAGCCATGCATGGCCAGTTCACGACTCCTTAATTCTAGGTTCACCGACTCTGGCTTCATGTGAAGTGATTGGTGCATTCCACCTAGGAACTTCTGAACCCCACGACTGATGACTGATTGATCGCCTGACTGATTTTTCAGGCCTCTTCTAGTGAGGCACACGGCAAATAAAAGTCAAATCAAAACAAAAACTTTTCTCAAAAACGGGCATTAAGCAATGATTTTTTACCTCTCAAGTTTTATGCCAACGTAACTGCCTTTGGGAACTCATTGGGCCTAGGTGTTAGAAACAGAAAATGACTCTCTCAATCAAAAAAAAGGGGGGGGGGGTGAAATTGCCACTTGGCTAGCATCCAGTCTTGTGACCAGAAGAACAGAGGAGACCTTGATTCTAATTCTGCTGCTGGTACCTGACAGAAGAGGAGGCAATAAACATTAAAACAACAGCAACAACAAAACCCGCAACTCTCCACAACATGACTTTCTATTTACCCTCTTTGTGGAGTGCTCCATGAACGACTCAGAACACGAGTAAAAAACACTTTCAGTCCTTAAAATAAAGATCATGTAGATGCACGGGTTGTGGCTATGAGGGATCATGGCTATTTTCTACATTATTTAATTTTCTCTGTGGATAAAAATACATATGTTTTGGCACTGATTGCAATTCCATTCTTATAATTGCCTTTTAGTTCCAATTAGCTTGCAAAATTCCCTCAGTAGCCTATTCGGGTATTCATAAATGACAATGCAGCAAATAAAGCCCCATGATCTAGGACACAGGGTCCTCATTGCCTCAAGATCTTTTAAACAAGAAGAAAACACACAGGGAGCACTCACTCTATTGTAATGGAAATTACAGATGGTACATTTGCTTGCGCACCCTCTCCTCCATCCATCCCTTGTCCCTCCCTCCATCTGCTTTCTGAAAATATGATTTGTATATTTTCTATGAAAACACTTCTCCCATGAGAAAGCCACTCCAGCATGAGAGATTCTCTGTCTTCCCATACAATATCACTTAAAAGCAACAGGTTCGCTGTCAGCGGTCAGACAGTGTGAACAGAATTGTTCTGTATGTTCTTAGAAAACAGTCGCGCCTTACACCTGCGCCACAAAATGCAACCCTAAACGGCAATTTCCTACTTGCTATTCATGTCATTTGAAGACAATTTTATATAGCTTTCAAGGAAAAGAAAAGACAAAGAAAGAAAGAAGACGCTGCCAAAACGAATCCCTTAGAAGGAAAGACAGAACACAGTGCATTTTCACAGCTCAATTGACAAGCCATTGTTTGAAAGAAGTTATAATGAGAATGCAGAGAGCCTACTTACTCCAACAGAAATTACTGCGGGGATAATAGCAATGCAGAGGAGACTAATATCTGCTCAAAGAAAGAGAGTCCCTGATACATCCTGGAGGGTAATTTGTATGCTCTGGGCATGGCGTGTGTGGAAAACATGACAGTCTACAATAAACTCTGACTTTCTGAATTAATGAGTGAAGTGACTTGCTTGAAAGAGAAAGCAGCTTAGAAAGCAAAATTTCTTAAAAATGTTCAACTAGACCAAAGCTCGTAACTAGCCCAAAGTCCTTTGAAAGATTCAAATGCAAATTCGTTCGTGGTAAGTGCTTCAAATTTTAATCTACAAGCTAACCTCTGTGTGTGTGTTTTAAAATAAGATTTATGAAAACCTCTTAGCAGAAAAAGAAAAAGAAAAGAAAAACTCAAAATAATGCATCCTCTGTCTTGATGATTTGGACTAGAAACTGGTGGCATTGTTTCTGATCCTTCCAATATGAACCACAGAGTGAATTAAACTCTGTGGGCAATGCTTATGTACTTGAATGGATGACTAAATAGACAGATGGACAGACTGATGGACCTGTCTGGATGGTTGGATACTGTTTAGTGACTGCATTATGATGTCACTGATTTAATTTACAGAGATCATTGTCACCCCACTCAGACTTGCCTGTTTAAGGCATCACATTGGCAGGCAACAGCCAGTAAAACTCAGCAAAGGGATCTCCGACTTCCTAAGTGCTAGCATAGGAAGTGAAAACACTTCACTTGCTTATCTGGTGCTAATTATGCATAATCTCAAACGAAATGGGACAAGGTACAAGAAGAGGTGTGTGAAACTGTATTCTTGAAGCAATTAAAAAAATAGAATCCCTTAGAGGAACACACATATTGAAGGATGCAAACTACAAAGTTTGTGTTTTCTTTGAGCATGAAAATGAACAAGATATGTACATGGAGACCCTGTATACACACCTGCACACACGGAACTTAAAAAAAACTCAACCAAAATATTCTTTATATCTGAGAGCCAATAAGGAGTAAATATGCTAATGTGTTTTTTAAAAATAAAACATGACATTAAACTGGCCAGTTTTCTGCTATGAACCTTCCAAATATCTAATCTGTGAAACAAAAGTTTATTTAATCATGACATCCTCCTTGAGGACTTTGTAGCATCTTTAATCAATTTTTAAAATACAGAAAACAAATGTCATATTCATGTTTGGGGAAGCATATCTTTATTAAATGTTAATAATTTGAAACCATTCCCTTTATTTAGTTTCGACCCTAGCCAAAAATTTGAGTTCATTAAAACACCTTGGGGTTTTGGCAATGTTTAATAGGTTGGTTTTGACTCAATAAGCATATGAAAAGCTGGAGATAATACCATAATTACCATGGAATCATACCAAGTTGATCATCTACTCAGTGGCTCAAATAAGATTTATTTGGGGCTTAATATAAGCCTGGATTCAAACCAAACCCATTGTATCCTAATCTTTAGAAACAGGGTTGTATTCTGGTATTATAATGCACCCCACAGGTGCTTTTAATCAGTGTTATGAACACAGCTCTTGTCTGTCCACCTTATGTGACACCTAAAATTAAGTAACTCAAAGACCTTGTTAAAGTAACTAAAAGACCTTACTCAAGCCATATAGCTATTTGGCCACATGTAAATGACTTCCATCTAAGATGTCTCACTGTGCTACTGTTCCTCCAGCTAAATATCCCTTAAATGACTTATAGGTACTCCTAAGACAAACCTGGCATATGTTATATCTAAGTCAGAAAAGTTAGGTGAATTTTTAAGATGTGTCTGATAGTATAAACCTATTACTAGTTGGTAGGAAGCATGAAAAATTCCTCTAAAATTTTGGGAGACCTAATGTCAAACCAATGAGGGTTCATACTGGAGTGTGAGGAGATCAGAGAAGTTCAGAGCTAGTACTCAGTGCATAAACGCTGTCTGGGATAAATGTGCTTGCCAACTGTTCTCTGTTCTAAGCATTAACCACTCTTCTTCCTAACCATTAGGTCTGCATCCCACTAAGGAACCATGATAGACAAATTTTGTCATTCAGCGTTCCTCCCCATTTATCTTGTGACTCTCTTTGAGTATTTCCAATGCCTTTTTAGCACCACACCAGAGAATTTTCACAATCCAGGCAACTGAAGAGGAAGTGACAATTAATAACAATTTTCTTTTTGTCTAGAAAGAATAGAAGGCAGCACAATTTAGTAAAAAGAGTATGAAGTCAACTGGAACAGAGCGTGAACAGTCCTGCTTTCAAGTATGCTGTAGGAAATGAAGTAAAGAATAAATGTAAATCTGCAAACATTATGAAAAATATTGAAAGCATCGCTTAAACCTACTGTGCTGCAAAAAATAGTGAATACAATTTTAAAAGGAACAATTAAGTTTTATGTATCTATGGCATCAGAAAAATAGGGAGCAGAGAGCTTGCTTAGGAAAACATGATGTGTACAATCCTATCTTCAACAGTGAAATGTCTGTGGGCACACACTGTGCAGGCTTCTAGGAGCCCTGATGAGCCTTCCCCAGGATCTCCACTGTGGTCTCAAGCACACCACTGTTCAGGCACCACTTATGTGCCCCGATAGCTCCAATATTTTGTGCTTACCTTCACTATCTTCTATTGATGTCTCTAGAATGAGAAATTGACTGGCTTTTAGCATCCTCAAGGACGGCTTACCAAGTGAGTTTATTATTAGCACTGCTCAGACAAACCCCACAATATTTTCTGCCTGTGGCTCACTGTTACCTGAGTGTTCTATAGGGAACTCTCTCTCTCTCTCTGGGTATTCAATTAGCATAGTCTCCTTTCCTGTATCTGAGTTCCATGCTTAAAACAATGCAAAGCATCAGAAGTAACACACCAGCTCTGGGTCAGACAGCTCCTGCTTTTCTATTCCCAGGAGGCAGCTGCAACATGCAAAGTCTGATCCCGAAACCACTACAGTG
This sequence comes from Arvicola amphibius, assembly GCF_903992535.2. NCBI lineage: Eukaryota > Metazoa > Chordata > Mammalia > Rodentia > Cricetidae > Arvicola > Arvicola amphibius. Next base: position 20,873,330 of record NC_052060.1, on the reverse strand, counting down.
AACAGAAGTCTAAAAAGTTCCTGAGGAGGTGTCTGTGGTTGACAGCTTCCACAAAGTTCCTAACAGGTCCAGTCCCAAGTGTCCATCCTGGGATTCTAGTCACCGCAGGCCCTCAGCTGTTCAGCATCATGTCAATACCACCTAAGGCAGAAGAGCCATCTTACTAACCTAGAACATTTTGAGAACCCACAAGGCATTACTTAGTGTAAATAGACCAGAATACTACCAGGGTTTCATGATACTGAAAAATACAAAAACAAACAAAAACCATTTCAATCAATCAGCATAAGGAATCTTGCAGTGGTAACCATTACATCATAAAGAGTGTTGGGGCAGCATGAGCTCATTCAGTGGTGAGAGGACCTCAGAAGACACGGCACAGCACGAAAGTTAAGGACTTAGACTCAGGGTCAAGAATTTCTAGGTCTTATTCCCAGTTCTGCCCAGTAGCTATGCAACTTTGGGCAGATTACCCAACTGCTCAGTGGCTCTGCCTGCTTATATTTAAAATAAGGACTAAAACAGAACTTCTTTTCTTTCCAGAATGTTCATTACTAATATATGAGTTAATACATGTAAAATGCACTTATAAATCAACCTTGTGTCCAAAACTGTAAATAAACATGAGATGTTTGTACTTCTTTTGGTCACTATTATAAGGATTTTTATAAATGCCAAGTTTTGTCTGACAATTGGGACGGAAGTAAGAAGGTAGACAGGATAAGAAAGCTAATGCAGGTGGGGCTTTTAGTGAGATGCCATAAAGTAGCAGGTATAAGCACAAGAGGATTGTTCCAGTTTCCTTCATGTTGCTGAGATAAATGTAATAAAATTTCCAGTCAAAAGCAACTTTGGAATTTCAGTTTATAATTATAGGTTACAGTCTATCATTGTAGGAAAGTCAACGTGGAAACTTCAAAGAACTAATCATATCACAGTCACACCCAAGAGCAGTGAGAAACCAATATAGGCATGCTCACTTATTTGCTTGTATTGAACAACTTGACTTGTCCACTCTAAGATAGTTCAGGAACCCCTCACTAGGGAATAGTGCTTCCTACAGTGGCTGGGTTTTATATATCAACTGGCTTAATCAAGACAATTCCCTAATGACATACCCACAGGCCAACACACTGTAGACCATCCTTCATGGAAGCTCTCTTCCTAGGTGACTCCATACTGTATAAAGTTGGCAATTAAAGGTAGTCATCATAAGGATGATGAGGGTTACATTAAATAAGAGAGCAATGTGATAAGAAGTCAGACAAGTAGCTAGGCTGCAGCACTAATTCTGTGGTTCATAAACGCCTCTGTTTGGAAAAAGAAACAGGAACACTGTGTGGCCAGAAGATGAACACTGAAAGACATTAATAAATTGTTTAATCATATCTGAATTTTGCAGGATTATGGAAGATGTCTATAGTAAACAAATTCTACAAGTGAGAAATAGAAATTAAAGAAAACCTCAGATGTCATATGACATGATAGTGGCAGGGCAAGTGTCATAGTTTGGGCAGAATTTTACAATGGAGATGAAGAAATACTCTGAATGTGATTTAGAAGCTAATAAAGGAAAAACTGATGACTAAGAGATATACATAAGAAAGTGAGGGGCGCTGGGCAGTGCTGGCGCACGCCTTTAATCCCAGCACTCGGGAGGCAGGGGCAGGCGGATCTCTGAGTTTGAGGCCAGCCTGGTCTACAAGAGCTAGTTCCAGGACAGGCTCTAGAAACTACAGGGAAACCCTGTCTCGAAAAACCAAAAAAAAAAAAAAAAAAAAAAAAAAAAAAAAAAAACCAAAAAAAAAAGTGAGGGGCAAGACAGAATCTACAAAAATGTCAGACTTGAGTGTCGGAGGTAGATAAATTGGGTGTTTGTAGAACCATAAGGATATATAATATTTAAGCAATATAAACAGTTATTTTTTTTACTTAAATGACATTCCACTGCTTATAAATAGAACATGCATGCTTTGTATGCCCACACAGAGTGTTTATCAAGATTTATCATTTTATGGGCCATAAAATAAAGCTTAACTAATTTAAAATGATCAAATCATACAATCTATATTCTCTTGTGAAATGAAATGAAATTAGAAATTAAGAACATACTAAAGATAACTGTTTAATCTGACTCTAACACCATGTAACATATACATAAAGAGAAAATTCACAAGTTGCTATTACCCTGAATACTTTTTATATTTTTATATACCAATTGGGGGCAATCAATATCTTTTAAGCAAAGACATTAAGAATATTTGGAAAATCCCTTAATACCAGTAAATAGTCTCTTTTCTAAAATCCCAGAAAAAATGAAAGCATTCTGAGCCTACTAAAAGTAAGATGAAGTAGACCAGAGCCTAGGGAGGCAGCAGAAGTAGTGTTTAGAACTTGCAGGACTATCTGCCTGTTAGAAAAGGAAAGCAAAATAAAACACACAAATCATAAACAAATGTGTTACCTTAAGAGCCTAAAAACAAAACTCTCAAACTGTTAACTAAACCCAAAGTAAGAGAAGAAAATAAGAATAATTCCAGGAGCAGCAATCAATGGTGGTATGGAGAGAGAGGAGAGAGAGAGAGAGAGAGAGAGAGAGAGAGAGAGAGAGAGAGAGAGAGAGAGAGCGCAAGAAACCATCGCCTACTTATACGTTGAGACCAGTAGACATCATAGATGTCTTGTCAGACTTAACCAACAGAGCATCCAAGGAGAAAAGAATGGAGCTAGAAAGAATAATGGCACGGTGTCACCACTACAGACTCGAGATACTAAATCAATAGTTAATATTATAACCATCAGGCCATTAAATTTAATGACAGATAAAATGTACAGATTCTTATAAAAAAGGCCAGCTATCTTAACTCACTGAAGAAAAATCAGATAAGGGCTGTCAGCTTCTTACTCATAAAGAAATTTACTTTGCACTTTAAATAAAATGTCCTACAGCCCAGGTAACATCACACTCAGTAGTAAAGAACTTGATGCTTTCCCTCGGATCAGAAATACAGCCATGATACACTTATCATCACTTGTACCTAACACCTTACAGATATTATAGCCATTGCCACAAGGTACGAAAAAGAACTTAAAGGCATCTAGACCAGAAAGGATGAAGCAAACAGAGTCGTTAATATAAAACCTCTGATAGGATACGATAAAGAAAACTCTAAGCCTAACTGAGAATGGGGTAGGTACAGGATAGAAACTCAATACAGAGAACAGTAACTGTAGGCTGGAGAGGTGGCCCAGGGGGAAAGAACACTTGTTACACACGCATGTGGACCTGAGCTCAAATACTCCCAACCCGTGTAGCAAGCAGGACACGGTCATGTACACCTGTAACCACAGCACTGTGGGAGGGGGGAGACAAGTGACTCACCAGCTGCTGGCTGAGTGCCAGGTTCACTGAAAGACCCTTTCTCAGGAGACTAAAGCAGCAGGTGATAGAATGGGATACAGGTTGTTTTCCTATGGTCTCCATTAGCATGGAGTGAAAGCCAGAAGAACATCATCAATGAACATGAAACATACCTGAGATGGGTGAATGTGTTTATTACCTTGATCATAGTGGTCTCACCACACAAACACATGTACATCCAAAGTTATCAAATTATACACTTCAAATATGTATGGTTTATCATATACCTCAAAGCTCCTATTTTTCCTAAGTGGCACTATTGATACAAGTTAGGTGTAGACCTTTTAGGGTTCCAGATGGTGAGTAGAACAAGAACAGAGAAGACTGAGCACACACTGCTTCCCCAGTGAGTTCAGCTTTGAGTGGAAGAGACAGAGGGTGAGGGAATGAGGGAACCCAAAAGAACAAACGACACCAAGTGTTGAGTTACATATTTTGAAACACGAGGAAAGTGCACACAGAAACATGCTATAGAAGAGATGCCAGTGGACAAAGTTGAAAATTTAAGACACAATCCCAGAGAACTTAGACAGCAATGAGGACACTAAGAGAGACATACATGGATGGAATCTACATGGGAAGTAGAAAAAGACAAGATATCCTGAGTAAATTGAAAGCATGGGGACCTTGGAGGAGGGTTAAATGGGAGGGGAGAGTCAGGGAAGAAAGCAGAGAAAAATTTAGAGCTCAATAAAAATCAATTTAAAAAAAGAAAGAAAATTTAGGACAGAAAATTCAAACAGAAAGGAGTCTTGAATAAGGGGACCTTGTGGGTACAAACGAAGCTGTTTTGTGTTTAGGTGGAAGGATTTAAGAGTTGAAATATTTAATTTGTTTCTTTTCTCTCTTCCTATTCTGGGAAGGATGGTGAATGAGAGAATAAATACTTGGGGAAAATGTTGGGATTTCGAGAAAGCCATTGAGAGGATGGAGGTGATAAGTGTTAGGTCACTCTGAAGTGACAAGAGAACAGTGAAACCGTTCAAATAAACACTTTCATGTGCACAGTTTCATGTGCACAGTGCAAGTTTGTCCCATGGTCCTTCTCTGCGTCCTTTTCCTTTGGCCATGAACAAATTTCATTCACATGCCACCCTTCCTAATTAATCTCAACCCCTTCCCCATTATCCTCAACTACAGCAGATAGGTAACATGTTCTTCAACTTTATTGGTAAATACTTCTACATATATAGAAAACACAGGCCCTCTTAACAAACCACAACGTTCTGTTAGCCAGCTATATGAAATCTTAACGCTAGACCATGTTTTTCCTCAACAAAAATACCTAAATCAAATCTTCTTAGCAAAGAGAGGTTTTATCACCAGCAAATATCAACAAAATCAATTACTTCTTACACTTCATATATTTCTGAATAATGCCTAGAGGGTCTCTAAAATGTTTCAGGTACCATGTGTGGGTATGAAACAGTCAAACAGGGCCCCGCATGGCCACTGGCAAGTCAGTCAGGTGTCTTCCATGGATTGAACTCTTAATATATGAAAGTTATGCATGCTGGGTCATACCCACAGGTACTAGGTTTGGGAAAACGTTCCAGCCATGTATGAATTTTTAATAAAAATGGTAATTATGACTCACAGCAGTGACACTGTTTTTCTTTAGTGTTAAAACACTCATGGCCAACATGGGGGAAGTTTAATAAATAACCCTACCAATGCATGTAAGGTTTCCGAAGGTGAAGTGTACAATCAGCTTTTAAAGGCAAGAGTTTTATTTTGTATTCAATAGTCAATCACCCTTTAGATCAGAATGGTTATCGTCTGAGTAGTACCTGCCAAAATGCACTGTGTGCATCGCCTCTCAGCAGTTCCACAGTGTCTCCCGCCTGGATATGCAATGGTGGTCCTTCGTGGAGAGCTGGGGGTGGGGTCCCAGTGTAGTTCCTAATGACTTGCATCTTTGGCAAACCTGAAAAAAAAAAAAACAACAACACACTGTTTGCAATGGAAAAGACAATGATGTGTGGAGGGTACAGGTGCGCTGAAGAAAGGAAAAGGAAAGTCCACTATTAGCATTAAAGTGTTCACTTCTGCCAGCTTCAGGGAAACATCCGAAGTACCACAGATGGAATGCTTCTCAACTTCCCCATTGCCTGAGATGGCGTGAGAATAAGACACATGCTTATCCCCCTGGTCCTTTATATACCTTTTCCTTCCCTCACTGCCAGTCTCTTTTCAGTTGAAAAAAAAAATATTTCTCTTTGAGCTGATGCCTGCTTCATAAAAAACATACCACGTTTTGGAAAAGAATCAATTTTTTCATCAGCTCTACCCTTTCTGCCTATTACTTTTCTCTTGGGCACTGGCTGATTCCATCACTAAGGAGGCTCACCCTTTCTATGTATGTATCGCACTGCCCAGTAGAAGGCGCCTATCTTAAGGTTATCTTTGTAATTCAAAAGAAAAAAAAAAGGTGATGGATGTGTGACTGCAATTCTTGAGACATTTATATGGAGAAAGTCTCTGGGCTCAAATTTAGGCTTGCAAAACAGACCCAACAAATGGAACATGTCTAAGCCAATAGCATCAGCGATATTAAAAACACAGATCCATCCCTGTCTTGCATTTCCTTCCATGTGCAATGAGGGCCTTGGTTCAATATTTCATTTCAGAGAGCAGGCAGCTTCAATTATACAGGGGGCTAATTGCACCCAATGCTGCCCACAAATGTACAACCTCACAATCACTTTTCATTTACAGATGCTGCTGCTCTCTTCTAATAGAGAAATCATTCATAAACATCACCACCTCATACCATTTGGGGGCATGAACTCTTAATTATTATACTTGAGGAGTGTTTATTCTGATGACTGGGGTGACTCGGTAGAAGCACTGTACTCAGTATATGGAGGACCAGTGACTGTCGTTTGGTTCTGGGTATCCCAGATACTTCTAAAAGGCTACATGGAATGTTCCAGCAAAGAGTTTATAGAGATCTCAAAACCCTTCTCAATTATTATCTACTCCCCACCAAGAACAGGCGAGTTGCTATAAATGAAGCAGAACAAAAGTGTTACTCAATGCATTCTTGTTGTTCCAGTCAGGGAAAAGTAGAGCCTGAAATCTGCTTGCCCTCCATTACAGCTCAGTTGCTATGGCTTTAAAGGTACAATATAAGTTGCTATATCTCCCCTTTGCTTCAGGGCCACAGAACCCCTGGGGGGGATGGTGACTTTAATTCTACTTTAATTTTCCATGGAAAGTTTCCCTCCCAGATATTATAAGGTAGCACCTTAATACAAACAACAGACTTTATTATCTTTTCCCCAAAGCAGCACCCCAAGTGAGTTCTCCAGGGCAAAACACTCATCAGACTTCCTTTCCACACGCTAAACGCCTGGAGTACAGAGAGAGCTTATTTTATACTCTATTAAATTGCTACAACGACACCTCCCATATACAAATCCAATGTGAAAAAATGCAGGACGTTAAAACGGATTTAGTAGAATGTAGAATTCTTAATCTGCAGTCTGGGCTGCATAATCGGTCTTCCCACCTTTAGGCTCTGATTTGCACTTCGTCTGTTCTAATTATAAATCGTCAATGATTGGAAAATATCCAGTTTGGTAAATTCCCTGTGCAGTTTTGATTTTCTACCACTTAAAAAAAATATGCTAAAAGCAAGAAAGACTAGTTTTTAAGCCTAAATAACTTATCTGACCTTAAATAGCAAGGCCATTGGAGAGCTGTGACCTTCACTGTAGCTGTCTATGTGACACCTGATGATAATGTGAGTTCTCTGATTGTCAACATGCCCAAGGTAGATATTCTCAAAAAGAAATGATGAAAAATAAATAGATACTTATAGATATTTAGAGAAAAACATTAACTTTGATGGCAGTTCACTACTTAAGTATATATTAGAGATTATAATATAAAAAACTCCAGGTAGGATGCAAGGCTATGAGAAGTCGGGTTCAGAGTGGTGCTGCCTTGAGTCTATTTATGTAGATTGGACTGCCCTAATACCCATAAAATAATAACATCTAAAATGGAAACGAATACATAGAGAAACATGGACAGACGAAGAAAAATGCTCTAGGTTGCAAAGTAGTTATGAGGAAAGCATGGTGATACTTGTTCCTCATTTATACCAGCTCTTATCTTTTTTAGCTATTACTTTCCTAAGGGCAGCTGATCTAATTGCACACCAACAGAGACAAGTTGCTCAGCCTGTTCCTAAAATAAAAATGTGTTAAATTGGCCAGATGAAGGTTCAGCCATGTCATACTCGAAAGTATGTTGTAACAAGTCTCGATTTAGCTACAAACCAACTGGCAAGTGCAGGGTTCTTCAACCGACATGCTTTATCCTTGGGAATTAATTGTAACCTTATGATAAAATAGAATTTATATATTTTGTCCTTTCCACAATAATCTGTGGCTATTTGTTTCTAATGGGTTAATACTTCCTAACTGACCACTGTCTATTGTTAGAGTCAATGAACTGCAGAAATCAAAGGATAAAAGAATGAAACGAGGGCCAACTGATATGATGAAATGGTCACACTGCCCTTTGCAGGCATTCAACACTGGTGGGAAGAATGGGTACTTCCCCAAAGATCCCATCCCCCCCCCAAATAAAAAAGAAAAAAAGAAGGCCCAGCAACACTGTCATGAACATAATCACGTTACAATTGAAATTAAAATCTTACTAGAAAGAAAAGGAGGAATAGGTTAAATCTTCCCAGCAGCACTCCGCTATCAATTTGATACTTAGCACAATCTACCACCACAGCAGGCATCACACTCCATAAATGAGATCAAGAACAGAGAGTGAGTTACATTTACAGATGTTTGCCCTGGGAAGTGGCATTTGCTGTTGATTTAGTAGGAGGTCCTTCTCTCCTACCTAGAGCCTGCCAGACAGGTTCTAAACTCTTTTTAAAACTGACCAGGATGGAACAAGCCCTACTCAATCTCCATGGTAACTCAGTCACTGTACATCCAGGTTATCGTTTGTCTTGCTAAAAGATTCTCTCCCAGTGTGGCCTATCTCCATTGACCTGCCTCCCTCCATCTGGATTACTCCGAAGAAAGCAAATCCCTGTTTTTATAGGTCAGCCTTTCAAAACTGTTCAAGAAAATCCCCACATTCTAAAATAAAATAAAAATTATATTTTTCCTTTGGCGGACTACACATCAAGGGCTGCTGAAATACAAAGACAAAACAAAACAGAACAAACAGAACATGAACCATCGAAGCAGAAACAGAATTTTCCTCGTTGCTAATAATCAGAAACAAACAGTTGATGTTTCTCTTTTAAGATGACCAGAACTACACATTTCATTACATTTAAATCACTAGCTCACTCAGCAAAGCTCCTTCTCTGGGATTCAGAGCTACCTGCTGTCTGTCTGCTCTAGGACTATTAAAAATGGATGCTCGTGCAAGCCCAGGGCTGCTCTTCAAGGCCTGAGAATTCATCCTGCGACTGCCCTCGGGCGCTAACAGCAAACTAACCACGTGCTATTTTAATAACTGCGTTTGGGCCATCTTGGAACTTCCCCGAACGTTATAGAATGAACTATCTCTATCTAAGGGAATATTGTGAAATAGCTTAGCCAAACTTCGAATCCCCACCAAATGGTTATTTTGGCTTGCTTCGCTCCATGCAACAAATTATTACATAACAAATATGTAATACCTTAAATATTGAACCCGTGGCAAATTTTTCTCTTTAAGTTTGAACACACTGGTAATTGTGCTTTCGTTTATGCTACAAGAAAAGATCCCAAGCCATCCTTATGAATCCAGCACATTAAAGAAATGGCGTCATTACAATGATCAAACTCCTGTGATATCCAAGAAGTTCTGGTTCAACAAAACACGTGTAAGGACATACAACACTAAAGTTACAAACATGACATCGATAACAACAAAATGCAAGTGATTTTAAAGGAGAACCTGAAACTTTCCAAAACTGATTTCAGTACCGTTAGAAATGACACACACCAAGACCTCTAAACACCTTCTTAACATGTTAATTCTCAGGAGAATAGTAGAAACTTGCCAGATTAAAAACTATTTCACTGGCAATTTTCACTTAAACCCATAAACATCAGTGAAAGCAACAGTATCAGTCTGCACTGTGTCCTCTCAACAGGGAGAAGTGATGGCTCTAATACAGATTAATATCTAGTCACCATGCTGAGGTCCCTGCCCGAACGCAATGGGCCACCACAGGCTGATAACTTAGAGAAGGAGGATGCCTAGTGCCCAAACAGGCTGTCAGTAATGAGCTAGCCTTTCACCCCTGGGTCTCGATTTAAAATATAAACACAGCCACATTAAAATATAATTAGTCCTACAAGATGTCAGAGGTTGTGCTTGGTTTATCCTAGGAAGCTGATCACAGCCATAACTAATTCAGTCATTCATGTACAGTGTTGTGAGGGCTCCGCAGTGCAGCACACAGAACAAGAACAAGATTCCCGTCCTCACCAGCCTGTGGTTTGCCTTTGGAACACACAGGCAGCAGAATACAGAAACAACTGTACACAAGGTCATGGATTCCCTTACAGGGGGACGTCTAAAGAACTTTAAAATTACTATCCACAGGATTTTTAGAAAAACAAATTTATTTTTTAGTTTAGTTAAGTCTTGGGCAGGATCCTGAGAAATGTGTTTTATCATTTACTATTAGTCTTGGCTGGGGCTTCCAAATTTTGGGCAGGCTTTGAAATCTCCTCTTGCAGATACATGTCTGAAGCCTATGACCAGCATTCACTGTGAGGGAACTTGCTTTTGAGACAACCACAGTGCAGTCATTAGTGCTGGCAGCACTCCAACAAGTCTGCTTAATCAACACACAGGGTGCTGGAAACGGTCCAGTGGGGAAGAAAGTTCACAGTGTACGTGAGGACCTGTACCTGGATCCCAAGCATCCATGTGAAAACACTGGGCAGGGCCGTGAACCTGTAACAACAGCCTAGGGCCTTGGGGGTAGACAGGGAGATCACTGGGGGTTGCTATATGCCCAACCTAATGAAAACACAACCTTGAGGTCAGTGAGAGATCCTCTCTCAAGAGGATCCAGAAGACCGGTGACATGGAGCTCACTTGTTATCCTCCTCCCTTGGCCTCCAACCACTCACCCTCCACATGCACAAACAACACACACACACACACACACACACACACACACACACACTACAGAGAGAGAGAGAGAGACAGAGACAGAGAGACAGAGAGACAGAGACAGAATAGAAACAGCCACACAAAGTTCATTATCAACCCATTACCATCTGGGACTCCCTGAAACAATCTTTGCATCAGGCTCTATAGGACTAAGCCGGGTGGGGGATGCCAGGCTTCCCCTGTGTTCCACACCTTCCAGGGTTCTTTCCAAGAGAGCGCTTTCTGCTCCTTCCTACATCTATAGTCTCCCTTGAGAAGCAAAAGGAGCTTCGGGATGGAAACCATCTGCTCTGACATAAGTAGATAATTTGATGGGGAAAAAAAAACTTGCCTGAAAGAACTAATTGTTCACAGAGAGAACACTTCCCGTCAATGATTTAAAAAAAAATTCATCTAGAGAAGCCTCCTTTTATAAACTATAATAAGTCAAATGAAGGGAACAGTCACTGCTCATATACAAACAAGGATTAGGCATAGAAGCCTTCCCTCAACTTCATAAACAGATTAGTCACCCTCTGGTATTGCCTACCAAAGTATTAGTGAGCTGTGAATTTAGAAGTGAAAGATACACTAACATCCTTTTAAACTGATTTTTAATGGATTAAAAAGACATTATAGCCAACTCAGTTTCAAAAAAATATAAATTCCTGTGGACTACTTTAACACTGAAGGTATGCATTTTAGTGATTAAAAAAAAAACAAAAAACAAACAAAACGAATGATTTCTAAAATCTTGATGTCAGACCAAAGGCCTGAGAGAAAATGCCAGAGACGCCTAGTGGATGTTCATTCCTAGGTGGGTGAGGGCTACAATTTGAGCAGAGCTCTAAGCTGTCTCATTGGGCCTTCAATGATCAAAAAGAATGCTTTTGCATGACTTCAAATAACAGGACCATCGCTTAGGCTAATCACCATATTTTTCACGTTGTAAAACTAAGAAACAAAGGATAAGTACACCAACTGCATGGCCGTGAGAAGCAGCAACTAAGCTAAGTCCAGCATTGCTCTTGCTTTTGTATAACTCTCTGCAGCCTGCCACCTTTAAAATACCCCACAGAACATGAGGCTGTGTCTGAGCATCAGTTCCACCACTGACTACGCTTGTTTCAACATGGCCTGACCCCTTGGACGTGGGGCAAGGAGGGAGACAACTCTCCTTCAAGTGGTACAAGATCACACCTTGAATGCTAGGAAGAAAGTGGTAACTCCTACTAGTGTATTCTAATGACAACGTTTCAAAAAGCTTAAATGAAAAAATTTAAAAATTTTAATTACTAAGTAACTAGGAAAAAAATCTATGAAATTCAGCCCTGGAGAAGCCACATGCAGCTTGTCTGTGTGTCTGTGTGTCTGTGTGTCTGTGGGTCTCTGGGCAGGTGGCTGCATTCAGCTCCATCTGCCTAAAGTTATTATCATTTAAGCTACATCATTCTGTACTTTTGGCCACACCTAAGTGTCCCAAGCACGGCAATCAAGCCAAAGGTTATAGTAAATAGAAGAAGCATGCGAGATACCAGTTACTTAGAGGAAACAGAGAACTGCCCAGTGGGTACTTACTTCTTACTGGGGAATGATGGGCCTGTTGATCAAATATGTTCTAATATACATGTAAGCAAGCTAGATAGCGAAGCCAGCAGGAAACAGTGATTACTGACTTCAAAGAAGAAAAGACACTTGGATCACTATTTTCTGAAAAGATCTTTTCAAAGCCTACTGTGCTGTCCTTCATAGAAAGAGAAATCCAGAGTGGCTCCTAGATGCCTTAGTGGGTTGTTTTCTCTCTCTCCAAAACTAATCCCTGGTCTTTCCCAAAGCAAATGATTATGTTTCTTTCCTACAATTAAAATGAAGCTGTAACAGTCCACTCATAAGAGATACCTAAAGGACAAAACAACAGAACTACAGCAAAATTGATTAAAGGTGCTCCACACCCTACTTTCCTCCCTTTGTTTTATGGGTCCATGCATTTACTCAACAACTTTACAAGTCACTCACTTGAAGAGACTGGCATAGGCAATGGGAATACAGCTATAAATATGATTAACCATGTGTGTATGTGTGCGTGTGTCTATGTGTGTGTGTAACAATAATTAATGAAAAAAGAGGCTGTATATTTGAGAGAGAGCAAAGAGGGGTATATGGGATGGGTTGAAGGGAGAAAAGGGAAGAAAAATGTCTAGTTTTTAAAAAGAAAAGAAATAATTAAAAATAATAAAGTTTTAATTTAAATAGAATACTGATTTTAGATATGATATTGCTATTTCTTTGTCCTTTGAAAACTCAATTATTTTTCCTTCCCCTAGCAATTAAAAATCACTGCTTTTCCTCATCATCCTCTTTCCTTCCTTAACTGTCAAATGGTTGGGCGAATTCTCTCATTAAATATTTAACTTCTCATCTTATTTTACATAAACAATTTAATTATCCTTAAATATCAACATTATATTACTACTTCAGCCTGTTCAAATGAATCATAATAAGCTACCCCCATGGTGAGACACATACTTCTTTTTAGTCATCTGAAAAACACTAACGAAAGGGTAGCTGCATTTTAAAGGCATAATAAAACACAAAAATAATAATGATTAAAGTGCAAACTGTGGACTACAAAGAAAAATATGTTGAAATAATAAATTGTGTCAAGAAATCATGATTCACCTATAAAATGTCTATGGCTGTAAAAGCAAGACTAACAAAGAGGGTTCAGAATGGAGAGTGGGTGGCAAGGTGGGGGGGGGGCATGAATCTGGATCTGGGGCTATAGGTACAGGAGGGATGGGGGATGTATATAATCAAAATATTTTGTATCTATGACATTCTCAAAGAATAAAAACAATTTCAAAAATGAACACACACATTTGTGTACGTGTACACATGAGCACATGTGCATGCATGTGTGTGTGTGTGTGTGTGTGTGTGTGTGCACGCACCTCAGTAGGGAGGAGCAACTTCTAAAGGAGATGACAGGAACTGAATTCTGAAGATGTGAATTGATGCATATCAATGCGAGTTACTTGGGGCAGCTAATGCATGTTATTTACTGCCATATCATTATCATCACACTCAATGTATGTTAGGGATGAGCTTAGATAAATGCTTTTAAATAACAAATCATTTCTATAAACTCACTGAAAGAAAAGAATAAAATGCTGTCTGTGACCTCATTGCTTGATAAACAGAACACCACGGATTCTAATACTCGAATTTTGGTAAACACTTTTATATCCTGGTAATCCTCCCACATTTGAAAAGCACCGCGGCCTTGCATAGAAAAGACATCCTGACCTAGAACTTTAGGTTTTGTTTCATTTCTCAATTAAAACATCGGGGACTGTTGACAGAAAGTTCATATGCAATTACAGATTACAAAAGCACCTGAATATAAAACACCACCTAACACAGCCCATCCTTCTATAGCTGAACTACTCATTTCCCACTAACGCTGTTCGCCATAAAAAATTGATGACCCTACTAGCAGTGACCTTTTCCTCACTTGCTCTATAGTCTGGTGATCTCACTGCTCTTCAGTGAGGACAAACTCTCCCAAGGAAATGAACAAAACTGTTCTTAACCAGCCTTTCATTTTTCATCCCAGCGCCGATTTATGGCATACACAGTGTTGAATACTGGGATTGGCTAGTGGGGGTGTGGTTTAAATGCAAAGAAGGCAGTTATCTATAATGTCAACATACTTGAAATCAGTATCAAACATGGCGATAGAGCAGAAAGGTCTTATCAAGCTCATGTGTGAGAGACAGTGAGTAATTATTCTGTTTAGAACCAACATTTCCTATGCATCCTTAGATAGTGGCTTCATGGAAAATTACTAACAACTCTGTCCCATCCATTCAACAACATTTATTTACTGCCTCATTCCCACCTACTTTGGGAGATATATCCCTTTTGGAAAAAAGTAGTCCTAGTATTATTTTAGGTTTTGCCAGAAAAAGGTCATGTTTTCCCTTTGAAGCTGTGGAACATAATTAGTGGTGGTAAAAAGCCTATGTTTTCTTTTGTTAAAAATGTATTACTTTCTATAACTTTTTGTATATTAAGAAATTACAAAAATTACTTCTGCCATTCATTCAACTTCATTTTGCTAACCCCTACCTGGATCATTAATGAAAATATAATAACAATGCATGGTGATCTTAGGGAGAAAACATGACCTTGCAGAGGTCTAATGGGAATTTTCAAACAAGCATTTTAATACCTCCTTTTTTTTATCACCTCCGAGAATTAAGAATTGATGACAAATGTTCTTAAAACTACCATGATTTAACCACTAAAAATAAAAATTATGGCAGTGTGCTGCTGTTTTATTACCACTGTTAATTAAACAACCTAAAGAATAGGTAAAAACAGAATCCAGGAGAGAAATCCAGGGTGCTGAGATGAGGACCTGGAGAACTGTATTACTTCCCAAATTCTAAGAAATGTCAGGAGATATTGCATCAAGAAGATGAACTCATAAGCCACTTATATGGTCTGGTGATTCCATCACCTATACCAGATAGAGCAGGCCCTTTGCTGACTTCTCAGCTGCTTCTGTTTCTTTTTCTATCTTCTGAATAGACAGAGCCTTATAGATTATACATCTCTGTTTCTGACAGGTTTTAATGACACAAAATCGATGGCTTTGTACAAGACTGCGGCGGAGGGTCCGAAAACAGTTTGAAGAGTTGGTAAGGACTTCCCCCAGCCCACAGTGTTTTGGAGTCTATGTATGTTTAAAACGCATCCATCGTGAGGTTTGTTTCTTCCCTGGCTTATCACCAGATGCTTCATGTGTTTATGAATTATTCTCGATGAGTAGGACTGTGATGATGAACTAGGCCCGTCCACTTAGAGTTTGTAATTAGGAGAGGACAGCCCAGTGGCCAGGAAACCTTTAGCAGAGATACTGACTGACACCAAGAAGGTTACAACTGTTGAGGGTAGCAGACTCTACGCTGAAACTCACGTGTAAGCAGACAGTAGTCAGAGGCAAGGAAGAATATTTTACTGGAATCACACTTAGGACGATCTCTGAGCGAAGGAGTAGCTTCCTCAGGACGCCACAGTCCCATGACAGAAGTGAAGAGGGTTGATTCAGATGTTTATAAAGACTGGCTGAATATTGGGCCACAGAAACTATCCTGATTGGGTAAGGAACACACAGAAAGGACTAGCGAGCAGAAAGCTGGCCGGGATCAAAGGACAGAATGTCTCTAAGAGTGGAATGAGAGAATGAGTTTTATGGATGGAATGAAACAACCCTGGGAGATGACAAGGCTGCATGGCTAGACCTACTACACAGCTTAAAAAAAGAAATAAAAGGAACTTGTAACTATGGAAATGGGACCTTTTAAATTAGGATCTAGTAAGGCAAAACGTTACGTTAAATGTTTTTAGTGCAAAGCACATATGAATGTATTATGCTATTTTTTTAGTATGCTTAAAATATATTTTTGAATTTTATTAAAGACTCTTTGATGAAGGACTACACTTCAAAGCCTTTTAAATTGCTTTTAAAGGGGAGCTATGCAGCCTTTATTTACCATGAACGCTACAGGAAACACATAGTATAAATAGTATCTTCAATGAATAAAATTAACAAACGCGACTTGCTATGTGCTAAAATATTGTTGCTGCAACTCTATTTAAATTGCCACCATTTTATTTTTATCTACATCTGATGGGCGAGAGGCATTGATGAGAGCAGGAAAACGCTCAACTGTTGATGAACGTGAATTTCTATGAAATAATGCCCCTAGTTCCCTGTGCTGACGGCAATGTCCTTTCCTCTACGACACCTTTGGCCACCTGTGACTGTCCTGTAATAAGCTTCCCAGAAAATGTCCTCCGAGAGAAGAAAATGAATAAAGGCTGCTCCTCCCTCACCTCCAACCTCAGCACAGCCTACAACGCACGATGCAAGCAAGACAATAACTTCTTTGCCTCAGTAATTAAAGTAAGATTTCATCTTATGAAACAAAGCCATCTAACAAAGGTTAGGTCAACACAAGTATCAAAGTGACATTTATGAGCAAATTCCACATCCTTAAAGTCATGGCCCCCAAATGAGACTCTGTATGTTTTTAAGCAAAATTTCATATCTCACAACCCACATTCTCTTTACTTTTCCCTTTTTGGCTACTTCAGGTTATAAGCACTGTGGACGAGGGGTGCTCAGAAAGAACTGTTACGCAGGAGGTCTTCATCCTTCCTGACATTCAGAGTTTATAATCTTATATGCCTAACAGTCGTTCATATATCCTGGAGCACATAGGTACACAAGATAAAACAAAGCTCATGATGCTTGCAGACAGTGACAAGTTTCTGGGATTCATAGAACACAGCTCATGATGAAAACACTATTAATCATAAACATGAAACAGAGCTGAAAATTAAAATAGCACTTCTATATTTGTTATTCAGTGATACTTGTTAGCACTTCACAGGTGTGGTTTAAAATGTTCATCCAAGCTCTTTATCAGTAGAACACTTTATCAGTAGAACTTCCCAAGAGAGATGGCAACTTAACTGCTGTTAGGGGAGCCCACAGGTGAAACGTAACCAGAAAGCTGCCACGTGGGTCTTAACTTTGACTTGGGCATTTGGAACTTACATGAGAATGTAAGTATGTCTAAATGTCATTTTGCCTCAGTTCCCTTACTGGGCATAATTCTTCAATATCGCTTTTAATAATTAAAAAATCCCATACCCTTTCAAATAAAGAGCTTCATAAGTGTACCATTGTATACACATAAAATGTACAACTATAAAAAAATACCAAGTGTAAACGGAGAATGCTTGTTTCCTGGCTGCCCAGATCCAAATAATCACATATATAGTATATTAACAACACTGTCTGACCAACTGCTCACAGGTATTCTTAGCTATTTTTTACATCTTAAATTCACCCATTTCTATTCTATTATATTTTATCACAAGGCTTGTGGTTTGTTACCTCTTGTTTGTTGGGTGGCTACATGGCATCTGCCTCATTTGGCCCCAGCATGGCATCTCCTTGACTCTGCCTATACTTTCTCTATATCTCTGCTCAAATTTTTTGCCTGGATTTACTCTGCCAAGCCATTTGTCAAAACAGCTTTATTCATCAACCAATAAAAGCAACACATATACAGGACAACCCACATCATCTCCCCTTTCTGTCAAATTAAAAAGAAAGGCTTTGACTTAAACATGGTAAAATTAAATATAACAAAACAGGTATCAAGCAAGAATTCAGTTACAATATTTAGTCTATTTGTATCTGGCAAAGTTGAAGAAAATATATTATCATCTATTTTATCTTTGTGAGTCTAAATTTTTATATATCTATTATATATCTATTATATATATTATAATATATAATGTATATATATCTATATATATCTATATATAATAGATATATTATATATATAGATATATAATATATCTATTATATATCTATTATATCTATTATGACTAAGAAAAACTATAATTATAACTATCTGTCTTTAACTCTTTAAAGACCCCAGAAGGATATAATATTACCTAAGTAAACAGAAAGTGCATTGTAAACAACTTCCAAAGCTCTAGAATTGACAGAGACATCTTGCTGCCCAAATAATCACCCAAAGTTCTTTTGTAACAATGGGATATCTATCTTCAGGCTATAGGCCCATAATATCTAGCAAACTTTTCAGTGAAGCAGGAAATTTGAAAGGCTGTGTTGCCTATATTGGCAGTTTGTCAGTCACTTTTTTGTGTGTCCTGAACGTCCATTTTATACAGCATACCATCAAGCAGTCCAGGCAAGAAGTAGTTTCCTACCCAAATACCTAGCCTTGTCAATTGAAGGCAAATTCCTTAATGAGTTTCCTCAGTGTCCATCAACCTCTCTGAATATCTGCCAGAAGCAGATATGTCTCACTGTAGAGAAATGTTTAAGTTTTCAAAATATTTTAAATGCCATATTTTGTAGGTCTTTGAAGTATTGAAGATAATCTAACTGAAATATATCTTTAAATATTTAGAAAACCTAACTAACATGACTACAAGTTTGACTATTTTAAGTGACTATTAATATGTAATTTTTAATTATATTTTTAAATGAGCTGCATAAACATACTACTTTAAATAAGAGTAGAAATACACATATAACAAAATTGACCTTAAATTTGTACCAATAAACCAAACTCCATACCATTGTAAAGTATTTATTTCTATATAAGAATCATTTTTGGAAATTTGAGCATTGTTTTCTCCAAACTGTTTCCTGCCTTCTGTTGAGCAAAACATTTTTAGGGTTCATGGAGACCATTCAGGGGAATCTTATTTCACCAAATCACATAAGCCTCAAAGAAATACACAGGTTTTTATCTTCTGTGGAAACAAAAGCAGAACCTCTTTTTCAAAGAATCATATCCTTAGACTCAAATTTTGAAGTCAAGATACCTTTACATTGGTTTAGCTTAGCAGCTCCCACAATCAAATATCTCTCTGTAGTTAGCTCATTAACGGTCAAAATTCCAAAGAAAACACAATGATACTCATAATCCAGGCTCTCTGTATATATTTCATCTTTATATGGCTTATTTTTTACTCTATTACTTTTTAATATTTATTTTATTATCTTTACTCCTTTAATCTATTATTATCTATACTCTTTTATATTACTTTTACTGTCTCTTTAAAGACTTTTATTTTTAAAAATTATTTACTCCTTTCTATAACTGTCTATATTCTTTTTCCTCTCTCTCCCAAGCCTACATACATTTTAAAAACATATTGTGATGCATTTGGAGTTTTATTTTTGTCTGATTTTGTCTTTGTAGTGTATTTGTAATTATTTTTTGACCAGGAGTGTTTTTAATAAAATGTTAAGCAGGTGTGGTTAAGACTAACTCTGCAACCCTGCTTGTTGGCTCCACCCCATCCAACATGGTGGAGACATGTTTACCACCTCTGAGAGCCATGCTCACCACCCCAGCTCAAGGGATGCAACAGGTCTATGTTGCCATTAAGCAATTTGTAACAAGCTTTTCACAGATCCTAAGTGCTCCATAGCAAGACCTCCGGAAAGAACCAGAGATGTTCATGCTGCCAGTATGAACCAGAAAGCTGATTTTTAAGGAGTTATGCCTCTGCTTGCAGCCAGCAAACAGAGCCTATTTGGAAAAAAAAAAGAAAGAAAAAGAAAAAGAAAAGAAATGTGGCTATCAAGAAGCTGTGCTTGGCTCCCATATTTTTGTGGGTCTAGAAGCCCTTGTTCTTAAAGCTTTTTTAGATCTTATATGAATCATGTGCCACATTGGGCACCATTTCGTAAACGAAGACTGCTCATTCTTTTCCCTGCCACCCAGACCTAAATAATCGTACAGAAACTATATTAACTACAACACTGTTTGGCCAATGGCTCATGTGTATTCTTAGCTAGTTTTTACATTTTAAATTAACCCATTTCTATTATTTTACATTTTACTACGAGGCTCACAGTTTGTCAACTCTTGCTCCTTGGGTGACTACATGACATCTGCCTCCCTTGGCAGCTATATGATATCTCCTTGACTCCACCTACTCTCTCTATATAATCTCTGTTTGGACTTTTTGCCTGGCTTTACTCTGCCAAGCCATTGGCTGAAACAGCTTTATTTACCAACCAATAAAAGCAACAAACATACAAAAGGACATCCCACATCAACCAAGAGAACAATAGAACAGTTGTTTTCAAGTTATACTATCAAAATAAGAATGAACATTAGATAAATGCATCAAAGAAATTGACTTTTGTAAATAAATGCCAACTAAAAAGATTATTTACATAAATAAGTACCCTATAGTTTTCAGTACTTTCACTGGGTTTCATCCTTAAAAATACTAAGAAACATTGACAGTATGCATATTTTTTCATGAAAAAACACTACATATTTTATATAATAACTATACATTGGTATAATACTCATAGAAGCTACAGTAATGCATGTGAAGTTAGAGTTTTAGGAAATACCGGGTGCACTGTGTACTAATTGCTAAGGCAGAGTTACCTGCTCTCTGTTCTGTTGTGGTTTCCTTTCATATATATGTGCAAACTTGCAACCAATTTTCTAGGAAAAAAATTCACTGATTAGGTAAAGAGCCTCCAGTAATAACAAGGAGCATATGAGGATTAAACTTGACCCTTCTTGTCTTTCTCTTCACAATTCTAATCGACACCTGCCTTGTGCCCTGAAACAGCAGTGCATTTAAAAGGACAAACATCTTCATTTCATGCCTACATGTCTTCATAGAGAACTCTTCAAATGCCACTGTGTATGGTGGACAACCCCCACAAAAACTGAGATTGGAATTATTTGGCATCTAAAGTTATTTTCACTGATAATGATTCATGTTTACTTTACACCTCCTCCCCAGCACACACTCCCTGTCCTCTCTTGTTTGTTCCCTCTTATTCCAGTTTCGGGTTCTAACATGTTGAACTGTGAGATGCTTAGAAAGGGAAATTCCTTCTTGGCATACCTCTCCCATATGGCTATTATTCCCTGAATAACAGTGTCTGTAGTGAACGCCGCTTCCAAGGCATTAAACTTGGTAGGTTCTTTTTTGCAGTGCTGGGTTATATAATTGTTATTTTCATCTTAATTATCCCGAGTGAGTGGGAAGTCATTTCAAGATTTGGCTTTGAAGCAAGTTAACTAGAAAAGAAACTCATTCACGTGCCTCATTCCTTAGGTGTTCAGTTACCTCTTTACAGAAGGAGAAATACACACTAGTGTCCTCTCCAACATGATTATGCATACACTCTAAAGGAGCATGACGCTCAGGGAATCTGTAAAGTAGAAGAGTCCATGGAGCCAAAGTCTTTGTTGGTTCTTCAGTTTTTAGCATTTTTTGTCCATCTTTTAACTAAAGCATGCATTCCTTCCTGTTTCATTTCTCTCAAAACTGGCCATTAATTTTTTTCTTTTGTACCTTGAATGTGAATAAGGTGACAACCAGAATAGGTCTGCTCTTGCTCACAAAGTTTAGAATCTGACAGAGAAAAAGATTACACAAGAAACAATATAAAGCAAGACAGAGATATAAAACTTTCAAACCAAAATTCAAGGTCACAGAAAAAGAGTACTCATCATGACCGAGTTGGCTTCATTCTAGAGACAGAATGTATATTGATCAATACATATAGTTCATTCCATCAAATATATAAATCACACAACCATCTAAATAGATACAGTAAAGGCCTTTGACAAAAATTCAATATTATTTCATGATAAAATATGAAATGGAGAGGTTAGGAATGAAGAGAATAAACTTCAATGTAGTAAAGATTGTATACCATGAACCAACAGTCAACTTTATGATACTTGGAGCAAAGCATACCTGCTAATAATAGCAGGAAAATAACAAGGGTGTCCACTCTTTTCACTGCTTTCAATATAGTGTTTAAAGTCTTGCTATAGCAATATGACAAGAGAAAGTAATAAAAGGGATATAAACAGGAAAAGAAAAACTCAAAATACTCCTCTTTAAAGATGAGAAATTTTACACAAGAGACTCTAAGGACTCTACCGAAGTCTCTTAGATCTGAAAAATACTTCCAGCAGAATAGTAGGGTGGGAAATTAACATGCAAAAATTAGTAGCCCTCTTATATACCTATGACAAGTATACTGAAAAAAAAATAGGACATAGTCCTATTCACAATAGCCCTCCCTATACATATAAAGACTTCCTACATAGTATTCTATAAGGGGATCTCATGAAACTAAAATACTCCTGTATAGCAAAGAAAGCTGTCAAGTGAAGAGGTGGTCTACAGAATGGGAGAAAAGTTTTTACAAGCTATATCACCAAAGATGATTAATACTGGAAACAGACAATTTTTAAAAAATAAACATCAAGAAAACAAACTACCCAGTTAAAAATATGGGTCATAGATCTTCTAAGAGTATTCTGAGGGAAAAAAATGGCTAATAACATTGTTAAAGATGTTTAAAATCATTAGACATCAGAGAAATGCAAACTGTGACGACTTTGAGATTCCATCTCACCCATCAGAATACCAAATGATAAACAAACGCTGGCACTAACAAAGGAAAAGAAAAACCCTTACTTAATCTAGCACAGGCACCAGGAGAATCAGTTTGAAGGTCCCTACAAAAGCTAGAAAGAGATCTATCAAAAGACCCAGCTCTACCATGCACAAAGGGCTCTACATTCCGCCACACATCTAGATGCTCAGTCATGTTCAGCTGCTCTATTAACAGCTTGTAGGGAATGAAATGAGCTTGGATGTCCATTAACTGATAAATGAAACTTTTTCCCGAGAAAAACAACCTTAAAATAGTATCAAAATAATAGCCGGGAGGTGGTGGTACACCTCTCTATGAGTTGGAGTTCAGTCTGGTCTACAAGAACATGTTCCAGAACAGGCTCCAAAGCTACAGGGAAATCCTGTCTCGAAAAACCAAAATAACATGTATTGAAATAATAAAAAATACTGCCTTTTAAATAACAATAATGAAACTGTAAAACATCACTAGGATTCTTTTTATTATTTGCAATTGTTATGATAAGGGAAAAATAGAAACAATGTAAATTAACAGCAATAAGGAATTGACTATGTTAATCTAGAGTTAACTCTATGTCAACAATAAGCTGAAACTTTTAAAAAATAATGTTATAAAAGATTGTTATAATACATGAAATCATGTCAAGTAGTTGTTGGTGGGGAGGGTGTAAACTATAACACGGTTCACAGTAAGACACCATTTCTACTTTCAAAGTATACACAAGCCTAGAAAGCGTCTGTGCAACACATGGCATAATGGTAATGAGTTTTATGTTGTCGAATTATGAGACCTTTATTGATGTATACTTCAACTTTGTATAGTTAACTTGTTTCTTTTGGAAAATTGGAGATCTTTGGAAGCCAGGAACTGAGTCTAGGACCTTGCTCATATCTACTACTAAGATGCATTCTAACCAATGGCTATTTAATTTAAAATATTATTTTTGTTGGCATTAGTGGTGAACAAAATTCTCCAACGAAATATTCATTGCCTAAAAAATTATGTAAAAAAGAGGGTACTGAGCAGATTATGCATTCCCATGGCACAGGACCCTGCTCATGGCTCTGTGATCATCCAGTCCCTCAGAGGTGCCATCACTGGGGTTAACCCCACCATTTCCAAGCAGGCATATGCCTTTGTCCTACTGAATCCCCCAGAGCCTTCAGGATTTGCACCATAAAACTAGGAGATGAAATATAAATTATGCATAAATTCTGTTTCATCTCCACTCGACTATAAGCTTCCCAAGGTCAAACAACATAAATTATTCAAGTCTTTATCCTGAGTATGGTGTTTGGTACCCAATAGTCTCTCAATAAGTGCCTGCTGAATAAATGAAAGGCTGAATCACTGTTTATCATTGGATGTTAAATTATTTAAAACAATTTTAATAAATTTAAGTATTATTTCTTAGCTAATTTGCTTATATAAATATAAGAATGATATAGGGCCTCTGTGTGTGTGTGTGTGTGTGTGTGTGCGTGTGTGTGTGAGAGAGAGAGTGTGTGTAATTTTATGTAGCTTTGGAATCATTATGATTTCAAATTTAACTTTTTCATATAGAAGTAGAACTCAGATGCCCTTGCTTCAGTTTTTAGGAGTACGCCATGCACACATAGTTCATCCAGTTGACATAGAAAAGAACTTAGCGGCACAAGAACTTACCTGCTGAGTTTCCGTACCTTCTCCTTTAACAAACCATCCAGCTCTTGCGTACGTCCTGA
Source organism: Arvicola amphibius (assembly GCF_903992535.2). Taxonomy (NCBI): domain Eukaryota; kingdom Metazoa; phylum Chordata; class Mammalia; order Rodentia; family Cricetidae; genus Arvicola; species Arvicola amphibius. The sequence continues at coordinate 20,848,990 of NC_052060.1, read as the reverse complement.
CGAACCACAACCCACTACATGATATATACCACTACTCAGAATCTGCCTAACTCGACATTCTGCTCCAGGTTTGGAGAAGCTCACCTCTGACTTATTATGCCTTCTATCCTGCCTGCCCAGGATCTTCACGTAATAAATCTCTCAATGTCTTTACTGTTCTAATAGTGTAATAAATTGTGCTTCCTATCTGAGAAACTAAAGGCTACCACAGGATCCTACCCTGCGATATTATGGAGAATACATGGTCAGACTCTCAGTGCCAGAGTGAGTTGGAGAGTATAACCTGAATATGAGTTGGATGAGAGACATAGGGTGCCTACTAGTATTAACAAGCTTCTTGTGCAAGGGATCCCATTGCTGGGATTTGAGATAACTTACTATACAATGCTGCCTTCCAACAAGATTCTTATGGCAGGCATAGTATACACCCTCCTCTACCTCCCCTTCATTTCCCATATAGGAAGGGGTACTAGCCACTCTGATATTGTAACCCAAATTTTTCTAAGAGCTGCCAAATAGCATGCTGTCAATTCTGTATTTCAAATGAGGTATGACTTTGCTTATCAATTCTTAGAACAAAGATCATTATAAACATAGTTTCATTCTATAACTATCATACTTGAGCATTAGGCAGACAAAAGTAACTACAGACAAAATAATGCATTGTTAATTCAAAACAGCTTGGTTTATAAATGTATAACTATTTTGGGAGAGAAATATGTTTAAAATAACAAGCATTATATAATGTAGACAACACGTTTCTTCGCCTATATGTATAGCCTTTATGTTTATGTACCAGTTACAAAAAATAGCAGCAATAAATAAAATTAGCATGTCAAATCATTACCTGCCCACTAGCAAAAATTTAAATGGCTCTGTAAGCAAATGAAATTTTAATTTCTAACGTTAATAATTGCTTATGTAGTATGATTCTGAAATTTCAAACACAGAACATTGTATCTGAGACTCTGCCATTTTAAAATAATGAGCTGCTATATGTTTTTCTCACTGAAGCCATTTTGCAAAATGAACTTGTCGACAAATGTGTACTCCCACATATCCCCAACACAAGCGTGCATCCAGCCCCTTTCTCCAAAAGATTAAGTTTATATTAGAAATATGACTATTTCTAAGAAGCTTAGAGTTAAATATAAAACATGAGAGGGATTTAGGAAAAAACTACACAAAAGAACACTTTCTTAATTCTTCTACTACTCAATTTTAAAGTTTCTCAGAATGATTTTATAGGGGGGAAATGCGTTTTCCTGACATGAAGACACAATGCTACAGGGCTGGCCCACATACACGGGACCATCTGCAGAGCCCACAGGCTGCTGCTTCTCAATGATCACTGCTTTCAGGGCCACCGTGGTCACCTTTGCTTTGATTGAAAGCACTAAGAGGTGAAAGAATTTGATTCAGGGCCACTGGCCTCAAGGCTCCGGAAGCCCCCCATCTGACTAGTACAGGTTATATAGGATGTCTTAGAAGGGATATGTACTAAACAAACCAAAGCTCTGCCATACACCATGCTTCAGAGAAAACTGCTAACAGATGCACCTCTGCTTGCCTCATGGGTGAAAAAGGATGCAAGAGTAATAGGAAGGAAATACAGATACAAGCTTCTAAGTCTACTCCATTACTACTTAAAATACGGGCATTAAAAGCATTTGAAAGATGGACAGGTGTCAATCAGAGTGAGGGCTCTTGACCATGGAGACCCCCTGTTCCAGCTTGCACACTTGCTGCTGCCTGGCTGGCCTTCGAAGGCTATCCTTGTCTTCTTGAAGGTGCCTATGACTTTAAAACTATAGTTCTGATCAACCTAACAGCCTTTGAAATCTGCTAAAGAATGTATGTCTTAAAGATATAGCTATGCATGGGAACTAGACAAGCTCTTTTGTAAGGTTTGACTCTGTTGTTCCAGTCAGGATTCCTTACAGATCTTCAATGGTGGCAATGCTCATTGCACAAAAGGGTATCCAAGGACTTGAAGACATCTTTGCCCTTCGGAGATACACAAATGAAATTTATTTTTGTCTAAAATTTATTTTATTATTTTAAATTGCATGTGTGTGTGGTATATTCATGTGAGCACAGGTTCCTGTGAAGGGAAATTGATCCACTTGGATCCAGAATTACTGGTGATTGTGAGATGCTGGAAGTGGGTTCTGGAAAGCAAAGTCAGGTCCTCTGCAAGAGCGGTAAGTGATCTTATTGCCAAGCAAGACATCTTTCCAGCTGGCACAAGGAATTTCAATGCATGACCTTTTTTATCACTGAAAGGGCTGGTATAAGTTTGGTTTATTGAAAGAAACTCACAATGAAAAACAAAAATAGGCAAGAACTTCACTGTCCCAAACAAAATATTTGAGTTGCCCCTCACAAGTCACTCAGCAAAATAAATGTGCACAATCTTTACTGGAAGGGTTTGAAAATATCTCTGCAAACGCAGTAACCACTGGGTATATTGTACCCTCCATACCTTAAAGTGTCTTTGGTCTTCTAAATTTGAGATAGGTGTGAATTGAAAACAAGCATAGTACAGATACGGCTTCACAAAATTCTCTTACATTCAGCATATGAAAGCTAGAAAGAATACTAGGCAGATTCACACACAATGTGATTTAAAATTGTAGTCAGAGCTTCAGAAGAATGCTAATTTGAAGAACCAAATGCTAGCTCTTACCTTTGCTGACCATTTTATCCCCTCTCCTTTCTATGCTAGCACATTCCTACCCATGCTGCCAGTGAGGGCAAAGAGTGATATTCCACGGCTGTTATTCAAGACCCCAAACGAGACTCCTAGTATCCCAATTTGGCTCTCAGTGGATGATAAAGAAAACTGATTTTCAGCTAAAAACGCCTGCAAAACTTAACAAAATATCACTTTTTAAACACGCCGTCCTCTCTACTGCTGTGTTTAGAATCTTTTGTCCCTCTTTCGTACACTGAAACGTATGAACGTTGGGAGAAGCTCATCAGCATAGGACTGCAATGCCTTTCGTCATGTACATAAGCTTGTCCTCAAAGTTAAACTCCAGTAAAACATAATTGTTCGCCTTGTTGTCAAGCCATCTTCATAGCTTTCCAAGTGTAGAGGAGAACTGTGTATCAGTTTAACAAGAAGGCTCAATGATTTTCAGAATGCCCCCCCTCCCCCCCGGGGTTACATTTTATAAAGTCGGCCTCATAGTTGCATTAGATACAGATCGACTGATCACCTAGCGTGCTCCTGAGACTAAGGCATAAACACGGAAGGACAAAGATCCAGATAATAATGTACGAAAGTTTGTAGAAAGTACTTTTAAAAATATGGTAACACGTTCTGACCTGGGAAAGGAATGTCCAAGGCCCTCTCAGGGAGTGTGTTGGAGGGGGAAATACAGGAAAACACTAAAACTGAGTTTAGGTAGATGGGTGATAGATAAATAGGAGTTAACCAGATGCAGATGTCTAGTAGGATTATTTCAGCAATAAATAAATAAATAATAAATAAATAAATAAATGCATGAGCTAAGAGACGGTGTCAAGAATTCAGCACACGTGAAAACTCATTAGAGGTCTGTTACTGCAGAATCTGAGATGAGCAGACAAACAAGAGAGAGAAAGAAGTGAGGGTCTCAGAGTCTTATATATTCCAAATCAGGAGAAGGGTTCTGACTCCCACTTTATGAGTGTGAACAAGAGAGGTGTCCCCTCTCCACCTGGGCAACTCTTCTTCCAATGACCTGGAGGAGGCAATAAAGGAATTTAGGTTTGGATGAGCTGAGATCGCTATAATAGCCAATAAATTGACTAATCGTTTATAAATACTAGTGGTGTAGGAGGAGGGGAGGGTTGGAACAAAACTGCGGTTGGAAGTGGTCCATGCCAGGTGAGGAAATAGGAGATGCATTTTCTCATTTAAAACAAGAAAACTAACTTTACTAAAGTTAATTTGATTGTTCTTAGGACTCTGGGCCATAAAGTCGCCACAGCGTCACAGATAAAGCATTTGTCCCCACTCGTGGGCAGACTTTTCTCACTGCACCCGCCTGCCCTGGCAACCAGTGTTGAACACTTTGTTCAGAAGATAAACAGCAAGCGCTACTCCTAGAAGAGGCAGTCAATCCGGTAGCAGAGGTAACATGCACATCTCATTCACCACAGCTCCCAAATTCACTTTCTCCAAATCGATGCTCTGATGGTTATACAATGAGATTGAGAGTGGGATCCAAACTAGACTCAAGAACCCTGCCTGCACGTGACCCTTTCTGCTGAGAGCAGACCCTATTTCTCGCAGACCAACACTGATACAACAGTCATAGCTGCTAAAGTGCTTGTTCTCAAGGGGAACAAAGAAAGAGTCTTATTTCTCAAAAGCAGGGACCTTGGAGAATGTCACAACTGTATCTACCTTTTCGAAAGGGACAGGGGCCTTCCACTGTGAAGGAGCCACCATGGGCAGCTGAAACCTGTTGTGCCACTATTTCCACAGTCATTAGGAACTTTTATCTTTGGCATCAAGGACATTTTCTCAAATATTCCCTGATTCATGTTCTACTGGGTCCTCCCCCTCTCCTTCTTAGAAGCAGGGGGTTGAGAGCTCTGCTTCTTTTGCCTTAGAGAGCACTGCAAGATAGAGCAAAGGCTTGCCGAAGCCACTGACTCCTTTTGCCCTCTATAATTACTGAGTTACAAAAGAAGTTGCTGGATGTTTCAGAGGAGAGAAAGATGAGAGCCAGCCTTCTAGAGAACAAAGGAGTAAGGCAGGGGCCTGGATGGAGAAGGTGACTGAGGTGGATGAGTGTCAGATCAGGGGTTACTTTCTGCTCTGTGGAATCCACGTGATGGCTTCCCAAGTGCCTGGCAAGCCTGGGACTTCAGTCCTGAGACCTTCCTAGGCAGAGACCACTCTTTCCCACACTTGAGACATAGTCTTAACAAGAAAGGGGTAAATATTCAAGGAAGAAGTTGGGTTGGTTTATGCAAATAAAATGTGTCTTTATTTTATGGACTTCTAAACATAGTAACTGAATCCTACTAACTCCTGGTGTATGTTTTTCTGTACAGAAGTACCCTTGCTTCTGAGACAGGCACTGGACCTGGCTCTCTGCCCTCCTTGAAAAATCCTTCACTAACTGAGCAGTATATTTTTTAACTCTTTAAATATTCACCTACAGTAAACTTTGAAATATTATATTGATCTAAATATCATACACACATTTATCATTATCAAGGAAAAACAAACTATTTCTCATTAAATATACTAGCTAACATGTGCTTACCATGTGTTAGACCCTGCTCTAGGAGCCGCATCTTTTAAATGTAATGGAAATCCCAGAAAGTGGGTCTTACTATGATATTCCTTTGATGAAGAAGGCATATTAAGGCACAAAGGTGTATGTGACTTAGGTAAGTTAACTGAGCATGTGAAGGACAGAGACTGGATTCAAACCTAGGTAGGTCTGCTCTGAAATCTGTGTAAAATTAAGCATTGTAAGTGAGATACAAGGAAGCAGACAGCTGGGAGTGTTGCCTAGGTGCTAACAGAACTAGAATCTTAAAATCAGAATAAGCAAGACCAAAGCATGACCACTAACCCGAGAGTCTGGAACTAATGTGGCCCTACCTTACAGGTTTCAGCTTGCCTTTCACGGCTGTCTTAACACAGGATTCTGAAGATGGGTGTAATGACCGTGAGAAGCCATCCTTAGCAAGAACCTACTGAGGTCCAGGCTCCCTGCTAAGGCTCTACAAACCCTTCTCTCCTTAATTCCTATAAAGTGGGTTTGATGAGTGGATGCTAACATCACTCCAAGTGAATGCAGTATGGGATGAACCACAAATAGACAAATGTTGAGCCTTGCGTTGGTATCACTAAATCATTTTTTTCATTTTCAATGTCTTTCTCCTTCTTTGTCCTTCTCCCTTTTCCCTCTCTTCTTTGTGACTTTTGAAATCTGTTCTCATGCTATGTGGCCCAGACTGACCTCAAACCCTCCAGACTGTGCCTCCCTTTAGCTAGTGTGGCAGGCATATCCCACCACGCCCAGCAAAACTACTTATGTTATCGGGCTTTGTGCACACTTGATGATGTGTGAAGGATGTATGAGCATTCTCCCATAAAAGGACGATGATACAGGGAGTATAATCAATAAGGATTCTACATTTATTTGCCCAAGATATAAGCTAAGATCTTCCTCAAACTAATGTGACTACATTTATTATAAAGAATACTGCTACAAATGACTTGTCTGATGCTGTTTCTGTTAGGACTATGCACTACCAATATTATAATTCAATTACTATAAAAGTAATACTATATTACCAATAACAAATTACAAAACAGACATACAGTCAGATTACGTAAATTATTTTGAATGGCACAGCTGTGCCACAAACCCTCTTTTCTACACACATGGAAAGATATCACAGAAAGCGCACATATCAAGAACAAATAGCAGCCCTGCTCAACTCGTTCAGGGTCCATTTGCTAAAATTCCCCAACATTTTTAGTATTTAATTTTAAACCACAGCCAAGACACACTTAGGAAAGGTCTGGATGCTGTGGCATGAACGCTTACCTTATTTGGAGCTGAAGAGTCAAAGTAGGCAGAAGCTTGAGAGCGCTTACTGCACCTACTTGCCCCACCTTGCCAATGGAAGCCATGCAGAGGAAACCCTCTCGGGCTCCAGTCAGCTTCAGCTGGCCCTTTCTCCTCTGGGATCTAGACCCATATATGGTACCATGGGCTGCTACTCCCCAGAAACCCTGACTTCAAAGGCTTAGCCTTTTGCAACTAGGGGTGTTTTTTTTTTTTCTCTGCAACTTGACCATGGGTATTTTTCTTGGTCCTTCTTAGTGGACATCCTCCATGACCTAAAAGCCTGCAGCATTCATAGCTCTGGCTAGTCCGGATACAAGAAGAATCACTTGATAAAGTACACTTATGTCGTGAGTAATCACTCCCTAGACTCCTAAAATAGTTTAAAATACTGAACACTTTATCTGAGTAGAGGAAAACATACATAGTGGTCCCTCTGTAACTCTGTTTTGCATTCATGGATTCTACCTGTAACATATTCAAAACATTCAGGAGAAAAATGTTGCAACTCAATTGAGCATGCACAGGCTTTTTTCCTTGCTGGTAGTCTACCAAAATACAATAAAAGTGCTACCATATAAAATCCACATTGTACTGGGTCTGGAGTCTAGAAGTTATTTAGCACATACGGGTAGGATGTGTATGGCTTATATGGAAATTAGGTTTACCACTTCTATTGAATTTGGACAAGCTTTCAATTATCAGCATAGCTCGCTCATTTATCATGAGAAATGAAAGTAGTGTAAGCACATAGTGCATTATATATAAAACTCGGTCCATAGTAATGTCACTAACACCATGCATAGCCCTATTATTCGTATAATAACTTACAGTGGTTGTGTTCAATAAAGTGTGCAAAAAAAAAAAGAGACCAGTGAATTGTCAACGCTCGCCACAGTGCAGCCAGGAGGATCCCATAAAGAGGTATGAGTGTCTAAACAGCTTGCCAAGGAAAAGGCGAAATTTTAGAAGAATCTGCATGATTCAGCAAGAATTTCTAATTAAGGTGTAATCTATCATCCGAAGTAACACATGTTCAATGGGGTTTGAGCTGCCAGTGTCCTGTCACGGAGGCTTCCTGCAAACGTTCCCAGGCTACTCATCCAGCGTGTTAACGCTCATCTACTCTTTCGCAACAAGGGTGTGGGGGAGTCAGGATCTGTGAAGAAGTCTGTGCAGACTACACAGAGAAAATCCCCCATGGAGAAAGTCCAGAGCAGATAAGATGGTAAAAAAAAAAAAAAAAAATGCAGGGGAAAAGACAAACTTGCTAAACCAGTAGTCTTTAAAACTGAAGAAAGAAAAATCCCTGCCTGCACTTTGATTCTATTCCCCCTGACAGAAACTTCCTCCAATCCTTCTCTGCCCCATCTCCTTTTCTAAGCTATTTTGATATTTAAAATGAACCTCCCTAGGCATCAAAACGACCTCCTCTTTATCCCTGACTGCTTGGGGGGGCTGGGAGGAGGTGCTGCAGAAAGAATTGCCCAGGCTATTGAAGCTGCAGGCTGCATCCTCAACCAGATCCTTATAAGGTCTTGGCCTCTGTCTCTTTGTGATGTTTCTAATAGCAGAGACTAAAGAATTAAAAAAAGAAAGAAAGAAACAAGAAAGAGAACGCCATCTGACAAGAACAAAACAACTCACTTTCAGGAGTTCCAGGAACTTCCTCCATGAATTCATTCCTACCAAATGAATACCTGGCTGCTGACCTTCATAAACAAAGAGATTGGAGCCCCTTTGATTTCTACACCAGGTTTTATCAAAAAAGTTTTAGGCTGTTAAAATTGATGCATCTCTTTTCTAACATAAGGTCAGTATGAGTTCTTTTTCATTTTTAATACTGTTATTCCTTCTATCTATTGATGATTCGCTGCTTCCCTTGCATTTTTCTAAGTTGTAAACAGTTTTGTAAATCAGAAAATAAACAAGCAAAAAGATGCAAATATATAGTTGTAACAAAATGTTAAATTCTCCAGTAAATCAGGGAGAGGAACCCCTGGATAGACAACAGGTAACCACAGGGCTTGGCTGATCTCTATGAGCACCCAAGTAACCCTACCACTGAGAGTTCAAGACACACGACAAAATAAAGATACCAGAGAGGGGCGTGGTCTGCTGCCCTAGATTGCAGAAAGGAGAGCATCTAAAGTTTCAAGCCTTCTACTCCAGCCTGAACTATGTAGCAGTCCCATGTCTCAAAACAAAAACAAAAACGATGCAACAAAAAAAACTTCATAAGTTGGCTCTTTATATTTATCCATCAAACTATTTATTTATTTACTTATGGTTTTCAAAACAGGGTTCCTTTTTGTGTAGCTCTGGCTGGCCTGGAACTCACAGATAATCTTCCTGCCTCTGCCTCCCAAACACTGGGATTAAAGGTGTGCACCACCACTTCCAGGCTTCTAACTTTTTATTTATTGCATGCCTCTATATGTCATGCTTAGACATTTTCTATGGACCAAAGCACTGTCTCGCTTGCATAATCACTAACCTTACAGCATAAGCAAAGCAGATATGTCCATACTATTCCACAGATGAGAAAGCCAAAGCTTATTAAAGAGTTACCCAGAAGGCCCTAATAATTACACAGATGGTTGGCTTGAAACAGACTTTCAAACTTTAAGTCTTTACTGTTTGCTGCAGGTCAGGGTACTGAGGCTCCTGGCCCATCATCTGGTGCCAAGCATTTCTTTTGAAGTATGCAGACTGCATCATGAACACACGGGCAGGGCAGGAAGCAACAGGGCCAAGAAACTGAACCGGCTTGCTGTCAGCTAGGAGCCCAAACTCTTACTCAATACACTCTATTGCTTGCTGTGCACTATGTACAGGAATTCTCAGAACAGTTTAAATTTACATAACACCACACATTAACAGTCAAATTAAAACCTTTTCAGATGAGACTTTAAAAAATGGTGCTTTTTTTTTTCCTTTTAAGAAACATTACTTAAGAAATTGGCATGAATCGTGAAGTATGTTTCTTTCTTGTGCTTCGATGATGATTAATGAACTCCTTTTGGAGAGGCAAGATCTGTACTTGGCATTGATATTATAAACTTCTCTCATCTCAGTAGCTTCTCTCAGGTAGGAAAGCAGTTACATAAGGCAGTGATTAATGAGATGCCACAAATGTTGATTTAGTCCCAGATAGCAAAAATTTCCTCTCTTAAATCTAAACGCTTCACCAAAATCAATTTTAAGACGCACTACAAATAGGAGGGAAGTGCCAATTCAAGCTGAAAATACATCGTGTGCTCAACCTGAGTCCATATGTTTTCCACTTTCTTCCTGTTTTGCTAGGCGGAAAAAAAAAAAAAAAACACATATCCTTGAACAGTTTGAGATTCCAAGAAGGTGCTGCCATTTCGTTTTCTGAAAACCATTGGCCAGATTTGTTCTTGGATATTGCCTGATTTTAAATGGAAGATGTAAATCCTATTTAAATATGGGATCCTTGAAGTGCCGCATTCCAGTTTGGAAAATGGCTAGTTTCTTTTTCAGGGGTGAGAGCTGCAGGTGGCGGTGAAGAAATGTGTGTGGACACTCGCACCTTCTAACTTGGCACCCGCGCTTAGACTACACAAGCAGCAAGAGTCATTCTTTGTCTGGAGAAGAAAGTTTCTGTCTTCAGCTGAAGGCATCAAGCTGTCCTGACTGGGTCACAGAAAACAGCAGGGACCTGAAAGTAGCCTGTGTTTTCTCAAAGGAAAAGCAATGCACCGGGCAGGACACCAAAGGTACTGTCCCAGCGAGGTCCTCCCAACCTATACTAGGAAAATGTTTCTTAAATGTAAGTTGGGTTTACAACAATGGGGAGCTTCAGAACTTCCAGTGATGACTAAGGTCGCAGGTGCCACACTTTTGCCTACATAGCCATTCGCACCGTCACCAGGACTGCCATTAATCTGTTCTCCACTGAATCTTCTTTTACATAACTACATAGAGTTTTACCTAACTCTAGAGTCCTGTGACCATCACTAAGTAAACTAAAATGTTCTGAACACTATTTCACGGCAGTCAGCCCGCCTGATATAAGGCACACAAGATAGTTACTGATTGAGTAACTGAGAGGTGGGATTTATAGTGTAGATACAATTCATTCTTGTCCTGGGCAGGGTGGACAATGGGGGCTTCCATCATGTTAATCAGAATGGTGTATATTTATAAAGACCATGAACTGATTATTTCTGAAATTCTCCATGTGGTGGAGCTGTCTGCAGTTGGCTGCGGGCCGCTAGAACAACAGAAAGCAAAGGCACAATGAGCCAAGACTGCTGCACAAGCTTTCCCAACTAGAGCCCTGAAGCACACGCTTCCACACGACTCGTGATTGGGCAATGTCTACCACAGGCTTCGCGTTAAGCAGAAACCGAGAACTGCACAACAGTTACTAACACTAAAGATCTTAAGGTCATCGGTCTAGTCTTGATCTTGAAAGCAGCCGAGAAAATGAACATGAGAATGACATAGAAGATTAAGGAAGACGCCAGCTTTCACACCCAAAGAGAACAAGGGGAAGAGTCACTCTGAATGGAAGGGGACAGAATGGAAGGGATTTTCTTCCTACATCAAAAGAAGACATGAGAAATGTAATCTTAGGGTTTTTTTCATATTTTATAAACAAGAAAATCTGATTGTCTCAGTGTAGAGCACTGATACTCATATAAAAAGTTATTGTCTTTCTATCTCTACAGAGCATATATTGCAAAATATTTTGTACACAATAACATGGTCTAAGCAAGCCATGAGTATAATAAAATGCAAAATTACACAGCACAAAATGTAGATTTAAACAACACATGAAAAAGACCGCTTAAATGTGTAAACAGTTGAAAATCATTGAAAACATTTTGATTTGTACTTTAGAGCTGATCAAAGAATAACAGTTTTTACCTAAAATGTTAAAAAGTTAAAGCAAGAAAGTTATTACTTGACTGAAAATAAACAGATAAATACTATTACAAAGACTTAAAATTGTGATGTCCATATTAGATGCACTTACGAATGTATTAAAATCTTTATACCTAAAAGCATAAAATGGAAACAAAATCTTAAAATAGTTGATGACCTGCAAATTTAAAACCTATATAGAAACAAATATGCTAGAAAATTATCCAAACACTTTTTAAAGAATGGAACTTGGATTGGTATTTTTTTAAAACTCCAATAAAAAAAGAAAAAAGTGTTTATATATCTTTCTTATAGATCTTTGGAAAACAGTAAATTTTGGAAATAAAATTAGCTAAAGAACAAGCAGGTAATTCGAAATTAAGAATACTATAAGTATCCAGTAAAAATTAAAAACCAATATCTTACCTAAGATGAAGTTTATATTTGAAGTTACTGGGACTTGGTAACTACAGGTGGTCCTCAACCTAAGGTGGCCGGGACATTGAAATTTTGGGCATTACTAAATTAATGCACATTCAATAGAAACCACACTTGAAACTAATATATCTCCCCAGTCTAGTCAAAAACAATACAACATTCTCTTCGTTCACAGGGAGGCAACAGCCACAGTTCCAGTCGGTTCTAATCAGAGGATTCATGAAGATAAACAATTGACACTTGAAAAAGGGTACCTGCCTGCTATGTGTAAGGCCCGAGCTTGGTCCTTAGCATAACAGACAGGCACATCTCTCTCTCTCTTTCTTTCTCTCTTTCTCTCTCTCTCTCTCTCTCTCTCTCTCTCTCTCTCTTTCCCTCCCTCCTTTTCCCTTTCCCTCTCATTCTCTCTCTGTCTCTCTCTGTCTCTGCCTCTCTCTCCCTCCTTTTCCTTTCCCTCCCTCCCTCCCTTTCTCCCTTTCTCTCTCTCTGTCTCTGCCCCCCATACACACACACACACACACACACACACAGAGAGAGAGAGAGAGAGAGAGAGAGAGAGAGAGAGAGAGAGAGAGAGAGAGAGAGAGATGAGATAGTACAGTGGGTTAGAAAACTATAATGCTGGCCCACTAAGTGCATTTTTTACTTCATTATATTTTGAACTTACAATAGATTTACCAACACAGAAGACCCATCATAAATTTACCCCCAAGCCTGCCTACTTGGCAAATGGTTCAACAAACATGTTCAGGAAACAGTGCTTAAAATCAGAATACCAAACCTTGAAAACTACAGACATTTTGTGTGGTGGATTGAAAGAATGTGGCCCCCCCAGAGGGAGCGGCACTATTAGGAGGTGTGGCCTTGTTGGAGGATGTGTGTCCTGTGGGGGCAAGCGGGCAGGCTCTGAGGTCTCTTTTTTCTCAAGCTTTTCTCAGTGTGACAGTCAGTAGGCTTCCTGTTGCCTACAATCTGTAGGACTCTCAGCTGCTCAAGCACTACATCTGCCCACACACCGCTATGCTCCTGGTCAAGCTAATGGACTGAACCTCTGAAACTGCAAGTGACCCATCCAAATTTAGTGTTTTCTTTATAAGAGTTGCCGTGGTCATGGTGTCTCTTCACAGCAATAGAAACACTAGCTACAACAGTTTGCAAACATGTTATTCCACACAAAGAAAAGAAGCATGAGTAAAAGCTATAAGGGGGAAGGGTCACTTAAGTGAGTGGATTCCATGTATTCCTTCAGGGAGCTTCTTAGAAAATTTCCCTCATGTTTTCTGAAATTTTCATAAGAAACTTCTGGATGTAAAAGTTTAGCTTATTAAAGAAAGCCAATTATTTTTGAAAGTTTACCTCACATCTTTAACTCATAACTGAACAATAAACACCTGTTGCGTTTCTGTCCCTGCTATGGTTACTCAAAAGATATCACAACCAAATGGACATGAAGGCGTTTTCAGAACTGCATCATATTTTAAATTATATATTAAACAGTTAATGCCTTAACATTTTTTAAACAAATTCCACTTTAATATGTAGCCTGCCAGAAATCATCCTTCCTACTTCCAAACTGTTAGAACAAGCAGCGCGAGCTCTGCCAGAGTCAGCCACCCAGTTTGTTTCCGAGCCAGGGTCTACCAGTTGTTTGTTTCCGAGCCTCTAATTAGCTGCCTTATCTTTTGCAAAGGATTCTTCTGGTGCTAAGTTTTAATCGTCCAAATTAATTGAAATACTGTAGCAATTTGAGATTAACATTTTCAAAATTAACAATGCATAAAATAAAAATCAGCTATGAGTCTGCTTTGTAGCAGCAGCCACTAATGAACTCTGCAAAACAGAGCCAGTCCCACTACCAATTTTCTCTGTCCTGGGGGTTAAGTCTTGGGAAAATACGCTTCCCTTGGTCAAAGGCAGTAGGGTTCACAGGTCTTTTAGAGGTACCTTAGGCTCAAACAATATGAGTAAGTTTAGCACCCACCATATACTGCATGATTCTGGGTAAACCACTTAAACTCAAGAATCCAGAATCTGGTTTGCCTCCCATTGTTGGATACCCTACTGCCTTCTTGGCTGACATGCTATGGTGAAATAAATATCCACATAAGAAAATTCTCACAGCAAAGAATTGGGAGCAGCACCTGGATATGTATGGTAGGTATCGGGGCCTTCAGTTCCATCCTCTAAAGGGAGTGCTGCTTCCCGATACCTGAGTTTGAAAATGGACCCCTCCCCAGCTGAGTCTCCAGATGACCTTACCTTACATGCTAAATGAGGCTTTGGGAGCAAACCTAAAGCAGAGAAACCTGAGTTGAACCATGCTCAGGTGACAGAGTCATAGAAATTATAAGATGTTATTTAGGACAACCTGTTACATACCTGTATGGAGCCAGTGCAGGTGTGTAGATGCATTAGTGACAGCCATCACTTCCAAAGCACCAGCTACAAACACCATAGGAAAGTGCTTCATCTAGCAATCAATTTGACCTTCACTGAGACACAGTTGCTACTTATCCCTATTCTAGAGGTGATAAATATGAGTAAACTCTCCCAAGATTATGCATCTTTGCTGACCTTTGCCAATGCAGAGCCCTCAGTATAAACGACAGACTTTGAAAATTCTGACATAAGTTCAAATGGAAGGAATAATGGAATGGAAAGGGTTAAGTTCAGATGAGGGAGGGTAGGTCACGGTAAAGGAGAATGTATGTTAAATAACACGAAAGGTCTTTGGGAAAAGTCATGTGGAAATCTACTGTAGTCTCGCTCTCTGTCTCTCTCTCTGTCTCTCTCTGTCTCTCTCTGTCTCTCTCTCTCTCTCTCTCTCTCTCTCTCTCTCTCACACACACACACACACACATACTGATTCATAGAGACTAAGTTATCTTTCCTTACCTTTCCTTATTATTTGCTTTCTGTCACAGCTGCAGGCTATGGCCTAAATGTAATACATCCATGGTTTTCCTTCCTGACCCTTCCAGCACTTAGGCACCTTCTTCCCATTCGTTCCCATGGAATATGATATTTTAGGATCTTGTTTGCTGTTTTCTAATCAAATGGACCAAACCGTACTAACGCTGAGTAGGCAACAGTGGAACAAAGAACTACTGTCTTCTCACAGTCCAGTGTCTGTGCTCATAGAATTCCAACTTCACGTTTCACGTGCAAGGACACAGAAAAACAACCATGAAACCATCGGACAAGAAAACTGCTTCTCTCTTGGCTTTGCTGCCAACTAAAGCAACCATTTGGGATCAGAGTTTATTGGTCTTCTCTGCCTCCTATTTCAGGTTATGCACCTCCTTATTTAACTTCAGAAGAACCTACAGGTAGCTACGGACTGTCAATTGTCCCGTTCACAAATCTATACCATAGACTTGGGCCGCTCATCATAGGATGAAAAGTACTGCTGTTATGTTATGTTTTAATTCTCTTTCTTCCAGCAAAAATAAATAAAATACATGCTCATAAAATCAAGGAATTGTCCCTATAATATTAATTTTAGCCACAAAGGAAAAAATGTGTTAGGCCCCCAAAGGAACAAATGATCTATGAAAACAAATGTTAAGAACCTAATGTAAACTTTTCTTTTCGTTCAAATTAAAAAAAAAATCAATTTGATGAGATTGAAAAATAACTACTAATATGCTATTTTGACCGAAATTTTACAACCTGTACTCCCATGATCCAGTTAATGTGATAAACCTATTTGTAAATAGAACTGTGATAATAATATAACCATAAACTAATTTGCCAATGGTTTCTCTCCTAGGATCAGTTAGATATTACACCGAATACTGTTATTGAAGAGTAATAAGTTTTGATCCAATTGGTTTCTTTCATCTAACAGTTGGGACCACAGTTCTGAAATGAGATTATCTGGCTCTCAGAAGTGGTTGGCCTATAACAAATTTTTGAAATTTCTATTTTTTATCTAGTATTGCACGGCACATAGTTTGTCTTCTTATATGGAGCAACAGTTAACTATCATGGCCACAGATACAGAGATGGAGACATGGGTCATAGCTCATCTTCAAGGTAAAGAACATTTTAGCAATGATAAATGTTCAAAGTAGCTCACTACGATTATGACTTCCTTTTTGGAATGCTTCTCTAAACATTTAATACACGTATACTTTATCTTCCAAAGATAATACTATCAGTAAGATTATGCTACAGTTTGTAAGTGACCCTTAAGTAGACTCTGTATATTATAGCACAAATATTTTGTTATCTTTATAATCACATTACTGCTGCTCTTTGCCATCTAAAAGGACCCCCCATGTATACCTATGCATATTCACTTCCCCTTTGTTCCTATTCTAAAGGTACCCGTGCTGTATGAAAGCCTGGCTTGGCAAGGCATGGGCAGACCTGCCAGAAAGCAGCCGTGGTCCTTTGTGAACTCAGAATGAGCTTTAAAAGGGAGAACTAAATCCTCAAACCGAAAGAGACGTGAGCCAGGTGCTGTGATGTTCATTTCAGAAATCTGTTATCCTGGCAAGGAGAATTAGAAAGGTAGTCCCGAAAAATAACTACAAGGGGATCAACTGCCTCAGTGCAAAACTAGTCTTATTGTTCAGAGTTTAATAGAGGCTTGGAGGAAAATCAGCTGTTTTAGAAACCAGAGCACACTCTTCAGCTTCGTTCACAGCTTGGATTTCTCATTCCTCTGCAATGAATCTTAATCACCGCGTTCTCCTTGCCCAATTTTGTCTTCTCAAGTTTATTTACTCTCAATGTAAAATATATATCTGCACCTTCACAATTAGGCTCTTAACATTTAGGATTGGATTTATAGATTTGATGGAAAATGGTTTTAGGGCTGACAGAAAAGCCGCAAGCAGGAATGACTGATTAATATGGAAATATGACAATCTATGGAATTTGTCTCTTGTTGATTGCAGACAAAGGCTTGCTGACAAAAACCGCCAAGAAGGTACATGTTTCTGTCACTTAAAAGAAAGGGGTCATTTTTAAAATAAGCTTTTAGAGCAGCGATTTTAAAAATAATGAGCTGTTGGATTTTTTCCCTTTTTTGTTCTCATTGCTGTTTTCTACTCGAAAACTAAAGTATAAGATTTCTCTACTGAATAAGTTGCTCTGTGTAAAATCAAATGTAAAGGAAGTCAGCAATTCTATTTAGATTTGGAATGCAATCCTTTGAAATTAAGGCTCCATGAAGAACCATATTAAATTCCAATTTAATACCATAAGCCAGCATAACAAAATGTTTATTTACATAAATGCAAAGCAACTACACATAAATCAGTTTAACAGTAATCTGAGCCCACAGTTTCTTATCTTTTCTAATTCATTTAGCTTATTTGCATGGACTATGTAATTAAAAATATTTCCCCTATGTTTGTAAGACTATTTGCTAAGATACTATGTTATACCATCGTCCAAAGGATCTGTATGTAGAATATTTAAATGCTAAATTTCCTTACAACTAATGTATATACATAGGCACTTAAGCAACTGAAACCTGGGGTTTTTAATCTATTCCTTTCCTACCTAGAATATAAATATTATGGAGAAGGACAATGTTGTTTTTATAATTCACAACTTGCCTCTGTTTAATGCCACATAAGGCATGAGGTTGATGATGAGAGATTACTTGGATCCTGTCTTCACATAAGGACAGGGGGAGCATGAATATCAGTCCTGCTCATCTGGAGGAAAGAACCTGATCATCGCTGAAGATGCATCTGCTAAGAAATGGTTAAGACAACTCCTAAGGGTATAAGACCGCGACCTTTCCAAGTCATGGGTATCACGTCTATAATCGAGAAGGCAACAATGAGCACACAAGCCTTTGCTCTCTGAAAGGATGCATCCACTTAGCCATTATCTGATCATTTATTAGGCAAGGTTATAACAGTACACATAAGCAGATTAAGCTCAGAAGAGAAGAAGCATTTCCCATCCTCTCCATCTAATCTTTAGACAGCACAACAAAGAACAAAAGTCTGAATTTTTTAAAGTTGATGATGGACTCACAGACAGGAGGTTATGAGTTCCACAAACGTAATACGATTTTAGAAAAGTCTAAAAATATGAACTCGATGAAAAGACGACATGCTATGGCACCCAGATATACTGCATGCAAACAGAAATCAATCTTAAGTCTGCAATACTTAGATAGAAGGAAATTTTTAAATCTAAGTATTAAAATTTAATTGGCAACTTTGACCTTGAGTGCCACCTGAGGTGAAAAAAATCACAGCAGTGCTTGGATTTACTTGAGACTTATGATCTCATGTTCTTGAAAAGGGCCCAGCACCTCCGTGTTCCTGAAATAATTGATCTGTCTGTTACAAGTGTTGTTGTCCCCGATACCAACATCTGTCTCAGGAAGAGAGGTACAAACTGATGAAAACACCTTGCTATATATAAGTGATTCAAATGAGCTACCAGGATTTGCATCTGACATAATAGTATATTTATAAAAGCAATTAGAATTAAAAAATGATTTAAAAAATTCTTATCCCGGTACAGAACAAGGACACAAAGTAAAACCATCATGAACGTGGTATCTAAACATTAGGTAGAGTTACTAATAGAATATTCTAAGTGTCCAGACAAGCCGCAGCACAAGACTATAGCTCTCATGGTTTGGGGGTTGTGCTAGAAACCCACAAAAAAAAAACACAAAACATTTTTCAATTAGAGTTTTCATTTTTTAATTGAAATTAAAACCTCTAACAATTATAGCCAAAGTAAATCACTCTCAAACATCCCTCTTCGTTGGATCTTTTAGTAAAGATAATCAAAAGACTGGAAAAGTTGTCTAACAAACAGGAAATAAGGGGAAATATGAAAATTACTATAATTATGCAACTTTTTCTTGTTTACTTTTTCAAAATGGGGTCTTACTATGTAGCTCTGGCTGTCCCAGTGTTCACTCTCAATATAAATTCAATAAAAAAATTTCACCTGTTTTCAAAGATTTAACTTGCAACTATTGATTCTCCACTTGGCAAAGTGTCCAATATTAAATATCTTGCTGTAGAATAAATTAATCAACATAAATTGCTACCAGTGAGTATGTACAGTTTGCTAAGCACATCCAAAAGTACTGTTTAGCCAGGCACTGGTGGTACATACATTTAATCCCAGCACTTGGGAGGCAGAGGCAGACAGATTTCTCTCTGTAAGTCAGAGGCCAGCCTGGTCTACAGAGAGAGTTCCAGGACAGGCTCCAAAGCTACACAGAGAAACCCTGTCTTGAAAGACAAAAACCAAAAAAGGACTGTTTAATCTGCTACCTCACACCACACTCACAATGCCTGTGAGGCAGGTACTAGCACAAGACGACTTTCATAAATACGAAAACCACAACACAAGAGGGGAAGCAAACGGAAAATGGTGGGGCAGCAAATGAAGAGCTAAGTCCAGTCTAAAGCTGGAACATGCTCACACTTCCCAACACTAGACCGTGACATTGTATGTTACTATGTCCACAGGTAGAATTCAAACAGTAAGAGAGAGAATACGGTGACACGATTTGGGAAAAGGTGAAGTGGGAAGGGGGATTCCAAACGGGGAAGTGAGAGGGAGGTCAGTGAAGGAGGAGGGAAAAGGGACAAATGCCACCAAGGTTGCTTGATAAAGCCTCAACGATTTGTATACTTCATACTTACCTAAAATCATATACAGCACGAATAAGTGTACACATAGACACACACACATATGCACACACATGCACACATCTTAAAGGAAGCTATGACACTAGGACTAACAATATTCCCCCACAAGAGCCACAGATTAACAAAAAACCATTACCAGGCATAAAAAATCTCCTTTAGAATTAATGGTTAACGAGGGTACTCCACATGACTCCCAAAACAATGGCTTGGTTGCCTCTCAGAACTTGAAGGTAAACCCCTATTTCTGAAAACAGGGCACACTAAGAACACAGGACTCAGACTGTTTAAGCTGGTTGTAACCTGAAAACCTCCTTCCTGTGGCCTAGCTTCCATGCTACCAGAAAATACTTGGAAGACGCCAAAGGAGAGAAGCAATTAACAGTCCCACACAGCTGTCATATCCATGAAACCAGAACAACCTATGAAACCACAACAGGAACCAGCAAGGCAAGATCTCCATAAAGATAAACTACGTGGCACTCACATGGTAATGGTAGCCAACTGCTGTCTAGTTGGAATTACAGCCCACTAACAGGAGGAACACCATGCCTAGTACTAGAAACTTAGCTAACTTCCTGAAGCTAGCGAGGGCATGGAACTTAGAATAGATTCTACTAGAGTTCCTTTGCTAGATCAGAATAATTCTTAACTACATTCTAAATCTTATCCTTACATCCACAGTTAAGTCTAGCTAACACCTTTTGTCCAAGAAGCTGCTTTTTGCAGCAAATGGAGACCATCACATAAAACCACAACTGGACACAATGCAGACATCAATGGATCATGGGAGCCCAGTCCATAGATAGATATATCTATGTCGCAGCTCTTGCCTCTACAGCTCAGGAACCAACTTAAAGGATGGGGCACAAAGATCAGAAGCCAATATACCAGGATGTTTATTGTGAATCAGTCTCTCATAGAAATAGCTGCATAATTGAGATCTAAACAGTGGAAATATCAATAGAAATACTAAGTAGGAAGTGGGGAGAACTTATGGCATCGTGCTCCTTGATAAGTAATTATAGGTAACGTATGACTGCCAAGAGAGGGGGAGTTAGCCTCTCCCAGGGATGAGCCCCCAAATTGGTTATCCAACACAAAGTGATCAGCCCTGAAACCATATGCACGCAAAGAACAAAAACCAACTCTTGCTTAACAATAACAATTATAACAATGGTGTAACAATAATAATTGGAAAGAAAAAGCTATCATTTGGAGGGGTATGGAAGGAGTTGAAGTAGGGAGAGTTGGGAGAGATTGGAGGGAGGAAAGAGATGGGAGGAAAATGATATAATTATATTGCATCCAAAATGTTTTTAAAAAAAGATAAAAATAAAAAAATAAGACAGTCAATACCTAAGGAAAAATACACAATCATTCACCAATTTGTGTAACGAACATTAATCAGGTCTTCTTCCACATAACTATGTATTAAAGACCTTTCCAGTATAAAAGGCCCATGTGTGATTTAGTTTTGCACATGACTCTGAAATCTGATCCTGATGAAGTAGGTACACTTGGTACCCACAAATAGTTTGTTTTTCTACAATACACTTTTTTATGGGATCCTTGAAAGCAATCCGCATATTAGAACTTGGAGAAGTTAATTGGATTAGTTAGAAATGGGGATAGGGTGGTCAAAGAAACCCTCACAGCAAAATAAAAAACAAATGGCAACCAATCCTCCTAGGAAGCTCTGTGTTCATTCTGCCTCGGTTGCGTGGATATCTCTTTAAATGTCTTGGATAAACATCTCCCAAGAATTGTGAAAATCTGTTGAATGACAGTTACATCTATTGATGACAAGGCAATTGTCAAACCCGGGCTCATTCTGAGCAAATGAGGACAGCAGGTCAGCAGAGTGGGGCAGAGATACAAAAGCAATCAACAGGGACAAGGACCTGAGACTTAAATCCAGGAGTGGCTAAAGGAGGAAGTGTAAACCCTCACTGCAGCTCCAAACACAAGATTATCACCTGTCCGCTTCTTCACAGAAATGTGAAGAATGAGAGATATACTCACACGCACGTATCATAGCTACAGGAAAATAGTCTAAAATCTACAGATGTACTTCTTGTATATTTGTAAATTTATTCTTCATAAAGCACTGTAGGATAGAGTGGTATGAATTTATTTTGTTGCCGATCTACTTGACTGCGTTTAGAAACTGAAAACTCACTATATTTTACTTTAAGAGATTGCAGAAAACCGGTTGTGAAGCAAATTGCGAAGAGTTAAATGTGCATCTTCCGACACTATAAATAAATGCATTTCTCTTGGAGGAAACAGACTAAATAAAAATGCATAGAGGTGAAAAAGAAATTTCAAAATAACACTTTTAAAGGGCAGATTATTTCCTGAACTAAAAATACAACTCATACAGACAAATAAACAAACCACATCGCTTATACACCCATACAGTCCTACTAAATAAATACAACTAATGAAGGCTCTTCTAAATGGCACCACACAGACCCCCGGGAAGGATCTCGGCTCCAGAAAGAACTATTAAAATGGAAAGCAGAACCCTGTGTTTTTTTTTTTTTAATGACATCAACTTTGTTCTGTAGTTAAAAGAGTTAAACCGATCTCCAGATGTAATATGAGGCAATTTCTAGCCAGAGGCAACAGGGCTTCCATAATCTCTGCCATCTCATAAACCGGCAGGGCCAGCCTGGGTGTGGCTTCAGTTAAAAGATGTCAGGCTTTGAAAAAGCAGCTTTACAGCTAGGTGAACAGTGCTTCTGCTGCTGCTGAGAACACAAAGCCAAACAGAAATCCAGATGATTTCCCAGCAAGGCAACTCGGTATCTCACAGTCCACTTAATGGGGCTGGAGTCAAACTCATATATTTGGATGCTTTATCTGTGAACACCTTTTACACCTCCAAGAATGGGATCGTGCACAGAACAAAAGGGTCTGTGATTAAACTGCGGAAGGCATTTCTTAATGGAAAAAAAAAAAAAAAACAATTATACTAAGATAACGATAGGGTCAAACTACAATGATAGGAAAAAATACTGTTTTTCTGCAGCTGAGTCAGCGGTCTCCGGAGGACACGTGTTCACCGTCCTGACAACCGTATTCCTGATTATAAAACCATACAGGTAGAGAATAAGAAAACTTCCCCAAGTGGGGAAGTGGCAGTCACGTGCTCTCCCTTGCCCTCTCGGAACACGCTATTTTCAAGTGGCACTGAGCTGCTTGGTTTTCTTTCCTGATTTAGGAGGAGAATGGGAGGGTGCTGGGTATGTTAGCATTATGCAGGCACCCTGAGGCTGTTCAGCAAGCAAAGAACCAGCTCACCTGCTGCCTGTGGAAAGGGCTGGGGGTTAGTCACCCAGGAATGATGTGCACTTTAGACCTTCACCTCCTGGTCACAAGGCATAGACCAAACTGTGGGAACAAAGGTCCTCCATGCAGCTGACTCCCCGAGAAATTCCCATATATGTTCATAATCACTTAACTGGAGTTATCATAGGATATGTAATGAGAAACACACCTGGGTCCACCTGTCTGGAAGCTCGCCGGAGTCCATTGGTCCGTTTCTGTGTGGAAACGACACAAAGACATGTTGGTAATATGACATACAATCATTATAGCTCTGATGCTCTGGCAACCAATGTCGCCTAGATTCGATTAAAAGCATAGCTATACGTGAACAAAATGTGGTTTTAATGTTTCTATTTATAATTTAATATAATTCCTCTAATAAGTTTTCCCTGAGAATATCATGTCGTTTTAAGTCATTGACACAAACAGAAACACCTTTGTTTGCCTAATTTATATATCCTGACCCAATATTTCTTAAAATCATAGGATTACAGAAACTAGGAGGACTAACACCACAGACCCATTTTTGGTTAGAAAATATTCCCAATGGAGAAATGTGAGAAATACAGTCTTAAGCAGATCCGTACAAATTCTAACTCAAGTATTCCTGGGCTGTGACAAACCAGTGGCTGAAGAAGCCACACAGTCCCAAACCAAAGACCCAAAGCCCTGGCTCCAGAAAATGCTTAAATAATAAATGTGTCTTAATTACAGATGAGTTGTATCTTGATACTTAAAAAAATACATGCAGCTCATGAAAAACAAAATCTATTATTATAGAAAAGGTATTCCCAAGGAAAACTGCACACTCTGAAAGCAAGACAAGGGATTTTTAAATCTAAA
Source organism: Arvicola amphibius (assembly GCF_903992535.2). Classification (NCBI taxonomy): domain Eukaryota; kingdom Metazoa; phylum Chordata; class Mammalia; order Rodentia; family Cricetidae; genus Arvicola; species Arvicola amphibius. The sequence continues at coordinate 20,825,238 of NC_052060.1, read as the reverse complement.
AATGCGTGGTTACTATTTGATTTTACTAGCATCGAATTCTTTGCTATAATTAGTACAGTAATTTCACTAATGAGGGATTGATTTTTTTTTTACTTTTTGTTACAAACAAATGTGAATCTGCATGCAGGACCACTGCATGGAGGACCACTGCATGGAGGACCATTGCATGCAGATTTTCAAGAGGAATTTTCTTTTTATATGTATTGGAATTTGTCATTGTGTGTACAGGGCCACGGTTTCAATTGGAGGATCCCTCACTTAGAGAAGCACACATAAGTTGTGGATTTTCTCAGGGGAGCTTCTCACATTGATTTCATTCATAAGTCAAATCACTGAAATGTTGAAATGGGGTCTTTTCACCTTCTCCAAGGGCTCAAAGCCACAACCTGAAGATTTTGCAAAGCAAATAAAATAAATTTTAAACATGCAATTTTTGTTTTCACCCCAACTACTTTCCAAATGTATTTGTAAAAGACTAATTAGGATCATTACACTCTGCATGGGATCGTTGTTGAGCAAGCAGGGTATTTATTCTAGGAAAACCATTATAAGGGATCACAGTGAGAGAAATTGTTGCCCTGGGCTACTTGGTGGCCATGACATAAAAAAGATGGCACATGGGTTACAGATCCACTTCTGAAAATATGGGAAAACTGATGTCAAAGACAAACTCTTCTTTACCTAAATTTTTATTTAAAATTTTTGAGCTTTCTATTGAAAGGGCACCAAGGAACACAACTTACGATATATTCAACAGAAAAATATCCAGTGAGGTCTATAGTGCTGGTGTTTGCCTCCTCCCAACGCCATCACCTTCCTAACTGACAACAGAAATCGTCTTTGCCTGTTTTGACTTCCGTTTAAGATTAAAGTAGGAAGGGAGGGAGGAGGGGTATGGGTGGAGGAGAAGGGGAGGAGATGGAAATTTTTAAATATAAAAAAGTAAATCATCAAAAAGCTAAAATTTGATCATACTAGATATACAAGAAACCACTGATGTGCTCCAAATCACAATATTCATGAAAAGCAGCAGTAATTAATTACAGTAATTAATATGGATAAAAAAGATTAAAGTAGGAGATACAATGTGGTTAATAATAATATAGAAAAGGAGATTAACTTCAAAGACAAAACATTTCTACTTGTGTTTTCCCATCTTTCAGGAAAAACTATACTAACCCTTACCTGGTTAGTGTGGTGGTGAGGGTTCATTCATTTTACGTGTGTGGAATCATCAAGTGATTCCAATTACTAATGTTATTCACTTTGTGGAGTCATGAAAGTTTCAATTCACACAAAGGATATGTTCTGGGAAACTACAGCCTCTACACCGTGCTGTGGTTTTGAACCAAGATCAAACTAAACTGATGAAGCTGATCTTGAACCAAACATGCACGAGACCCTCTTGCCTCGTCCTCCCCAGGAGCTGAGACTGCACGCATACATGACGGCACCCCACTTGCCCTACCGACTGTTTGATGTTCTTCCTCCAGGAAAGTCATTTCAGTTAGTCACCCTCACAACAGAAACTTTTCTGTAGGAAAAGCAGGCAGTAAAATAAACTTTCTATAAAAGAAATTCTGCATGCAGAAGGAAACCCCAGCTGTTAAAACAAAGCACATCTGGAAAATCTGTGATTGACTCGGACAGCACCTTAGAAGCACCTTCTACCACAAAAATCAAGAGATCTTTTTGAAACTTTTCTGAAATGTAGAGTGCAATGTCCCTGACTCTAATGCAATTCTCTCTCTCAGCCAGACAGGGCTGGACAGACCGGGTCTGCGGGTAGAAGATGGGAAAGAAAGGGCATATATGGTTGCCTTGCCTGGAAGCTCTTAAGTCAGAGGTCCAGGAGACATGAGAGTCATGTCTCTGGAGTCAGAATCTCCTTTGATCTACCCAGAGGGGTTGGGGAGGCAAACCTCATTTTATAGGCACTCGGTAATTATTTCTTGCTTCACTATCCTGTCTTTTTATTTTTTTTAAATACTTTTATTGTCTAAAACTCTCCTGGTCTTCTTGCCTATGTGGGGGAAAATGATTCCCTCTGTGGATTTTTACCAACAACACTAGGGAACGTTTTCTTTCCTGTATGGAAGTTAGCTTTGGTTCGTGCACAAGGGGAATCAATGCAACATGTAAAAAAAAAAGGGTGGACATATAAGAATAAGCTTGCTTTGTATAGTCAGAAGGACCCGTGATGACCTAGGCTGCGAGTGAGGTGACCACAGCTGGACAGCTGTGCAAGCCTATGGTCCTGTGGCTGTGGAAAGACTGGCCTGCCTTGACAATAAAGTCAAGTTTTAAAACAAAAACCCATGGCACTAAAGGGTAAGCAGAAGAGAATGCTAAGCCAGTATAGGAGGGGCAGGGGATTTGCAAGAAAAGAAACAAAATTTAAAAACCACATTCTTAATATTCTTTGTTACACTTTTCCTAAAAGGGAACAGTTTCCAAGTGAATTGGCTAACGTCAGAGCATGCTATCATCTTCTCTCCAGACAAAGGGGAGCTTATTAGTGAAGTTACACATTAAATGAAAATTGTGCTATTACATTCAAAAGTTAAGAAAATCACTACAGTGACGAGGCTATGTTTTTTTTTATAATTTTCAACACGAAGATTAATTCCTTCTTATTAATAGGCTCACATGTAATTTTAAGGGTATAGCTGTGTCTGAGAGAATTATTTAATATCATGTGAGAATGATTAACCACTTCTTATTAGCACATTCTCCTTCTGCAAATACGCCCACTTCACGTTACTTCCTTGAAACCAAATGAAGTCATTTTCTTAGGAATCAAAAAAGAATACACATGTCTAATACGATAAATGTGAAGTAACCTTGAGTTGAAGCTTGTGACGCCACACGCTATGTTTCTCAATAATCTAAGGCCAGCGTGCTGAGAAAGACCATGTGGTACAAAAAGGATCCTGGCACCCCTGATTTTAAAAAAAAAAAAAAATCCCTCCTTGTCTCAGAAAGAGTAACAGAAATTTCAGGGTAACTGGCACTAGCCTGCAGTAAGTCATGATGCTCCTTGGTCTAAACTCTAGGTCCTAACACCCACCTAACTAGCAGTGAGCAGCTGCATCTACCACGAGGTTCCTCCTACCACACCCTTGTCACCCTGCACGCAGAAGTTACGCACGTACGCGAAAGGCAAGGGAAGGGACCTCTGAGGGCATTTCCCCTCGCTTGCTATATTTTCACCAACTGTATAAAACCTAGCTGGTAAAAGCATACCAATAATGCAGCTGCCTTACTGGCCCGGAGGTGATTTTTATTTTACTATACTTTCCCTTGCTGACACTGGAGACCCATGATGACAATGTGCTAATCAGCCTAGTAAACGGGCTGCGGTCCTTTCATCCTGAAAGGCTCAGGGAGCCTTAGTTTTTGCTCATCTCATGCCCATTTTATATTTAACTGCCTCTGCTGATTTTTTAACTTAAATTTTTGCTATGGTACTTTTGCAGAGTCAGGTAAATTTTTGTTACTTTTGATGGACAGCCAAAATACTGGTGGTGCAGAATCTGTCGTATGTTGCATTCTTTCTCTTCCATTTCTGAAGTGACTTTATAATGAGAGCTATCCTCGAGAGCCACCATTGGGAGTTAGGCTGTGCTAAACCAAAGGGAAATGTTATCAGAGCTTGATACAACAGTGACCAAGTTTGTGCTGAAGAGGAAACTACCAGGAACCTGAACCCATACACTTGGAACTATGGCAGAATTCTCGCAGGTTACTGCAGGGCAGTAAAACAACAGTTCACGGAGGGCGCTGGCTCTGCCATCGTTCTGATTAGCCCCGACTTCATTCACTATTACCGTAAAATATCCACCTTTCTCCTCAACCGAAGGCTTCCAGACAGCAACTGTGAAAATTCCTGATCCCGTTCATGTTTTGACAAGCACCTAGCAGCTCCCTCCATTTCTGTTCCACTCAGTCAGAAAAGGCACATTTAACGCTGTAAGAGCTCAAGCCGTGTTTAAGTTAGCAAACCCCTGGAAACGCAAAGCTTACAGAAAAAGTTTAAACGGCAGTCTTACCTCTGGTGGTTTGAATGGCCCTTGTTCTGAAACAAATGTAAAAATGGGCATGGTCAGTGCTGTTGGTCGCTTGGTTTGGTTAGCAGCCTGAGCTTGTCCTCTGCAGAGTGGCCGAACACTACCGCTTTGTTTTCGTAACTGATACCTGTAAGGTATTTCCAGGGTCCCGCGGGCTGGGCTGGTAGTTGTTTCGCAACCTGGGTTCTCTTACCTTATTGGCCTGTCAGGATCGTGACTCATCCTCCTAAACGACTTGCGGGTTATGCTTAACTCTGTCAATTGTTTATTAAGCAGTGTCAATCTAGCCTCGTAAAACTCCTTTAAGACAAGGACCGCACTACATTTATATGCACGATCCTGAGAGGCAAGCCTTTCTTTCCACACATCTGATTTGACGATCTAAACACACTGTTAAATGGTATTGTGTAGACTAGTTCCTGCAACTGCAAACTTAGCCCAGCAAGCATTCCACAAGAGAAAATTCCCATTAACTGCTAATAATACTCACTTTTTATTTTAGATACATTATGCTTTGGTTTACAGATAGAAACCTTTTTTTTTAAAAAAAAAAAAAAAAAAAAAAAAAAAAAAAAAACACCTCAGTCAGGATTTAGCTCCAACACTATTTCATTTTTACTTCACATATTTATAAACAGGCACACCATTTTTGGTTTTGTTTTTTTTTTAGCTATAGTTTGGTTTCTAAAACCAATTCACACTCACCGAGTCTGGAGACATTCAGGTGAGTAACCTGGTTGAGGGCCCAAAGGACGTCAGAGTAAGAGCACGTACTGACTTACTGCAGATGGAAAACTGATAGGGGTCTTTCTACTCCATCCCCCCCACACACATCCAGTAGCATCTGACCGCGTTATAAGGTCTTCAGACAGAGTAAAAACTCCTCACCACGGGGAGCCCAGGCATGCACTTTTCCCATCTGAAACAACCTCTAAGAAAGAAACTGAGGGAAAAAAAGAAGACAGAAGACAGAAGGAGAGCAAAGGCAGCCAGGATGGGAGCTCTGTAGGATTTTTTTCTTAAAAGGCTTGGAGAAGCCACAGGGCCAGAGTTCACCGGGAAAGCTCCTATCAGGACACCTGCCCTGCTGGAGCCAGCTGCTTACACAAGAACACAGCCTGGGGCAAGGAATAGGAGGTCCCTTTGTGGGCTTTCACCTCTCTCTCTCTCTCTCTCTCTCTCTCTCTCTCTCTCTCTCTCTCTCTCTTTCTCTCTCTCTCTTTTTTTTTCCATGTTAAAGGACAACTCCACATTAATTGGAATGGAAGCTTCAAGAGCAGAAAGTCCCCTTCCTTCTGGAAAAAAGCTAAGTCCGGCTGCCTTTGTCAATTTCAAAGCCCATCACCCCAGCTTCACAGATAACTGACTGCCTCTACTGAAGGTCTAAAATCAGCCTTTACAAAGGAGAATTCCTGGACAGAAAGGCTAGCTCACTTCGCTTCCTCCCCTACAGAAACATTCTTCAGGAGATAGACTATCTAAGACCTAAGAGAGCCAGCTAGGAAGGGAGGATGTGAAAGTTATCTTTTAGCTGGACTCAGAATATATTCTAACTGAACTCGGGTTTTCTGGTGTTTGGTTTGGTTTGGTTTAGTTTGACACCCAAACCCCCATACCGTGTGTGTGTGTGTGTGTGTGTGTGTGTGTGTGTGTGTGTGTGTGTGTTGGCCATGGTGGTGGTGGTGTATCCATGTGAATAAACGTACCTGCGTGTGGTAAGAAACAGAGTTTGAGACCTGATGTCTCCCTTCATTGTTTCCCCACTTTATTCTTTGATCCATGTCTCTCACTGAACCTAGAGACTGCCCTTGCAGATCGGACAGACTGACTAGCTAACAAACTCTCAGGTCCACTTGCCTCCATCTCTCTATGCTGGGGTTCTGTGGTGCACCACCACACTTGGCTTTTATGTGGGTTTGTGGCTATTCTACGCTCAGATGTTCATACTTGCCCACCAAGCCTTTCCCCATGGGACCATCTCCACCGCCCCAAAGCTTGTGTCCTTCGAGTCCCCATTTCACTTGTGTAAAAAAAAAAAAAATAAAGCCTATTCACTCCAGTTATTTGTGGCTACTGTGAAGGGTAATGTTTCTCTGAAAAGGTCTTGGAGAGAGCAGGGATACAAGGAACATACTTAAACATGATAAAGGCAATATATAGCAAGCTGACAGTCAGCATCAAACTAAATGGAGAGAAACTCACGGCAATCCCACTGAAATCAAGAACAAGACAAGGTTGTCCATTCTCTCCATATCTATTCAATATAGCACTTGAGGTTCTAGCTAAAGCAATAAGACAACTAAAGGAGATCAAGGAGATACAAATCAGAAAAGAAGTCAAATTCTCACCATTTGCTAATGATATGTTAGTTTACATAAATGACCCCAAAAATTCTACAAAGGAACTTTTACAACTCATAAACACCTTCAGTAATGTAGCAGGATACAAGATTAACTCGAAAAAAAAAATCAGTAGTCCTCCTTTACACAGATAATAAACGGGCTGAGACAGTAATCAGAGAAATATCACCCTTCACAATAGCCACAACTAGCATAAAATTTCTTGGAGTAACTCTAACCAAACAAGTGGAAGACCTATATGACAAGAACTTTAAGTTTTTGGAGAAAGAAACTGAAGAAGATACGAGAAAATAGGAAGATTTCTAATGGTCTTGGGTAGGTAGAATTAATATAATTAAAATGAAATGTTACCAAAAGCAATCTACAGATTCAATGTGATGACCAGCAAAGTCCCAGCAAAATTCTTCACAGACCTCAAGAGAACAATAGTCAACTTCACATGGAAAAACAAAAAATGTTGGATAGCCAAAACAATCCCTGACTTCAAACTCTACTACAGAGCTATAGTACTGAAAATAGCCTGGTATTGGCATAAAAACAGGCAGAAGGAACAATGGAATCAATTCAAAGACTCAGATATCAACCAGCACCCCTAGGAATACCTGATTTTTGACAAAAGAAGCAAAAAAAAAATGGATGGATCTAGAGACCCTCATATTGAGTGAGGTAACCCAGACCCAGAAAGATAAATATAATACGTACTCACTCTTAAGTAGTTTTTAGACATAAAGCAAATAAAAACACAATCCCAAAGAACCTAAACAACAAAGAGGACCCTAAGAGAGATATACATGGATCTAATCTACATGGGAAGTAGAAAAAGATGAGATCTCCTGAGCAAATTGGGAGCCTGAGGATCATGGGAGAAGGTAGAAGGAGAAGGGGAGGAAGAGAGGAGAGAGGAGAAAAAATATATATCTCAATAAAAACAATTAAAAAGAAAAAATCTGAGTTCTTATGTGATCATGTCATATAGTAATCTTCTGTTTTGTATTTTCATATGCTTTACATTATGTTTATATATGCTATATATGTGTTTATAGTATTTTCTGTTCAGAAATTCTTAGCCAGGATCCTTTGCTCATACTTTTGAATTTTTGACAGTTGCGATAACATTTAACTTGACTGACTCCTTTACAGACATAACCTTAATTCACACAAACATTACTTCAACAGCTCATTAACTGATAGTAACGCAGTGGTAGCATGAGAGGCAAAGCCAACTACTGTACTAGTTCAGATATATTTCAAAGTAAAAGTTTATTCTGGCTGGAAACTGGATCAACTACCAAGAAGGGCTGATCTCGTTTTGATGGGAAAGTTGATCTCATTTTGAAGCCTTCAGTCCCATCCTTTCCTTTCTCTTGGTATGAATCCGAATCTAGTGTATCAGGAGGTTGTGTTGCTAGAAAATTCTATGTGTGGGTGGAACAGCTACTACATCTTGAATAGTAAGAGCTGGTTATCATCTAGTATTGGGCTAAATTCTGACCCAGAAGAATGGTTGAGAGATGAAGAGAAAAATCTCTTTTTCTTTCCATCTCTTTTTTTCTCATGAGAACTTTCTTTAGGATAGTTCTTCAATTCTTCAAGTTTCTAAAAGTTTTTAATCCTCAACTTGTCCTTACCCTGCAGCCTACTTCTTAGGCTCCTATTGATCAAGCTATAAAATGCTCTTATCCTTTCAGGAACCTTTCTAGACGGTGACTTACAGGCCCTCAAGGGGTTTAGGCCTTGCATTCTTTCATCGTGTCTCAACTGGCTTAACGTAATTCTAAGTGGTATAACTAAGGTGCTTAGAGCCTTTGCTGAATTCCATCTCCACCACCAGCAGAGCTCAGTGGGCATATTTGGGTATGATAAATGATTTTCACTGAAGGTTTAGGTTCCCATTCTATAATGTGCTTGTTTAAATACCAAATTCAGTCCTGTTACGTTTGGTTTTCTGATGGAAGTGACTCTCAATTCACACCTTACTACACAAATTGCTTTATCTTTTATCTGAAGTTCTATTTAAGACTAAACAAACTAACATGCAATAAGACTGCTTGTCAAAAGAGGGGCCACATAAAAGTAACTACTGATGTCCGAATAGAAGGTACCTAGCCTTCATGGCTTACAGGCTATTGCCAGGATTGGCCAATGTTAGGAAGATAGTATGTGAATGCTAAGCTCACTGCTCTGATCTCCAATGGGGTTTTGGGAAAGAACAGAAAGCCACAAGCCATAAATAATACATGGGGGAAAGTTTTGATTTCAACTTGAATCTAATCACACAACAGTTTCCAATTCTTACTTTTAAGAATTACTAAGATATAACTAAGCTGACCCAACTGTCAAGTGAAAGGTAAAATAACTACCCTTGCATATGAAATTGTCTTGATGAATCAAGAAAGATGACTCATTTATACAAAAGGATTAAGTGCCTCTACACAAAAGCAAAGTCACCTCTTGGCAATGAAATCAGAGATCAAGGCTCAGTTTATGTTAAATTAACATGTTAAAATGTCGGGAGGTAGAAGGCTGAACTAACATTTTACTCTTTAAGTTACACCTCCTCTTAAAATATGCAATGCTATTTATAAAAGAGCCTGTTTCTGATGCCAATTTGTGGTGCAGGCTCTAGGTAACAATCTCCCAGGTTTAAGTTTTAGGATATCAAGGCAAATTCATTCCTATTAGAGCTGGCAACAGCAGGAGCAGGAGTAGCAGCTGACCTAGATAAAGGAGCAATTAAACAGATAAGCAAATGGGGATCTGCTTCGGTTAAATATTAGAGCAGCTGAGGCTTGCATTCCTACTGAAAGAAAAGAAAAGATACATTAGGCCAAAGTTGTTTGCGCCAGCGATATTTGCACCCAAGGCTACTCTCTTTGTTTAATCTGGAAGATGGGGGGGAAGCTATATGCTATATTGATTGCTGTCAGGGCAGGAAGGGGACTAAAGGGCTTAGTCACATGTTATAACAAGCAAGATCATAAATGACCCTGAAGTCGGCAATCGGAATAGCCCTTCCCCCAATGGCGGACTGGGAGAAGGAAACACCACCTTAGAATTGCATCAGCTCTGCAGTAACTTGCTGAGAGTCTCATATAATGGTGCTTATACCTATTCATTACTATCACTGGAAAGTTTTGGCACAGACTTCAGAGCCTGTGTGAGTGGTGATCATCAAAGCTTCTATGGTGAACATGTAGGAGTCAAGTGGAGTTCAACAAAAGAGGTAGAACAGAATTTTTTTCCTGGCCTTTATTGATGTCCATGCAAATCCCCAGGCGTTAAGATGCAAACTAACTTAACTACCCAACCTTCAAATTTGTTTCCAAGTTGCACACTTTGTCTCATATGTGTGTGTGTGTGTGTGTCTGTGTGTGTGTTTGTGTGTATGTATCTTATACTTCAGATATACTTAAAGTAATAATCTGTCATGATCATGTATTAATATGAATAGATTGCTTCATTCAAAAATGCACTGCATCTTTTGCCAAGCAATTATTATTTCTAGGGTGAATAAAGACTCAATAGATTTGAAGGATAATAGAGCATGAAATATATATATAAAAAAAAAAGGTTTCTAAACCAAGAGAAGACAACATCTAAAAAAACAAGGCTAACTTCCACAATCAAAGGATCTTTTCAAGCCTGGTGGTTAATGTTTAGCCACATACTGTATTGTTCGAACTGCGTTTATATTGAAATTGTTCTATTGTGGGGAAAGTGATAACTTGATTTTCAGTGTCCTACCCTTGGACTTGGTACAAAGGGATGGATTCAAAAGGTAAGAAACATTCCCCACCTTTCCCTTCTACACCAAAGGCACATATAAGCTACAAGAAAAAGAGCGGCAGAGACAGCAATGATCCCGGGAGCGGAGTCTCAGTCTTCCACTACAACACAGTTCCCCATGTAATTGAGCTGGGGTCATGTATGTGGTTTTCACCAATGGCAGTGATTTAAAAAAAAAATGTTTGTTTCCCTGACATGCTGGTAGACACACATGGAACTGGACAGCCACATGCTTGGTGGGCGACCTGCTCTGGAGGATGTATGAAATGCCAGGCAACAGTGTATGTTCACCGAATTAAACTTTAAAACTACTAGAGACGGGGATGGGGAGTAGGGATACCACCTATTACAGTACAGCCTAACCTTGGAAAACTAAATGAGCCCCTACCCTCTCTGTTAATTAAAGTCAAATTCACATGACCATCTGGCAATCAAGAAGATGTTAATGATTGGCAAGGAAGCTGAACAGGAGAACCAAGAAAAAGAAGGGTTGATTTTGGGTTGCTAAGGAGGAATGAGGGAATATTCCACCTAGAGGCAGCAATAAAAGCCAAATAAAAATTCTAACAATGGAATTGACTGGATCAGGACGTAGATTTACATGAAAGAAGCTTTTTTAGAAAACACCAGGTGTTGCGTGAGTTGGTTCCTTTTCTTGCCTCTCACTAACCTACACCAGGTGTACTGCCTGGTAATCAATGCTTAGGGCATAATTCTTTCCCTGCATAACTACCCAGAAGGGAATGTAAAAGGTCTACTTAGTTTATTTCATTCTTAAAGTACAAGCCAGTGAATCACAGAATGAGGATTTATTATTATTAGCTATTATTATTTATTTATTTCCTTTGCCTACCAAGCTCTTACCTCCACAAGCATGGAACCCAAACCTGCATAAACTTCTATACTGTTTCTAAACCTAAGATGATAGTGATCTTCAGGACCCAGGAACCTGACTCAGGCATCTGTCTATCCCTCGAGTGGCTTATCCATCCACATATCCACACACCAAGTCTTCCCTGAGGTCAAAACATCAGCTGCATATGGTTGAGCCTAATTAGAGAGATCAGCCAGATGGCAATCATCATAAATGTGATAAATGCCTTGATAAAGTTAATTATAAGATGCCGGGAAAGGAGAGATAACTGGTAGCCTAAGAAAGGTCGGGCGTGCAGACTACCAGAAAGTCTGCCAAGTGGGGTAATAGTTGCGCTGAGTTTTCAAACTGAACAGAATGAGGAAGGAAAGATTAAAAGAGAAACAAAGAAGATATGTAAAAAAAAAGTAGTGGACAGCCGGGTGGCGGTGGCGCACGCCTTTAATCCCAGCATTTGGGAGGCAGAGGCAGGCGGATCTCTGTGAGTTCGAGACCAGCCTGGTCTACAAGAGCTAGTTCCAGGGCAGGCTCCAAAGCTACAGAGAAACCCTGTTTCAAAAAACCAAAAAAAAAAAAAAAAGTAGTTGACGAACTATGACTAGACAGAAATCCAAGGTCGGTGGGGGAAGTTAAGGGATGGTCAAAGGAGGGGCAGAAAAACGATGCAGAACTAGGTGTGCTGTTGGGGGAAGTTTGGACAGTATTCTGTAGGAAATGGTAAGAACAGAAGCGAGTGAGTGATATAACAGATTCTGAAAGATGAGTTCCGAAAGTCTGTCTGAGGAACAAGAGGGAACACAGAAAGCAGAACAGAAACAGCGAGGTTTCCATCTAAACCAACACTGCAGCAACAGGTTCTCAGCAAGACAGGAGAAGAATGAAGACCAGAGGAGCAAAGAGGGCAGCGTACCAACTTCCACCTGGGTTTGGGTGAGCATGTGGACAAAGAGTTAAGAAAGCCTGCATTAAGACAGGGAAAGTAGCTTTTCCCTAGGTCCTGGAGGTTCCTGAATGGCAACTGGCAGATGAGATGTGAGCCGAAGATGGAAGTGTGAAATCCAGACTTTAGGACACATGTCATATGTAGATGGAGCCAAGACCAATCTTCATTAGATGTGGGTTACAACTTAAGTGAGAGAAATAAGTCCAATCTCTGGAGGCTGCCTATGGGATAATGGGGTGTGAGAGAGAGTTATCAAGGAGACTGGCTAACAGTTTCCAATCAGAAGGAGTGAGAGAGGCGGGGCCTGTGGTGAGATGGCCAGAGTGTGCAAGGATGTGGTCATGACAGCAAAGCAGGGCTTCTGGAGCCTTCATTTGGACCCTGGTCTACTCTATCGTGCTGTGAACCTGTGCTTCCTCCCCTCCCCACTTCCTTCTGTGCATATGACCCGCTCAAGCGAAAACATCACGCTCTCCTTGTACAACTGTCCAAGGTTTCTTACAATGTTACCATCCATATTCATCACCGTGCCCCGATCTACAAATGTACTCTGACACACACTAACCGGCCAGAATCTCCCTGGCTCTTGAAAATATAGCTAAGCTTTGGAACTAGAAACCTCTATAAAGTGAAACTGATTCTCAATCCACGATTATGGATTATGTGGGAAATGATTACATAAACATTTAACTTTGCCTTAAATCAACACCACTAACTCGTTTTAAACTTGCCTGTTAGGGTAATCTTCCTCAAAGTCAAGTTCACCAAGCAGCACATTCCACTCCACACAAAATTCCCACACCAGTAAACCATGTCTCTATTCCCAAATGTACCCTGTGCTCCCTCCTTCTTTCCCTGAGCCTGAGCAGCCCCAGATACTGCAGAAGTCCGGGTCAATGAACTGCCGAGTGCGCCATTTCCAACTAGTGAAATCTCAACGCGAAACTTGGCGTGCAGGGATTTTCAGCTGAGCAGGGAAGAGAGCACGAGAGCCGCTTTCCCATAAGGACCCAGTACAGTATCTATTCTAGCACACTCACGGCAGACATAGCAGCTCAGATTGACACTCTAGCCACAGCGGCTGCATAGACTAGTCCAAGGATGGGTGAGTTTGAAGACAGAGTGCAATGTCTTTTGGTTTCTAGAGGTCACCTGCTGAGGGACAGGGGAGAAAAGTGCTGACCCAGTGATCACGCGGAGCCCCTTCATCCTGAAGATGAGGCAGGCCTGTGAATGACAAAGCCCGGTCTGAAGGAAAAGGGAAGCCTGCTAGGCAGGCCTTTCATTTCATACTCCTCATTAACTGGGAGAATTCAGCGTCACTCGCTCACCTCTTCAGATTCCGGAGCAGGAAAAGACACAAAGAGAAGAGGCAAAAGTCATGGATATGGAGAATGGGGAGACAGTGGGTCAGTGTGAGTATTTAGAGCAGTGTCAGAGACTCAAAAGCCCAAGGGTTTGTGCTCAAGTAATGGAGTCAGACTTCAGAAAGGAACTAAACAAAAAAAAAAAAAAAAAAAAAAAAAAACCTTTCCCCTGCTTTATGGTAAATTGCGAAACAGAGTTTAAGGACTGCTGCTGCTTTTACTGGATGGTATCTCTGTATCTCATTATCTGGAGCCTACCAGACGTTAGCATTCCTAATTTTCAGCTGCTTCACTTTCAACTGTTTATGAGCCTGGTTTCCTCGCTTTAAAACGAGGGGCCCTAGGTCAGAAAGCGTCAAAGTACTAGCTCTCAGGGCTTATATGGGGAGGGCAGGAGCGGTGATTAAGAACACCTGGCCCTCATCCAGCCACTTAGGACATTGGAATCTAAAACTACAGGTCGTTTGCAAGCACCCCAGCCTATCATAAACAAAGAGTGGGCTCACTGAAGAGTAAGACATGTAAGGGTGGAACAATCAAACGAGGTTTTGCTGTATCAGGTTGATGGTGGGAGAATAACAGTCATAACGTATATAATACTTCTCTTTATTCCACCTCTTTGTAAACTGTCCTGACCTTCAGACTGATGAAAATGGTAACCTTATCGGTTTCCCTTTACCTCCTTCAGCAAGCAGCAGGAGCCCTCTGAGCTTCCTGGCCACGGGAAAGGCCATTCTAAGAACTAAAGGCTTTCTGTAGGGTATGGCAGTACTCAGCACAGTGGGGGTACTCGAGTCCAGGTCAGGATCTTTGCTAGCAGGGATGTCCTGGCCAGGCACAGAGGATGGCACACGGGGCCCTCTGAAGATGTCTATGAAGGAGCAGAAGGACAGGGCTGTGCTGTGACCGCAGCCCTCTAATGGGTCTCACCTCTTCTACAACTGTTCCTTTTCTGAGCTCAGCCCTGCCTGAAATAAGATAGTTTCTGTTCCACTCTTCACATTATCCAAAATAATTCAATGTCCACCTTCTCCTCTGGGAAAATCAAAGGTTGACATGGCTACCTTTTGAACTCAAGCTGTTAAAGTTCCTTTCTTGTGTTCAAAAACTCTTCCTGATTTTTGAAAGGTCTTATTGATAAAACACAGAGGAACTCAGGGGAAAAGGACAAAGAGAAAGGAGAAGAAAGGGAAAGAATAAAGAGGCCAGAAAAGAAAGAGAAGGGAGACAGCCCAAGAGGAGCAGCGAGAGGCAAAGGCTATTGAATGCATAATTTGCAACGGGCTCATACAACAAGCATAGAGTGCTATTTTTAAAAACCAGCAGAGAATGTTTACATAAATCCAAAGGATATATGCTTTGTTCAATGTGGAAAATGATAATGTATTCAATTCATGAATTCTTGAATTAGTCTGTGTAATGTTTGCTTCTGGAACCAATAACGAATCTGATATAAATATTTAAAAGAAAGAAAAAGTTTAAGAGCTCAAGAAAGAAGAATATTTTCCTTTTCCTTTGTTTTCATTACTGTTTGCATTGGCAGGATTCAAACAATTTGGTGATCTATTTGGGGGCTGAGGTAAATGAAAGGAGAGTCATGAGACCATCCAAGTGTATCCTGAGGACCTCTGCTTCCAAGCACATGTAAAAGTCAAATAGATATTAAATAATTTAAAACTAAGTCATGTAGAAAAGTCACACTGATATTAAACAATTTTCTAATTGTACTTATTAATGATGTGTTCAAAAAGATATGTTCCAATAAACACATATTAAGAATAAATTGGGCCTTAATTGTATTTAGCAAGTTTTATGTCCTCATTAAAAACAGAATCCCAACAATAAACATGACTTACCAATGGAATTAACTCTGCCACAATTGTCTACTCTTCCCAAACATTCTTTGTGTGCCCTTGCTCCACACTTAAAGCATAAATAGCCTTGATAAAATGTTCCCCTGCAAGGTAAAATTGGAGAATCGTGTATTAAAATGTGCTAAATGCTGCTTACGTAAAATTGTTAGTTCAAGGAATAGGAAGAAGGGGTCACCATGCTGTCCAAAGTACCGTCAGCATGGGGACAGAGGATCTCTCTGAGTGTCTTGAGGAAACAGAACGGGTCAAAGGCCATCTACTGTGTCTCAAATGGGAAAGTAACACCTCGACCTCAGAACACCTTTGAGAATATGGCTAAAATGTCTGAAATACTTAGCAACTATCCCCGTTCATTTAGACTGGAAAACAGGCCTGAGAAAGCTTACCTCAGGAGCATCTGACAGACTTTGCAGGACGTCACCCTGGTGAAGGTGTGCATCTTGAAGTCGTGGAAATTGGAGTCTGCATAATCTGGCCTTATGTTAGATCTGTGAAAAGGGAAAAGTCACTTCCTAAACAAAGTTTCATAACAAAGTGGCAATCCAAGCATCAAAGAGCAAAGTTCACCAAAACTGCATCGAGACGAGATGAAACCTGAGCTAGAAGGTGAGGCAGCCCGCATGCACTGGCTTCCAAGCCAGGAGTCTACGAGCATCAGAACCTGTGCTGAAGCCCAGTTGTGTGGAGACCTATGACATGGGAGATGACTGCAACCTGACACAAGCCAGAACTGCAGGTCATAGAGGTCTCCACAGCATGCTACCTTGGTCAGCCTTCTGGGAACCAGAACCAGCTGGATATCCATGTTTGGTGCCAGTTTCTTGGCATTGCTATGTCATAAAATTATAACCTAGCTGGTGAGATGGAAGGTGAGGCGGAGTGCAGTGTGTTTCCAGATCTCATCTCTAACGAAGAGCACAGACTATATGGGGGTCACCAGAAGAGAGTGAAGCCATCCTTACAGAGAAGGTTGACCATCCATGTATCAATCTGATCAGGAAAACACTTCTCCCTTAAAAATATGTTTGCTTCAAAGTCCAAATAAACCTGAACAAAATCACTTCGTGTTTGGAATTATACTTAGGGTGTATGTGCAGGCACCCAGACACTCTCCCTTACACCTCAAAGACATTTCAGTGCACATTTAGCATATCCCAGGGATGGAGAAAACACTTGACATTCGTTGCTTGCTTAACTGTCACGTTAGTCCTGAATGTCTGGCATGAATAACAGCACTGGCTCACAAAAAAGGAAGCAATGGCTTCCCCTAAAGTGATAGAAACGGCAACTACAGAGCTTCTACCTAGGTATGTGTTCTCAGCCACTAAAGCCACAGCGACAGAAGAAAATCAGCAATATCTACATTCAAATTGCTAGGTCTTCGAGGCTTAATGGGTGTGTTGGAAACAATCGAATACAGTCATTTCTAGAGAACTGTTTGCAGTGTTTTTAATCTAGAAAAATAAAATAAGCCTTAGATGGCTATGAATTAGTGGTACCTCTAGAAAGATAATCTCTTCGGAGATGTTACACACAAATTGAGAGACTGGAAGGTATGTTTGAGATTCTGATGAGCTAGGAATTCCCCTTTTATAGAATACAGCATCTCTCAAGCTCCCAGAGTCGCAGCGTAATGAAGCATGGCACAGGCAGGCAGTCAGGCATCAATCTCTGAGGTACCAGGAGAAGCCTTATGAAAAAACATTCACCAAGGCAATTGGAGTAGCAGGCACTGATGCAGAAGTGTCAGAGAGGTCAGCCTTCCCATCCATCTGCTGAATAGGAGCTGCTGAAAAGGAAATCAAATCTGAGGGCCATCTGGGTATTCTCTGCTATGTGCTTCTGGTGACCTCTCTTTTTAGGAAAATGTTCCAGGGCATGACAAAAAGTATGGCTATTTCCACTTTTGGGGTGTGTGTGTGTGTGTGTGTGTGTGTGTGTGTGTGTGTGTGTGTTGCTGATTAGAAATTGCAGTGCCCTTCTTCACAGAAAGATCTAGAAATAAAACTCTCACACTGACTCCAGAAAGTCAGGCACCGAAAGCTGCATCAGAACCCATTTCCATAGCTGAAAACGGCTCCTGTTCATTTTTCTCGAAGCATCAACATGACTCAGTCATATATACATTGTTGAATTTATTCTAAAGCAATGCTTGCTCTAAAGTGAAGAAAATAACATTTCAAGTCCTGATAGCTTAAAAAATTCATCTACCTGGAGTTTTAAAATCTATTGGGTAGGGAATTGTACAGACAGATTCCCAAGCAACTAAGAACTTAACTTCATCTGTCTTCCTAGACATGGTTGGCATGCTTTTCCTTGGATTCACCCCAAACTCTACACAGTAAACATGTATACGTGTATACATATAAATACACACACATATAAGATACATATAAGGCACACATAAGAATATGTATGTACGTTTACCAGAGTTGTGTTTGAGATATTTTTTCTTAAAACATTTACCAACTAACTGAGAATCAGCTGCCTTTTCAGAAGACAAAAAGCTGAAGGGAAAATTGCAAACACACCATGGGTGGATTTTTTTTTAAAAAATAATCTTATTATTAAAAGAAAACCCTGAAAATATTCTTAACTATGGTTGCCTTAAGGGAAATGAAATTTGAAGTGATAGAATAAAATGATAGGGTGAAACTGTGACTTTTTTTAAAAACTAAAGCTGAATATTATTTTTTCAAACTCTCAAATCAAACATTACAGAATAAACGTTAAATCTATGACCCTGGAACTGCTAGAGAGGCACTATTGAATATAAAAGCACAGAGGAGGGCAGGAATCGGAAATTAGACCACCTGGGCTTAAATCCTCACTTGCAAATCAGAACAGAGTGACCGCAGGTGAGTTGGTGAGTATAGAAGAGGAATACTAATCGAATCCACTCAAAAGCAAAGCAATGTATAGAAAGTGCTTAGGACATTGCCTGAATCAGAGCTCATTGTCAGTGTGGACTATCACTAAGGAATATCAAGTTCACCAGACAGTAGTGTGGTCAGGGTAACGCTTCCTGAGCGGTGAAGTTCCACTGTTTCACAATGAAACTCTCAGAGGATCTTTCTTCTCCTAAAACTTCCTACAAAGAAGGCTGTTATTCAGTCATCTCCTTTGCACCACCAAGCCAAGTATACTAGTAATAATAACTACTATAATTTTTGTTGTTACTATTATTTATTAATATTATTTGCGTCAAGGTTTCATGTAGCTCAAGTTGGTCTTGGATTTGCTATGAAGATGAAGATGATCTTGCACTTCTGATCTTCCTGCCACTTTTTAACTAGGTAACAGACACATGCAACTATGCCCAACATACGTGATACTAGGGATCAAACCCAGGCTTCACTCACACTTGACAAGTAGCTTTCCAACTTAGCTCTATGTCCAGCCTTGATAGAACTATTCAAACACAACAGGGACCAGGATTACTCAATAGAAGATGTGTATGCAAAAACCCCAGAGGATTTGATGAAGTCAGCCACATAGTCTACAACCTATGAGCTTCTACGATCCGAATAAAATGATCACTGGTGAACTGGAAGAGTAGAATGGATTCATAGAGGCAAGCCAAAAACCAGGATTGTGGGTTTGGAAAGACGCAAAGCAAGAATGGTCAAGACTGACATTTAACCTACACCTCTAATGCACACAGCATATTGCCAAGCTCCTCACGTGTCTTCCCACATTGACTTGTTAGAGAAAATTTAAGCAGAATCACCCACTCACTTCATGAATAACTACCATAAAGGCTTGCTCTAAGGCTAAAAGAGAAGACAGGTCCTTCAGCCATGGCCTAGAAAGTGAAGCTGGAGACAAAGATGAGCAAAGAGGCCACCAGGGGGCAAGGGACGAGAAAAGATTGTGTGTAAGAAATGACACCCCATTTCGGTAATCCAAAAGGGAAAAAGTCTCTGGCTACTCCATACAGAATTCCTCACAGTGAGGCAAGAGGGGGCAGGGAAAGCAGAGACGCTGTGAGTGCTCCACAGAATGGCACTGAGAAGGAACCAAGTGAGCTCAGTCACGCAGCTACACATACTCTTCAACAATAAGACCATTAACTTTAGAGAATTTGGACGCAATCTCACAGATTTCTGAAAAATAAGTTCCTATTTTTTTCACTTTGTACTGGTTCCATTTTTAATAAATGCAAAGGCAATTAAGTGTGTGTTGAGAGAGGTGTGTTCATAGTCCTCGGGCTCTTCGCACCTCCTCTGAGGTAGTCTCTTCTTACCTAGCCCCAGCACAGATCCAAGCTGAGACCTCATTGTCTCCCATCGGCCAAGATACCTTCCCAGATCTTCGTTCCCCCAACTTCTCCCTCGGGATCTTAAATGTAGCACATGTTAAACCCATCCACACACCAATCTGACATGTCTGATCCACCCACTTCATCTTCCAACCTAGCGATTTCAGAATCACAATGGGTCCCTTTCCTTCATATTCTGTGTTCATTTTTCCTTAACTTCTCCATTCCAGTTTCCCCTTCCCTAAAACAGTAACCAAAGTCTAAAGATTCATCCTTAAAGTTACCTCCTCAGATATTCAGCCTTTACACACACACACACACACACACACACACACACACACACACACACACACACACATGCAAGCAATTACCTCTATTTCTGTGCCATATCCTGAATAAGTAGGCATATTAAATGACAATCATTGTGGTGGTGTGGTACTGGCGGTGGTGGTGCTGCTGGTGGTGGTGGTGGTGGTAGATACACGGGATATTAGTGCCAGCTACCAGTGGAAAGGGAGACTGCAATACTTAATTGCAAGTATTATAGCCTCTACAATATGTTCCTTGATACCCAATGGCAACTTAAACAGACTTGTGAGGGGTTTGCCAACTGTGTAACTTCAAAAGACATCACCACACAACACAACAAGTTTATATTGCTGCTGTCTGCTATTTGACTGAGGACAAGACAGCTGATGTCTCCTTTCTAACCTGCCTCTTCCTTAATCAACAAACACTGAACCAGAAAAGTCCATCGCTAGGACTTAGAAATGTTCTAAGCTGGGGAAAGTGCTTATACTCTACCATCATCTGCATTTGTTTTCAGAAATCTGCCCTTTGCCACAAATACTGGGGACAAAAGCAAAACATAACAACTAAATACATTTAAGTGTTATACTTTGTGCTGGCTTATCTAGATCTCTTCTTTGTGAAAATGTCATATCCTCTTGTACAAAGTCTATAATTTCACTCACAAATACATTCTAAATATTATAGTTACAAATACGGTAACTAAGAAGCACTTTTGTGGGTTGTGGAGATAGTTCACTGGCTAACAGCATTTGTTGTCTAAGCTTCAAGACGGGAATTCTGATCCCCAGACCCAGCCAAGAGCATCTCTAATGCCAACACTGATGGAAGGGAGGAGACAGGAATATGTGCTGGGGCTTGTTAGCCAGTCAGACTACCCAAACTTTAAGAACTCCAGGTTCACTGAGAAACACTGACTCAAAGGAATAAAATAGAAAGTAATAGGGCAGGGCCTAGCTGATGTCCTCTTCTGCTCATGTCTTTGTAAATGCACATTGATGTAGGAGGGTCGATTTTTTTATTGGTTAATTAATAAAAAAAAACTGCTTGGCCTGATAGGTCAGAACATAGGTAGACGGGGAAGACAGAACAGAATGCTGGGAGGAAGAAGGCAATGAGCCAGATGCCTCAGGCAGTCACCATAACTCTCCTCTCTGAGACAGACACAGGTTAGAATCTTTCCCGGTAAGCTACCACCTCGTGGTGCTACACACATTAATAGAATCGGTTAATCAAGATGTGAGAGTTAGCCAGTAAGAGGCTAGAGCTAATGGGCCAAACAGTGTTTAAATTAAAACAATTTGTGTGTTGTTATTTCAGGGTATAAGCTAACTAGGCAGCCAGGAGCCCGGCGGTACAAAAAGCAGGCCTGCCCGCTGCTCCTTGTACAGCACATACACACACATACATACGCACACATGTCTGCATGCACACACACAACTTTATGTTTAAAATTAACATTTTTAACAATATCCTCTATTTTAACCATATTCTAACAATAAAATTCTCTATTTTAACCATAGACTTTAACTTGTAACCCACTGCAATATTAAAATAGTATTAGAACACAGAAAAGGAATAGACAAAGGAAGTCATATAAAAGAGCTGTGACCATTCAGTTACATAGGAAATAATATGATAATCAAACGTAAGATAACATCTTATCTCTGGCCCTAATGGTATTATATGTATTTAAATCTCTCCAGTGTAGGTAGTTGGACAATTATTCAAAATATATGAACTAATGACTCCATCCTAGTATACTTAAAGTGAGAGATAAAAACCAAACGTTGGTGATTCAAAAACCAAAACCCTGAATACAGTTGGCTTTGTCTACCCACAGTCCACAGATATGTAAAATGTATGGGTAGGTATGGGTATGTTTATTGTTCAAGTTCAGAAAAGTTACTTTCCAATTATTCTTTAAGAAAATATTGAACAGTCATAATTATTCTGTTAAAATATTTTACTCTCAAAATAACAAGATGGATGTTTTTACTGGATCCTTCTATTAACCTTTACTTAACCTCGGCTACTTATGCAGCAATAAATTATTTTAAGTAATACTACTAAAACTAAACTGTCTTCCAGCAAATGTTTTAAAAATTGTATTTTAGCTTCAGGATATTTATTTATATCTGTGACTCCTCAAAACTTTAAAAAAGTGCATGCTAAAAACAATTCATCATATTAGTAATGAACTAAAAAGTATTATTCATTTCAATGAATGCAAAAAAATAAATTAAACCAAATGAATCAGACATAGGGCATGGAAGTACACATATATAAGCACAGCAATCAGAAGGCTATGGGAGGAGGACGGGGAGACCAAGGGCAGCCTGGGCTACACAAAGACACCCTGCCCCCTAAAAGAGGCAACAGTGAGAAGATCTTACATGCTTCTGATAAAAATGACAACCAACTAGATAGTTATTACAGTTAGTTCTATAATGTGATAAGGGATATCAAAAAGAAAAGAAAAGAGCCAGGAGCAATGAATGGTGCATGTCTATGATCCTAATTCTCATGAAGCTCAGGCAGAGTTATCATAAGCTTAAGGTCAGCGTGGCCTACACAGCAAATACCAAGCCAATCAGAGCTACATAGCTGTATTCTGTTTTCAAAAATATGAAAGGGGAAGGAAAGAGCAAACTCGATATAAAAACATGCATATTACAATTATTATAAATTAAACAAAGTTCCTGAACTCATTATATCTCTCAATCCTTCTTTTCAAGAGTTAATCAATGCAATATGGCAAGGCAGATATGAAGGAAAGATGCTTTGAAAATACAGAGTACCCAAGAATTCTCATTTGGAAATGGCATTATTGGGATGACTAAGGAAACGCAAGAAAAGAAACTAAAGACTAATTAAGCTAAGAAAAGGCAAAGATATCTCAAAATAGCATCTCATCTGGAGAAAGCCACATAAAAGTGTTCAGAGCTCACCAGCTCAAAACGGAGTAAGGTACATGCAATGTCTCCATCCACACTCCCTAAGGATCACAGATTTAAGGGTAGAGCGGAGCAGTGATAGTCTTCTCTACAGGATCAGCCAAAAGAAAAGTGAGTGTCCATTGCCAATCATCTCTAAAACAAAACGGGACATTAGGAGTGTAAAGATGCTGAGTAACATGAGTAACAGCAGCGTCTTCCATCAAGGCTAAAGGGAGATCAGGTGCAGGCAATCCACAAGGGCCAAAGAAGACCTCATGTGTTCTGGGATAGGGACTGACACACAAGCTCTCTCATTCCCCACACATCCCTGACTACAGAACACAGCAGTGAGTCGGCTGGGCGACGGATCTGACTTGGTAAAATGCTTCTTATACTCTCAGAACCACCAACTAAACAGTAAAGAACATCAGAAGGGGGACAGCAAGATGGCTCAGTGGGTAAGCATCTGTTGCACGAACCTGACAGTTTGAGTTCAGTCCCTGGAATCCATGGCAGAAGGAGAGCATTGGCTGAAAGTTGCCCTAGGCGTGTGCGTGAGTGTACACACACGTCGTAATGGGTTTAGCTTTTAAAGATCACAAGAGTTGACTCCGGCTGTCAATTCAGGGACAATTCTAAAATCTCCACTTATGAAGAAACATTCTTAATCTAAGGCTTAAAATGAGACTAATAATTTTACATCTCAAATGTATGTGATTTTCTATAATACAAGCATGCATACATACATACATAAACATAAAACATTCAGAGTATCTTTAAATGTTGGTAATTCCTTTCTCTAACTGAAAATTTCAGAAACAAAATCTAAATATCTAAAAATGGCCTACTCTGTGAAACTGAAATTGAATCCCCTATGTCAGTAATAATTACCAAAAATACATCCACATGATCTTTCAGTAAACAATGCACAGCTCTTGCTTGTTTCTTTCACAATGCATTCCCTTAACAACATGGTAGACTAATTATGCAGCTGGTTATTTGCAAGGACAAAGAAAATGAAGAAAAAAGGAAAACAATCAGGTCCTTCAAAAAAAATTAAAAGTAACAGAGTTCAGAAGGAAGTTATTCCTAAGGATTGATAAAAGGAAGGAAGGAAAGCAAAGCAAATGTGTGAATCGCAGGAAGTTTAATTTCTTATATTCCAAAGCACGCAGTCTCTTCTCTAGGGAAATGAATAAAGATGTCCAAAATACCAATAAAAAAAGATAACGTTTGGCTCTGAAAAATAGTATTTTCCTATCTATTATTATATATTACATTGCTTCATTTCATTCAAAGCTGGTTTTGTAGTAATTTCAAATATACATCCATCACTATGTTTCAGTGACATTTCAAGGAAATTATTGAATGAAATGTAAACTCAGTTAAGTCTATAATATATTTACAGTGGAAATGTCAGATTATGGGTAATTTGGGTTATATTTCTTATAGACTTGAAATGAGGTTCTTTTTTGGCATCCAACATGTTCTTTCTATTTTTATTTCCTTAATTAAACAATTAGATCTGCTGTTCCTGAAGTCAAAGGCCAACATTCAGGAGTGGGAGAAGAAATAGGGGTCCCATTTATTGGTACCCATTGTGTCATTGTGTGACTCACAATTGATGAGTACAAACAAAAATATACATGTACATTTTGATAGATTCTACTGATAAAATGATGAAATCACTATATGTTAGATGCTGATTCTGTTATTATTTTGGACAGATATTGAGCAGAAAATTTAAAGACCTTATCAAGGTAGAGGGATATACATTAAGACATACCTACCCCCTGAAAATGAATGGGAATAAAGCTTTTCTAATAATACACATTTTAAAACTTCTATTTGCTAGCAATACAATCCATTTGCTCGTATGGTAAACAAATGGAGGGTTTATTATGGGCCAGCCACTTTAGAACTGGGAATACAGCAGTGAATTTATTTATCTGACACCTATAATCATGGATTTAATGTTAAGCTAGGCTACACTGCTTTGTTTCAATTCTCCCAGTAAAATACATTGTCCATTTGCCTGTCAGTAAGTGGAGAGAGGAAAACACAGAGAGGCATCTCAGTATTCATGTTTAAACAAGATGTCTTGCCCTCTAGGTAAGGACTGGTATCTCAGGATTCTCACTCTCTGACCCAATACACTAGTTACATAATTCAAACAGCAAAGATAACATGAATTTTAACTGTAGCAAATTGTAAATTACAACTGATACGGTATTGGCTATTAAATGTGTTTGCGAAGAGTGTCAATACTGTTTCCAGGAAGCCTTAAGGAAGAAAAGAAGAAAATGACAGGCTTTCTAATGCTTCCCTTTAAATGTCTAAAATAGTAATGCATGAAAAATGTAATCAACATTTCATCCTTTACATACAAAGCCTGTTTTAATGTTGCTTCATTATTTTTAACTTACTTTTTCAAGGGTTTCAAACATGAGCACTGAATTTCTATTTATATTATTTCCACCCTCTCCCCTGCACTCCCTCTGGGCCCACTTCTCAAGTTCACGACCACTTCTTTAACTACTATCGTCACATATGTGTGTAGATACCAGTCTTGTAGAAAAAAAAAAACACTTCACTATTAACTGAGAAAGATTTCAATATATCCATTATCACTTAAGTCAAAATCAAAACTCGTTTTTAAAGAGTTTTAAAATGTTAAATCCATTTATTAAAGAATAGTAATCATATGTATAGTAACTTGTAAAACTTACTTGATAAAATGGCCAATAGCTATATTTTTAAAAGATTTAAAATGTATTTAAATTTGGGGTGTGTGTGTGTGTGTGTGTGTGTGTGTACACGTACATGTGCTGGCACCATGCCACACATGCATGCAGGCAGAACAGGAGTTACAGCCAGTTGTAACCCATGAGACATGGAACCAAATATGGGTCTTCTGGGAGGGCAGGAAGCAGACTTAACCATTGTATTACCTCTCGATCCCCAAAAGACATGCTTTAAAGGGTTGTCTGTTAAGATTCTAGGCTTGGCAGATGCATGGGTTATAAGATACCTGTCCCTTTGAGCTCCCCACAAGCTGAAGACAGAAGACTCATATTCAACAACTGATGACAAGACAGTCTGAGCAGGACTCGGGGTCTGCTTTAGTCAGTTTCAGCACCAGACCTAGAGGTCAGTGAGGACAGGCATGAGAGGCCAGGAGGCCATCTTGTCGTGGACATCACTGATGGGCAAGGACAGGAGTGACAACAACAGAGATTTGTGTTAGGTGGGATGGGAGAGACTGGGGTTCTGAGGATTGTCTTAGGCAAACATTTGTTTGTGGGGATGGATTGTGAGATGTTGACCAAAGTTTATGGTAGATAAAAGAAGCACGAAAATTGCAGACCACAGTGACATAGGAACTAAGTTTGATCTGGATAGATAACAGGGCTAGGGAAGGACATTTAACGGATTGATTAAGGTAATCAAGATTCGTCTCAAGACACCTGTTTGGCAGTATGTCTATCCTACTCTGTTAGGTGTTCTTGGCTGCTACAGATGTGGTGGTTTGATTAAGAATGGTCCTCTAGGCTCATATGTTTGAATGTTTGGTCCCAAATTAGTAGAATTGTTTGGGAAGGATCAGGAGGTGTGACCTTGTTGGTGTGTCACTGGGTGTAGATTTTGATGTTTCAAAAGCCCATATCATTCACAGTTAGCTCTTTCTCTATGTCTCTAACTTGTGGATCATATATAATCTCTCAGCTACTGCTCCGGGGCCAGGCCTGCCATGACAGTATTGGATTCACTCTCTGAAGCTGTAACCAAGCCCCCATTCTATAAGTTGCCTTGGTTATGGTTGTCTCTTCAGAGCAACAGAAAAGTAACTAAGACAAGAGGTGAATGTGAGAACTGCCGGCCAATAATCCAACCAAAGTCCAGACAGCTTTCAGTGGTGGAGCAAGATGGAATGTAAAGAAAGGGTTGAGAAAGGAAATCATCCCATGGACAGAGCCAGTAGACGTGAAGGGGCATGGGACCAAGCAGAGACAGCAGAGAGAAGGAGAGACACACAGTGCAAATGGTACTTTCAAATTAGGGGCAGGTAAGTTCAGCAGACACAGCCATCTATAAGAGAAAATAGCAATGCCCTTGTGACTGCAGGGAGCCTGGGGGACCTTGAACCTTCTGAAAGAAACTCAGTGTCGAACACTAGTCATCCACCCTCAAGCACGAGCCTCAGCTAACATTCACTCCCTCTAATCCCAGAGCATCCAAACTGCTTCTTTCTGAATCTATCCTGCAAAATGCAATGGTAGCACCTTCCAAATACTTTTAAGGAAAATGAATCCAAGCCTGAGATGCAACTGTGATTGCAAATGATGTCTTCTGGGGACATGAAGGCAAGTTGGTATTGTGACCCATGAACTGGGTTTGAACTGGGCACGATATCCCAGTGAGGTTCCTACATAAATGCCAAAAAAAAAAATAGAAGCAGTAGAAAAAGGGTTTTTCAAGGCAGCCTGTTTTTTGCGGAGTTGTGTATAAGAGATTCAAAATGTTCGCGCAAGTTAGTCTCACTCTCCATGGTGAAGTAGCAGATTCATCCGCTACTCCAGTCTGTCTGCTGAATGTTGCTTTTACCCCCTCCAAACTAATTACATTAGAGAAACTCAGACTACAATATTCTGCAGAGCACACTTTTCTCACTGTCCTTGTCAATGAACTTCAAATTGTCTTGTGATTTGGGACTTCTTCTTCTACAGTGTCTATCCATTTTGAAATAATTTAAAGTCCCAGCTGAGACAAAAAGCATACAGAAGAGCAAAGCTCAGGCGGCTACTCTTTAAAAAAAAAGCTCACAACAGTCTGACTGGCACCATGATAGTCTATCAAAAATTTCTCAAAAGTGTTCTCAAGACATCCTAGCAAAAGAACTTCATAATATTTACCGAGTACCTACTGCGTACTGGATAATATGCAATAAAAACAGGATTAAGTCTCTGACCTTGGAGGGTTGTTTTCCAAGAGGACTCAATCAAGTCCTCGAAGCCTTCCAAGTCCCAGCGTTAGGAGAGGCTGGGTGATGAGTAAGCCTCAAGGTGCCCCCCACTATTACAGCTCCCCTCAAGGTCCCAGATCAAGTCCCACATGTTCCCAACTTCATCACAGTCTCAGGGTTAATTTCTGACTTGTACCCACAACATATAGTACTCCCGGAGCTTTTATTCCCAACCAAATACTAAACCGCCCACAAAAGTCCTGAGAGATAGCTTAGTGGGTAAGAGTGCTTGTTGAGGAGTATTTGACTTGAGTTTGAATCCTAGCACCTGTGTGGGAGGGAAAGCTGAACATGACTAGGAGCGTGTTTGAGGAGTAGAAACAGGAGGATCCGGGTTGGGGAGGCTTGATAGCTACCAGCCCCTAACTCCCATTTACTGAGAGAAATAAGGCAGAGGTTGATAAAACCAGACACCAGATTCCTCCTCTGGTCTCCCAAGTACATGCATATCCCCAACACACACATGAGCATGCACCTACATTCCCCTGCCACACACACACAAATGCTGCAGCTACATTTAACCCGTAAGTAAGCCCTCCCCTGTCAACAACCATCCTCCACTTAGACTTCTCTTGTTCCTTTCAGTTTGCAACGGGAGTTTTCTGGACCTGGGTCTCTTCAAAAATGGGCAATTCAGGGAGGCAGGTGTGAAATGGTAAGACACAGTGCTCTTTGTAGCTTACAGACTGAATTGCTAGGAAAATCTTTGTTATATTAATACTGTTAACCCTGGTTTAACACCTGTTAACGTGGGTGTGTGTTATATCCTGAAATGAACATCTACTGTTCTAATGAGCTTATGCCTATGTCCAGCTTTGGGGGGCAGGGTTGTTGCTAATCAGATGACCATAGAGTTAGAATTCTACTCCAACTTTCAGAGAAGAAAGAGATACCAAAAATTAACTTGATCACTAATGTTTCGGGATTTAATTTGTCTAAATACAGCAGCATTAAAAGATTACCTGAAAGGACTAGGTTTGTAGAGGCTCCAGGATGCTGCACATGTGAAGGTGACTAGCGATAAAATATTCTGCATTAAGTTGTGTGTGAGAATGGGGGACAGTTCTTTGTTTATTTCCTATCATATACACACCCTTAGCATCGTTAGATAACCTCTATTTCTTAGATAATGTCTTTTGGTCTCAGGAACCAGAACCTGTAAGAAATGACCAAACAGGTTCCCAAACACTGTACAGAAATATTCACCAGAATCCTGAGCCAATACTAATCTGGAAAGAAGGAAGTCCCAGTATCAGCCATCACGAAGCACTCAGGATATCTAGCACACACTGGTCCTTTGCCGTGCATAACCTTTTTCAAGTAACTTTACAAGCAGCAGAGTAAGCACTGGTATCTTCCTTTGCAGATTAAAAACCCATTGCTTAGCAGGCTTCAATAATTTTCCAGGGGTCACCAGAACATCTAAGTGTCATGATTCAATTATTTCCTAGTAAATTCCAAAGTTAATGCTTTCAACGTTTCTATGACCTTGAGTTTAATAAAGGAGTACTTTAAGAAGTCTTGGTTTCTAGGGCTGTTTATGGGGCCCATCCCTGAGACAATGATCAGAATAGCATCCCCAGCACACAGAATGTGTGTTTGTGCCTATGGTCACACTAAGCCATTGCACTCAGCTGCAACCATAGGATGTCTCCTTCTAATCATCCCATCACAGTTCCATCAACTTCCCAGAAAAGCATTCAATATGACAAGCAATCTGGGAGCCATGTTTCTGGCTGGTGAACTGAAGCTATATATGAATGATCGGCTTCATAGAGCAGCCACAATTTAGCAGATCCAATTTTCTCTGGAGTCTCATGATATACTGGTATAATTAAATGTTGCTATCAATCACCATACACAGCTTGCTTGTACTGCCCAACCCTCAAGACAATGATGCCTTTCATATTTACACATTCTTTTGAGAATAGATATTTTGCCAATTTTTTGTTTGTTTGTTTGTTTGTTTTTCAAGACAGGGTTTCTTTGTGTAGCTCTAGATGTCTTGGAAGTCGCTCTATAGACTAGGCTGGCCGCAAACTCAGAGATTCACTTGCCTCTGCCTCCTAAGTGCTGAGATTAAAGGCATGCACCACCACTACCCGGAAATAGAACAAATATAATTCTTAATCAACAAAGAACTTATATTAAGACTAAGTGAATAAGACATAGGAAAGAACACACTGCACCTAGCAGAGGACAGGAAGAGACGAATGAATAGTGAACAGTATTCCCATTTCCATGTTACAAAACACATCATGAGATACTTTATTTCAATTTTGTGATTCCCAAATTATAGCTCAGTGAAGCCAAGCAACTTGCCCAAGTCCATTAAGCAATTAACACACAGTGTTCTTAGTCACTTCACAATATTAAGTACTTTGGAGATCATGACATGGATTATGAAGAAAACCATGCTTTAAGTAGGAAAATTATAGCTCCACTATTATCATCCCATTATGGGCTCAAAAGAGATGCATTTACTTCAAGGTACCCATAAGTGCTCACCCTTCTCTGCTTAACCACCATTCCCGGTCAAGAATATTTTCTTTCTTCTCTACCCATCTCATTAGCCCATTTGTTGATGAATAGTGTTTTGGCACCTAATTTTACAGTTCTTTATAAATTTGACATATTAACCCCATGAATGAAGGGGAGCTGGCAGAATTTCCTCCCAGTCTGTGGGCTGTCTGCTCTGCTGCTGGTCTCTTTTGTTATGGAAAAAGTTTTAAATTTCAAGTGGTCCTCTGGTTGATTCTCAGGGATATTGTTGAACTATTGGACTACTACTGTCTGCTCACCACGTCTTTAACTCGACCTAGATCTTGAAGTGTATGCCCCATGTTTTATTGTTAAGTCTTGAGTAATAGCAAGGCATTCCCTAGCACCTCAAGAGAGAAGAGATAGCAAATCAGTGAAAAGCACCAACCAAAGGTCCAGAGGTCTAAAGGGTCCTACTATCTTCTGCAACTGCCAGGAATTCAGTCTGGTTGCAGCATGAGATATATTAACAGTGGAACAGTGATATTGGATAAAGGTCAGATTCTAGCATCAGCCAGGAGTTTTTTCTTGTTCCAAGGGTCATGAATGTGCACCAATGCCTCCAGGGAGATAGTCAGGTCCTCCTTATATACTAGACAGAAAAACTCCCAGAAATCATATTACAAAGCTGGCTGAGTCCAAAGTTCTGCAAAGGAAGTGGAAGGATCTCAAGACCTAAACCGAGACAATGACATTGGGAAAATTTTTTAATAAAAATAAAAGTCAGAAATTATAGACAAAAGCAACCAAGATAGTCACATGGATTTAGAGGTTGGTATTAAATTTAACTATTGTAAAAATCAGTGGAGTGCTTGGGGCACACCCTTGCATCAGGAAGACCACACACAAAAAAAGCAAACTTATCTAAAGAGAAATAATAGACTGCCCCCTAGTTTCCCTCTTTCTGACTGCTTCTGTATGAGACATGTCACCATGGGCAGGACCTTAAATCTTCCCAATGGTCATCTGGGTGGAAAGGCTAGATAATACAGAGCAGAGCTTTCTTTGAAGATGGTAAGGGGTGGATGGATGTGAAGAAAGTAGTACAGCTCACTACACTAGGTTCAGAAGACACTCGGAATTTTCCCACTTCTGGCCAAACTCTAAAATGTTTAGTCATTCTCAGTAAACCAGTTAGTCAGAGGCCTACTTTGTGGGTCTCTTGGGTACTACGTTGGGCAGTTACCAAAGAAGTCTTAAGGCAAGGAAAATAGTTAATTGAAATATGATCCCTTTTCCTGATAGCTTGAACAAGGCAACCACATAATCCTGGTATGTATGTACTCGTAAATAGC
Organism: Arvicola amphibius; assembly: GCF_903992535.2. Taxonomy (NCBI): domain Eukaryota; kingdom Metazoa; phylum Chordata; class Mammalia; order Rodentia; family Cricetidae; genus Arvicola; species Arvicola amphibius. The sequence goes on along the minus strand of NC_052060.1, from coordinate 20,793,596 downwards.
AATTCTGGTAGATGAAGCAAACACAAGATGTTTCAAATTTAGGTTATTGCTAGACAAAAGAAAAACTCTAATGAAAGAATTTAATATTATGCTATCAATACCCCTGTCTCAGGAATAAATGATGATATGTGACAGCTTACCTTCAGGGCTAGGGGGGGAAATCGATGATCTTTTTACAATTTGAGCTCTGATATTTGCAAAGTGCTTTGGGTTCAGAGCAGGGGAAGGCACAAAAGGAGTCCACACACAGATACATAAATCAATCAGAGAGGAAAAAGGAAAGCGGGGGGAAAAACTGCACACAGAAGACAAACAAATCACTCTGAAGCAGAATTTTATTAAACTGTACTTAGCTCTGATCCTCACAAGGCAACAAACAATAAGAATTCCCACAGAAGAGCCCTGGCTAGGAAGAGCGCACTACTAACTTTCCTCACGAGGCAGTGCTGACCTCTAAGGGCTGCCAGGCTCCTCCTGCCAGGCTCCTTTCAGCTTCCCAGGGCATGTCTCCCAACTGCCTTTGAGAAAGGCAATGGTGATCAATCAATTCTCTACCCAATAATGCTCTGGCTTCTTGTGCTTTTAATATCAAAAGGCTTCCTCCAAAAAATCCAGTAATCAAGTTCCCCGGATCACACAGAGGCTGAGCTTTTTGATCAAGGGTTCATAGTTAATGCCGTGAGCTTTACAAGAGGATATACTCTGTTGAATCAGCACGTGTTGCCAGTCTTGTTTCCTCTAGAAGATTCTGAATGCTAACAGTACCTTCATTTATAATTAAAACGATGAAACTCGTCATCATAATGGTAACTCATTATGTTACCATTGTGTGTATTTCCAAGGATGAAATAAAGCCTATGCAGCACAGGGAATTTGAAACAGCCAGTCAACGTCAGCATACGAAAGCTTTAACAAACAGACCCATAAAAGTCACTTTTCTCACTGCCATGACGAAATGCCTGACTGGAAGCGACTGAAGGGAAGTCAGCTAATTTAGGCTCACGATTTGGTGGCACAGTCCACCGGAGACAGTAACCGCAGAAATAGGAGGCAGCAGGACACACTGTGTCCACAGTTGAGAAGCAGAAAGAGATAAACGTTAGTTTCGTCTTACGTCCCCTTTTATTCAGTCTGAAACCTTAGCGATAGAGCTACCCATATTCCGGGTAGACCCGTCCCTCCTCACTTAAACGTTTCTGGAAAAATGCTCATAGACATAGCCAGGGTGTGGTTCCAAAGTGAGACTAAGTTTAGTCAAGGTTATAATGATGCTTAACTCTTACAGGGTAACTATCCTGTATGTCCACGTACACATATATGTTTCAATACCCTCTCTTACACAGTGAATAGGATCCATCCAATGTATTTCCAAAGACCATCAGAAAACCGGACCAAGAGAAGCACATTGTTATTTCTAGGTAGAAACTGAAGCTAAAATTTTTAATTATAGTATTATTTTTATGTCCCAATCAACTTCTATACTCCCTTCACTTTCTCTTGCCACAGGGGACAGAGATAGGTCACACATAATATCCAGCATTCTTTAAAAGACGCATGAGTGAAATTTCAGGCCCAAGTCCTATGGTCACAATCTGTCTTTAACTTTTCCTTTCTCCTTATCCAATACTCTTTGAACTCCAATATTTCAAAGTCTCTCTTCTATCCCGTTCCCTATTCTGTTTTTAGGCTAATGAATATGAGCTCCACATTTAAATCCTGGAGTTTTTCCGTCCTCATTACTATTCATCTCTAACATTATCCTCAGCTGCCTTACCTTTCCTCAAAATTATTAAGAGCATTACTTATGCATAAATTAATCATTAGGCATTTAACCTCCAAACACCTTTATGAAATGGGGTTTATCGAAAATGTGAGATAACTGTGAATCCTCACTTTCCAAATGAATTTAAAAACCAAACTGCAAACAGTCCACGAATAAACATTTAAAATTAATATTTGATAATTTCCCCAACCAGTCATACCTTCAGACTGTCAAGCTATCAGATCTGTTCACGATGGCCAGCTGGCCATACTTTAAACATAAGCCCTTGGGATTTAGCCTTTGTGGGTTTTGCACATCTAGACTCATGTCAATATCAAGAGTCAATACAAACCTAATACTAAAACACTCCATCTCTTAGGGTGAAATTTTATAAGACCAAGGATTCTCTTAAAACATCAATACACTTTCAGAGTTGGTTTTAAACCCCCAAACAAACTCGGTTGGATGGGAGTTTCATTACAATCGAATAAGGAATTGAAACTTGGACTGTGCATTATGCAATTAAGCACACAAGCAATTTAATTAAAGTTCTAATTCACTTCGGATTCCATTGTAGTCCGCAATTAGAATGTTTCGTGCTATGGCCAAGTATTCTAAGGGTCAGACATGTCATGCTGAACGTTGGTCTGCACTGTCTACAGCAAGCATATGTTGATGTCAGATAGATGGTGGGTAACAGGGACTGTTACTGCTCTCCTCTGAGGCTGACTCTGACCCCTCTACACTCATCCATCCGTTTCGGGGCAGGGCCTGGCAAATTTTATGGCCAGGGAGATAGAGGAAAAGGAAGTGCACGCTCTAAAGAAACAGTGCTTTCTAGCATAAGCTCGCCTCGAGGGAAGAAGGGAAACTATGAACTAAAGGTTTGCTGTCTAGCATTTGATGCTGTGTGGCTCTACGAAAGCTATTTTTCAGATGAAACTGCACTGAATATGAATGAGAATTAAGTCTGAGATCATTGAAGAGGTTGACTATTCAGAGGGTGGGAGGAGCTGTTAACTGAACAAGCCACAAACTAGCTGGGGGAAGAGGAAGTTAGAAGTTCTGCAGAACTTTGTGTTCCAAAGCTGGGACTTGCATTACATTTCCCTAGATAAATTTCTTCAAAATTCTCCTGTACGTGTGTGAAAATATGTACTATGTCCTCTCTTCTACCTTGCAAAAATATTTAAGAAGACTATGTGCCAACTTGCACTAATCGAGCATTGAGAAGGAATTCCTTCCTGAAAAGGAGTGCTCGCTAATATAACCAAGCACAAAAGTATCTTCAAGATAAGAAGTGATAATGCAAGTCAGGGCTCAATTAGGTGGTCATTATTTTCTGAAGTATCCCTTTAATCTTGATGCCCTCCAAACTTGAAAAACTCAGGCGAATCCGTAATTCTTTATTACTAACCCTTATGGTATGAAAAGAATTCATTAAATCATTTCACGTTCTTTTTTTTTCTCCTACCAAATCAAAGCTCTGGAGGTGGGGATAAACAGTTTAATTTTTTTCTTCCATTAAAGACGTTGAGGTTGTGATAATTAAAAAATTCAATCCAAGCCCCTACCACAATTAAACAGGCTGGGCATATTTTGTCTTAGTAAACTATATATGACCTCAGGTTTGTTTTGTAATGTATGAATCACTATTTCTAAGCTATCCCAGTTGTTGTTTTTTTCTTTAATGCACTGACGGCAGCAGATTTAATTTAACGTGCTACTGTTCAATATGTCAAAGCTCAAATATTCTCGGAGAAGAAGCTTTAGTGCGTATATATTATTAATGTACTATCAGAGATCAGACCCCTGAGCTGACTCTAATCAATGGCTCATCAGTCAAAGTCCACAGAAATGAAGTTTGGTAGATACAAGCAAATCAGAGAACTTTCTTACAGATGTTCTTGTTCGGCAATGAAAAGAAACAAAATATAAAACTTCCAAAGTTTGATGTTCGAAGGTAGAAACCTTAGGTTTCTTGTGGGTGTGTGCTGTATGGATATGTTCATATGGATGTACACACGCGTGTGGAAATCAAAGACTGGCTTCAGTGTCTCGATCACTCTCCATATTATTGCCTTTACTTAATTTTATTTATCATTATTGTGTGTGTGTATTTGAATACGTAGTCTAATGCACAGGTTTGGAGGTGGTATCAGTTTTCTCTTTTTTTTTTCTTCTGGGTATCAGGTTTCTCTTTCCACATTGGATTCTGGGGCTCCAATTCAGGTTATCAAGCTATTTGTAAGCCATTTTTGACTTCATTTATTTAGAGAACTGGCTGTTTTGTGTAGACGGAGACGGTGTAACTAACTGTAAAGATCTATAAAATAAAAGGACTAAGGAATGATAGAGCAATGATACCTGGAATATTCTAGCCACTTCTGAAGCAAATCATGTAAGTTCCTAGGCTCCACTATTTTCCCAGAGGAAAAAGGTTGAAAGGGATGCTAGTATTCGAACAAGTGACAAAGCAGGTCAGACAGATGTCTGGGATAGTCATGTCCAATCAAGCTCTCCCCACAAAAGAGAATCCACCCAACACTTAGTACCAGGTTTATCCTTAGGGTGAATGACGGTGCCCCGTGCTGTTCCTCCCTTTGTCAACACATGTGGTAGGCACCCAGTATCACCTATGTACTCAAAAAAGACATATTTATTTCAGACTCATCTTAATCTACCCTGATAACAACTGCCCAGGCATTAATCTCACACCACGGAGATTTTCCTTCCCAATTCCTTTACTCCAAGACTAAAATTCCATTACTGAGACAAGTGGAAGATTAAAAACACTATCAAAACAAAGAAAATAAAAATGGATTTGCAATTCTTATTAGGCTCAACACTGTGGTTAAGATATAGCAACTCGAAATCGTGATCTGAATTAACTTACAAGTTAGTATTTCATTTCCTTTTGCTCTAAGAAAATTGGTGGCAGCCAAAATCATCTCTAAAAATTGTTGTTCAAATTCACGTTACCTATTATTTGATTTTATGAAAACACCAAATATGTTTTATAAAAACACTAAAATGTCGACACATTTAAATTCTAAGCCTTATTTCTGATCTAGCGTACAAATACATTACTCAATAGCACCTTGCACTTATGAAACAAATGCAGGGCAACTTTCTTCCTGGGAGAACGGTGGTGGGCATTCTTGCTGTTAATGAGGCAGCATGGAGAGCAGAAAATGCCCAGACTGGGGTTAAGCTCAGCCTCTGCCATTTGTTAGCCGGAGGGAAATAAAAATAAAAACCACAAGAAAAATACTTAATCTTTCCTCAATTTTCTGATTTTTTTTTAATAGCTAATACTTCCCCTGCTAGCTCGCAGGATTCTTTAAGTATCAAATGAGGTATTATCCCAAAACACTTTAGAAACTTAAGGCACTGTATAATATTAAGGAATTATCACTATAGGCTCCTTGAGTCTAAAAACTCCACCATGAAGATTTAAAATCTGAATCCTTCCTAACACACTAAGAATCAAGATAATACAGAGCTGTGCAAAGTTCAATCAAGAATCCCAAAATTTGTTTATAAACATCTCGTCTATATCAAGTCAACAATTTTCTGCAATAACAGCATCTAGCATCCCTTGGAGCCTCCCCATAATAGTGGAGAGAAATGTTTTTCTTTTATCTCTCTTAGCATTTAATTAGAGTAGATAAGGAACACTTCAAATTAAGTTTTACTTTTCTTTCAAAAGAAAATATGTATTAAGTGCAGACTTGGAAAAATGTCTAACCACAATTATCCTAAAAGTGGTCATCTAAGGGAGGGTTAGATGTAAGGAAGCATTTTCAACCACGACAGCTGACCAAAAGAGAAAGCAAACAATTCCACTAGGAGCTTGGTCACACAAGGCATTCAACTCCATGATGAACTTGGAAGAAGCACAATGTACAGTTCTTCAAAAAGTAAGCCTTCCGTTGCAGGGGCCTTCTTTAACACCCCAGTAGGCTGAAAACTGAATGTGTGTCATCACATACGTTGGTCCTTTTCTGTACTGATACCTCCAGCACCATCCTCCCTAAATTGAAATGGCAGGGGGAATAAGCCATCCTATGCATGGGCCTTGTGATTCATCACCAGTTTGTAGCCACATGCCAACACTGATATGAAAATAGGATCTATGAATGTGAAGTATGTAACACATGACTACCACATGAATTTCACTTGTAGAATTGATCACAAATATTCCCAGTGCCTAGAATGTCTGTGAGGATGCATGTGATACTCAAAATACATGGCAAACTAATGATGAGAGATGTACAGGATGTACTGATATTTAAAGGTTGTTTCAAATATGACTTTCCAATCTCTTTGCCCAACCTGAACTTACCGATTACATCATGAACAGAAGAAACAAGGTCCTTCCTGCTTCCAAAACCAAGATCAACAATTCCCAAGTGCACCTTTATTTGTTTGTATAGATCAAGATATTCTCACTTCTTATGAATAAATAAATGTTGAGACTTTACTAGATAAATCTTATTTAATATTGGAAAATTCACTAAGTAACAATTATGTCATTTTCCTCTCGGAAACCATATACCAAGTTGACTCGGTACAACAACCAATTCTAAAACACGCTTATTCTTTGCATTAGTCTCCAGACAAGCCGGAGACAGCACAGTCACCACAGTGGACAGGTGAACCTCTCCTGGTTGTGCTGTGACTGTCCATCACTGAAAGAAAATCAGCAGATCAAAGGCTCTGTTACAAAGGCTCAGGGAACCAACACTAATTCTGCTCAATAACAGTATTTGCACTTCATCCTAACCAGAGTAATGTTTGTTTGCTGGTGGAATTTTTGATAGCAATCCTTCGCTTTTCTCCCTGCCTGTGATTCTTCCTTCCTCATAAGCATGTTCAGTCAAGGCCAGAAAAAATGTCAAATAAGCACTGAATGCAACCAGAGATAGAGAAGTTGATCCCCACCAAACAGAAACAGAAGCAGAGTACCACTTAATATCTCCTAATAGTTTGTCATGCATGGACTACTTTCCCATGTTTCCGGACAAAGGAGAATACTAAAAGGCTCCACTTTAGGACAACTGAGATTGTTCTGAGCTTTGTCCTGTCTTGCTTCTTTTTATGACTGTCAGTATAATTCCGTATACTAACTTAACTGCCAAGTTTGAAAGGATATAGACAATACATTAGATTCAAGGAGGCTGAACTGGCTTCATCATGAGAGATTGCTGTGAATATGTTATCTCTGTGAGACTCAGCACCACCCAGAGGCAGCAAAGCAAATCATGCCAGCCTGAATTCCACCCCTGTAAACAAACTCTTCATACTAAAACTCGTCATGAAAGCCTTCTAAGTTTTTAGAATTACATTTATTCTTCCATTGCATGTGTCTGTGTGCAGGCATGTGCATGTGCATATGTGTGTAGCTAGCAAGGAAGAACTTGCTAGGACTGGTTCACTTCTTTCACCATATAGGTTCAGGGGATTAGTTCTCAAGTTGTCTGGCTTGGTTCTAAGAACCTTTACCAGCTGAACAATCTCACTGGCCCATGAAAACCTTTTCAGGTGATAGAATAAAGGTATGAGGAACTAGAAGAAATTTGTTTTTTTAAGTGTATATGTGTATATGTGTGCTCTCTATGTATGTATGTATATATATATATATATATACATACATATACATATATACATGCTGCTTAAGTTTTATTTGTGTTGCTATGACAAAATATTCTGATCAAAAGCAACTTAGGGAAGGAAGTGTTTATTTTGACTTACAATTCTAAGTTACAGCCCATAAATCTGAAAGTAAAGTTAGTAACTCAAGAAGCTAATCACCAATATCCAGGATGCAATCAAGAGTAGAGAGCAATTAATACATTGACCCTTGACTCATCATTTAGGGTTCAGCCTGTTGAATAGTGCTACCCACAGTGGGTTGGATCCTCCTATATGAATAACTGACAATATTCACGTACATGCTCAACTGCTCTAGATAATTCCTTATTGAGACTCTTTACTGTAGATGCAAGGTTGTACAAGCTGACAGTTCCAACTAACCAACGTATGAATATAGACAGACAAAAACTGAGAAAGTTTGTAAGGAGGTGTTTGGGGCGTTGTGCCAGTAAGCATGACAGTTTGCATGAAGACATTGACAGGCTTTGGCTATCCAGAAGTGACCAAATCTGGTACCATCACAGTTGAAACATCGCCTCTTCCACAACCCCCACACAGATTACCCAAGGAGGCTCACCCTTCAGCCAATGCTATTGTACCAGTGTTCTCTGCACTTTCTAGTTTTCCTCAGTGAATACCATAGAGAACAACAGGCCCACGTGCCTTCAAGCTGAGAAGACCATGCTTCAAGAGTTGATCACCAGTTAAAGTCCTCTCTTGTTGGTCTTCTCTGGCTAATGTGCAGATAAAAGCTCGGTGAGCTATTGTGTCTGGTCGAGTCTTTGAGGCTCATCTTCACTCTTGTTTCCAAAAGCCCACGAATAAGACTTTCTAAAACAGGTGATCCCAGATTTTTTGAGCAGACAATCATGCTATTCCCTTGGACGGTAAAAATAATGCCACATAGGTACGATTCATGCAGGTTTGGTTTTGTTTTGGTAGAACGGAGAACATTCTGGAGCTAGATCACTGCTACTAGATTAAATAAGCAAGCAACAACAATGAAACCACAAAGTTTTACAGAAGTTCAGCCCTACCCGTTGGTCCATGACAGCTGAGACCTTTGACGGCGGATACATACTGTACTCGCAAGGCTTAAGCATCTTCTTGTACTCCAGACAAGTACAGTCTAGGGAGCAGACACACATCTCCCTTAGCAGTTTGTCATTTATTTCCATGTTACCTATTGTTGCATTAGTACTTAAACATTGATAAAAAAAAAATCCAATGGTTATGAAGAGATCTATGGCCTACATTTCATATTTATTCTCTGGCTTCCTATAAAACAGTTTCTGTTCCATGATCTAAAAGCCAATCACAACACATACCCATTCATACAACTGAGAAGATTCGAACAGCCCAGCCCCCTCATGAAGACAATGATGAAGGAAGGAAGCAGTGGCATGAGAGGAGGAAAAGGCAGGAAAGGTGCACCTGAATGGTCATGCTGCAGAAATCACTTGCAGAGCTTCGTGTAAGTATGGGGAAGCAAGTAAAACTGAGCCAAAGTATAAACAAAGTCCGTTTTACCCTGTTAAAATTAGGCTTTCCATTCTCATTCTCTCCTTTATCACTACCAGTCACCCCTATTTAATAATAGACTATTCGAAGGTAGCATTTCAGAAATTGGCCTCTGTGCTCTTTTACTTTTAGGTATTCCCTGTAGGACTGTGCCTGCCACCAAGTACATACTCAGAAATCTGAAATGGTGCCTGTAAAAATGATGTATGCATCTGCTATCATAAGCATGGGTCTTTCATGAAGCGATAACAAAGAGAATCTTCTCGAAGTTTCTAGAACTTTCTTTGGAATTGAGAGGGACACATGACATGGTATTAACACTCTAACATCAGGATGGGCTAGAGAGGTGCTCTTGATGGACCAGTTGGTGGTGGCTCCCCAGAAAGGATGAGGTGAGAAGTACAGGTCATTACAGGGAGCAGAAAGAATGGTCACACCACAGGTGCTGAGAGGGTGTTAAGGAAACCTGCTGAGCAGTGGAGAGGATAGTGGCAGGCCTTGAGTTTCCCCCACAACAGTCAGAACACTTAAATTAAACCATATAAACTCATATAAACTATAGGTGAATAAAGCTTTTCTTCTGAATTTGAGAGACTGAGGGCTGGGAAGGTGTGGCGGGGGGATCAGTGCCACCAGGCATCAGGAATATGGAGGGGAGACAAATATGAGGAAGTCATGGGCTCTGAGCATCCCAGCTCTAGAGTACAATTTGAGTGAAGGCATACTTAAATCTCCTAGGGAGAGGAAAACTGCACGTGGCATAAGCTACAAATTATTTCTGCAGTTTTTAGCTCATGTGAGGGTGAGATCAATGCTACTTAAAAGACAGGCTGCATAATGTGAAAATTATCCATCCTGTTTTGTCCCATACATCTTACCAAAGCATCTCAGACTGCCATAAAGCAGCCTATCCACTATCAGGTCACCTCGCCAGAAAAATGCCTTAGGAAAAATACAATGTCATTATTTGAAAGCTAATGATGATATAAAACAGAATGACACCAACCTCGCAAGTTACAAAAATAAATCAGTGCTGTCTGATAAAGAATTAACAGTAGATGCCTTCTTATAACACTGAAGAAGTCTCTTTACCCATGGGCTGGTGAGAGTTTTTTATATACTAGAATTCTAGAGCCCATCAGGTCTTTTGTTTCTTTGCTTTCATTAGTTGTAAAAAAATTCTAAAAGTCAAATTTTGCATTTACAATAAAACATAATTAGTTATTATGTGCTAGAATGTACTAAGAGAGAGCGTGAATGTGAATAACACTAATGAGATCCCTGCCTGCCCCCATGATGCTCATAGTCCAGGGGAAAAAGCAGCCATAAGTAGACAGACAGACACGAAGATCAAAGACCCTAGGCAGGTCAGCCTTGGAGCTGTAAATGTACAAATACAGCAGCCAAAACAATACAAAAGGAATTTCACTTTCAGCATTTCAAAGAACACAAAAGGGAATATGTTTCATTGTTCCCAGACATGCATCTCCTAAAACCATTCCCAAACCTCTCAACCTCATAACTAATTCCAGAGCATCAGTAACACCAAACCCTAAACCTCCAGACCCATGAGACATTTGTTATCTATCTCTATCAGCTCTAATAATGTGATTCTAGGTGGGATCCATATTAATGAGCAAGAAAGAACCCTTCCACTTCAGGAGAATAAAATACAAGCTAAATTGAAAAGATGAGTGATAGATTCTCCTCAACAGAGTGATCACTGAATGGAGGGAAAGCCACACACGTTTTGTGTGGTGATTTAACAATTTTAAATTGTTAAGGAACATTGTAGAGACAAGGTCATTCATTCGGCATTGAGGTCAGGAGTAGCACACAGTAACATTTAAAGCCAAGATCTTAGCATCTAGAACCAGTTACAGAACAAAGGCCAAGACTTCTCCACGCCGAAGCTACTGTACATGAACGCTAAGGACCATGCATTCTCTAGGGACTGAAACAATATAACCAGAGCAAAACCAGCCTAGGGGACAATGAGAGGTATGACTGGAAAGGGAGGTGGGATTTAAAAAAAAAAAAGACACTGGGCTGTCTTTGCACGTGGTAAAAATAAAATTATATTTTGCCAAGTACAATAGACCATCTGCAAGGATTGAATGTGGGTCAGTGTATGGACAGATGCCCTAGGTGCCCAGTGAAATGGACTGGTGGAGAGGGTGGGCAGTAAGGAGCTAGGGATGCAGAAGATGTACACTAGGATGTATAGTGAGGAAGGAACAGGCAAGCAGCCAGCTTTCACCAGAGGAGGAGAGGATGGTGTGAGTGCCATCCTTGGCCTCTATCTGCTGATGCCTGAGCAAAGGAGACTGGGGAAAGAGACAACTTGGATTGAAACCCCAAGGGCTCCCAACTGAAATTTAATCAACTCCACATTAACAGAACACTACTATGTTTAGAAATACATATATTTAACTTCAACCGCAATGGCCCCATTATTGTTTTATGACCAAGGCTTCTAATAAGGTCCAGCAAGAAGGAAGTACTCAATAAAAGTTTACAGAATGAATTTTATATTGTAATTATCCTTCTGCTATTCAGAATACCCAGGTAATTCTTCAGATCAAAACAAATTATACTTGATAAAATATAATTCTCAGTTCAAAATGTGAAAGAACACACATTTTATACAATCTATATAGAAATCTATGTTTCAAGAGAATATTCTTCCCTGGTTGAGTATGAGTTTGAAGGAAATGCTATTTTATTTGACCTTTGATTATTTAAATTTTTCTTTTTAATTCTGTGGCATGTGTGCTCTTTTTGTGACTTCAATTCCTCTGGGAAAGAGAGAGTGAATAAATTAAGAGGCTACACCAGCTCTCATGTAAAACGGACCCAAGACTGATGGTGTTCTGCGCCTACCTCTTCACCCACCCTCCTTCCTAGAGCATTGTTCCCTGAGCTCATCCTGGGAGACTCGGAGCCACCTGTCTAGATCAAGGGTGTGACACAGGCACTGTGTCCCACAGTGCTGAGAACCCCTCCCCAACTCTGTGCTCTCCATCCCTGTCTCATTCCCTCATGCCACAACCATCGATCCTACTATTTAGTGCATTAATATCCTGGGCTAACATCTCAGCACAGGCAGCCTGAGATCTTCCCCTCAGCACTGTGCCAGCCAGCCAGGACACAGTTAACAAATCTAAGATGGTGCCCATGATGATGGCAAGTGTATCTTCAAAGGACTAAATAAGAACTGGTAAAATTTCAAGAACTGAGTTGGGCTGACCAGGAGAGATCCAAGGCAACGGGACCTGTTCACTTCCCTTAAATGGTACCGAGGTCCATTCTGAACCTGCCACTTCCTGCTGCATCTACTTCTCTTCCCACTTTCATCTCTTCTTTCTCTTCCCAACCCTTCTTTTAAAAGGCTTGGAGAATGCAGCACACAGCTACACAGCTGAAATCCCAGCACTTGGGAACTGGAGGTGACGGAAACAGGAGTTCAAGTTCAAGTTCAACTATTAATGAGATTGAAGTCAACCAGAGTTATATGAAACTGTCCGGAAAAAAGAAAAGAAAAGAAGGAAGGAAGAGAGCTTTGTTGTTCTTTGAGTCCATTTATTTTATATTTTACCCAGTTTGAACTTACTACTGCAATACTAACCCACACACTCCAATTATATATATATATAGATATAGATATAGATATAGATATAGATATAGATATAGATATAGATATAGATATATAGATATATAGATATATATATTCTATATTCTATGATCCCTGTGTATTATTCACAGTAAAAATAAGAAAATAAAATAAGAAAAATAAAGCAATTAAAAATAATCCATTTTAGATAGGAAGATCCGAATGTAGTTGGATTCTTAACACCCTCATGGATAAAGACAACCCTGTGCACCAAGACACCAAACTCCGTGGCAACGACAGAGTACCAACAGAGTTCAACGTTGCTGACATGGTCCTGTGATCACTGTTTCCTAACCTGGAAAACAAGCAGAATGTTTATGTATTTAAAGCTAATCAGAGAACTCATAAATACACAGTAAATACAAGGGACTTGAGACGCTATCAACAGCCTTCTAACCAAAGTTCAAAAACCAGGGACTGTAGGCACTTGGGTTCATATGGAAACCAGCTTAACTGAAAACAAACACTGGCCGTCCTATTACTCAGATGACCAAATGGAATTATAGGAGACAAATGGCAACAAAAATCACTTAGGGAATAAACAAAAGCAAGCAATGCCTCCCAACCAATCAGCCTCTTGAGCACTTAAATGGATGCTCAGAGAGGGCTCCGAGCACTTCAGCACTTAAGCATCATTTGGCTCCACAATGTTTTCCACAACCTCAATCAAGCCTTTTACTAGGGAAAAGGAGAGAAAACTCCTTCCTCCTTGCCTGTCCAAGTGGGTCACTGTTGTCTCTCTCCACTCAGCCTTTTCTACGGAGGTTGCCAAATTCTACTGTGGTTCACTGCATATTCTAAATGCTGGAAGTGGTTGTGGCCAAACAAGGTCAGAGGATACACTGCTGAGCAAGGATGGGGGTGCACTTGGGAAAGAGAGAGGCTGGATTCATGCCACGTCTGGGAGGTAACTTGCTTTCAGTGCATCCTCCTTGTTTATGGGTGCCCGTGCACACTCTGTCTTTTTCTCTAATGTTCCAAACTAACAACAGGATTTAAAAGCCTTAAAGATATTTGCAATTATTTTAAACAACACCAAAATAGTCTAGTCATCCTATAAACAGAACTATCATCTTCCGTAAATAAAACTAGAAAGCATTTCATCTGTCTTAGAAATAGTTATTCTACTAATTAGCCACAATGGTAATTTTTAATGTTCCTCTAAGCCGCAATCCAGAGAGCTCCGGGAAGACTTATAAGGCTCGGGCTGAGACTAAGGACACTGGCAAGAGCTGACCTACAGAGATAAGATAATAAGGTAACCTGATACCTTAACAAAATCCTGGCTTTATTTTCCTAAAATGTCATAACTTTTGCTTACAGACACCCTCAAGTTCAACTCTGAGTAATTCCATAGAAAAGCATGTCCACCTTCCACCTCTCCTGAGGGGTCCACAGAACTCAAAAATCCAAATGTGACTCCCACTCAAGCTTCATTATATTACTGGGGTGCTTCAAGAGTATTCAGAGATGCAGAATGGCAGGTTCTCTGAGTGCAGAGGAGCAACTGAAGCCTATCTACACCCCACGAACCCAGTAAAGCTGTGACTGCTAGCTGCCTGCATCTGCTAGCCACTCCCCCACCCCCACCCCCAAGAGAACCTTGATTCAAACCCACTTGAATGAGGAATGATCACCTCAGCCTTCCTTGTCATGTGTAGTAATATGACCAAGTTCTGGCTTGATTTAAGAAAAATACACGCTATTAAAGGATCATTAAAAGTGAGGGATTACCTCTGCCTCCTACCATGTAGATTTTATAGATGGAATTGCAGTAGCTGTTTTATACTTTGAAGTAGCCAACATTGAAGACAGAATGCTGAAAATGGCAGAAGAGAACCTGAGCCTGAAAGACAGCTGATCCTCAAGAGAGCCACGCTATCAGACGCCTCTGCAGATTCCTTTACACGAGAAAGGGTAAGCATTTATTTCATCGGTTATCTGTAGTAAGGATGAGCTACTCGACTTAAGAAAAGAAAGCGGAACAGAATGGTCACTGATATGTCTATCATGCAGTCCTGGAAGCCTGCCTCATCTGAAACAAGACATTTAGCTGCCCTCCCCTGGAGAAAATCCTTCACTCAGACAAAGATTCTACAGCCAAAGAGAAACATCCGAAAATTCTAGTCTTACATCTTTCCACAAGAACAGAAGCTTGAGATCCACTCTGCCTTTGGATATACTCACTATCCTCAGCATCCCAAGATTCTGGTTTTGACCTTGCCACTCCAGGTGTCTCACTGAAGGAGCACAAGGTAGACGAGGCTGACCATTCTGGATCACAGACTGGACCAACACTGACCATTTGCCACCTGTGCCTAAAGTAAATGCAACTTGTAATGTAGGCACCATGACAAGGCAACCATCAATACCACTAACCTTTTGTACTTAGCTATTATAATCAATGGACAAGTATAAGGGCCATACAACTATATCAGAAAATGATAGCTCATAAGCATATTAGGATCATAAACATAAAATATTACTACTAGCAGCGCTAATAATAGATATTATTTGATAGATAAACGGCATATGGCTTACACTGCAGTACCTGGCTCGCCCTTTGCAAAGATGGTATTTGTAATTCACTAAATATCAGTATCCCCATCTTATGGATGGAGGGATTGAGGCTTTCAGATACCGAATGACTTAGTGAAGACTGTAGCCAGTGATTATAGCAGAACTCAGACTTATTTTAAGCTTTTTTTAAAAATCTATACAATTCTTTCTTTCAAAACATAAGAGAGTCATGAGCCAGCAAGATGGCTCAGCAAGTAAACATTCCTTGTACCAAAGCTGATGACCCAAGTGCCATCCCCAGGGCAAAATCTATTCCTGAAATCTGCTCCCTTACCTCTACCCTACCTCCACATACATGCTGTGCTGTGCATGCATGTGCATGTGCATGCACACACACACACACAAAATAAAAACATAATTTTTTTCCAGAACTTCAAAAACCATCCCAGTTGCACCTCAACTGTTGTATTAACACAAGCATTTCTTGAAATCGAAACAAACAATAAAAACTTGATAGACTTGGTCCACAAATGATGAACAACGTCAGAACACAATGAGATAAACCTCCAGAGTGTTCTCTTCTAATTCCGCTCTTTTTAAAAACAGTTTCCTTTCAGGGCGACCAATGTGTTTCCACTGTAAGGGCCATTATTCACCTTCTCAGTTTATAAACATCAAAATGACAGAGAAACAGCTAACATGTATTCTCAGCAGTTACAGCTCTGTGTGCCATTTCTTTTGAACCACATCTGGGTATGTTCACCTCTTTGTTGAGCATCCTCTTTAAGAAAGGGAAAGAACATTGAAGGAAACATAGTCCCAAAGCCCTCACTGTATAGACCCAAAAGTCAGCAAGGATTCAAACAGTGAGGCTGAAACAGAGGGAAGACATCAATCTTCATAGTAGAAGTCAAGGATGCTTGGGTTTTCTATTTAATTTAAGGATACATATTAAAACCATAATTACAGAAAAAGAATTTGTCGTTTTAATTAAGTTTCTTGAGTGGCTAAAAGGTAAAAGCTGAAAACACTCCTAGAGGAAAGGAGTTAAAGGGAAGGTTTGAGCTCCCTCTTTCTTCCTTTTGAAGAATTTCACCAGGATTCCCTTCCTGGGAGACCAGATGACCCGCCCACAGCCGGATGCGCATGCGCATCCTCCAGATACCTACTCCCAGCCACTCTGGGGAACAGCTGCTGTGTGACTCAGCAGCGATTTAAACAGCAGACACAGAGTTCTCAAAAGTAGAAATGTCGGCTGGGGAGATGGCTCACTAAGGAAAGCACTTGCCAGCCAAGTATAATGCCCACGTGTGAATCCTTAGCACCCAAAGAAAAGCTGGGCAGAGGTGGCAGCCGGCCTTTAGTCTCGGAGCTTGAGAGGCAGAGAGGCAAGCCCAGAGGCAAGGTGGCCAGTGGGTCTACCCAAATCAGTGAGTTCTGGGTCCAACATAAGGGGCAGACACCAAGGGAGATACTTGGTGTCAGCCTCCAGCCCCAGCCCCACCCCACCCCCACCACACATAGTAACCACATGTTTGTGCAAGTGTACACCATAGACACAAATAAATTTTTTAAAGTAGAAATACTCACAAAGCCATTTCAAACTGTTCCAGCCACTTTTTCTTTAAATCTTTTGTTTTGCAATAAAATTCTAACCCGTTTTGTCCTTGGGTATGGATGAGGTAGAAGCCATAAGACCACTGTGAAAACGGATATTCTTCAAGTTAATAATTGTCATTTGTTAAAAAAAAAACATATTTCCAAATTTATCAGCATGCCTTACCCTTACACAAAACCTTACAATTCTATCAGCATGAATATAGATGATTATAACCAACTTCAACTTCATATTGATGAGAAAATCACTGGTACCATATTGATCTCAGGAATTAAAAATGATCAGATCAACTGTGCCATGATCCAATCATGGTTCACAGGAGCCTCTACAAATCGATCTCTGAGAACTAAATGCCTGACCCAGAAAGCAGCAGCGTGGAGTACTAAGGTACACCCGACTCCAGATTTGCAGGCTCTGTATTCAAATATTCAACAACTACAGACGAAAACAACATTTGTTGCCTCTGTACTGAGGACGTGCAGACTCTCCTCTTGTCGTTATTGCTAAACACTGTGGCTCAACAGCTGTTTGCGGGAATTTAAGCATTGTCTTAGGTTTTAGAGAACCCAGGGATGTTTTAAATTATATAGAAAGACACGCCTGGGTACTCTGCAGATACTAAGCCATTTAGATAAGGTTGCGAGTATCTGCAGATTTAGACATCTGCCCTAGAGGAGGTAGTCTAGACACCAAAGGATGGCTGCATTTGAATATTCAAAGCTCTACATAAATTACTAATAGGAACGTCCCAGAAGGTCACCTTTTTATTTTCCTTGTCAGTGGTAGGATTGTTGGCTATCTTGTACTGCTGCAGATCTATTATTTCCTTCATCTCATAGTTATCCCCTTTCCTCTTACACACAATCACTGCCAAATCGAATAAGAAGATATGCCTGTAACAGAGAGACAGGGCGAGTGACTGACAGAAATGGTTTAGGAGCTCATGTGTTTTTTTTTTTTCCTCGAAGGATATGATTATGCCAACCAAGCAGTCTTCTTTGGCATTAAGGACACCAGGGTGGGCCACACAGGGGAATGCGGGCTCACAGATGCATCAGACGTCTCCAGCACAGCGATGGAGAAACGCTGCCACTCCAACCCAACGCCCCTCACTTTAACAAAAAGAAAGGGAAGAATCATAAGAAGAACAATACATATACTGTGGAGTTACTGAAATACTCATTGAGATAGGCCATAAAGCCACTCATGAAAAACTGATCTCTTTTTATTTAAAAGCTAAAACCTCAGAGAAAATATGCATGCTCAGGACAGTAGATCTTGTACTACTTAAAAGCAGTTGGTCAAAAGCCTTGAGAACTGTTCATCCCTTCCACGGACAAGACATAAATTCCTGTGCCCCCACCCAGGTGGGAGCTACTGCCCTCCTAGGTGAGCAAACTCAAGCTGGGGTAGATGCGCAAATAGCCAAAAGTGATATTGATGATCGGGAACAGTGTAAGATCACACCCAGGCTAACTTTAGAGCCTGCGCGTTCACACCTCATGCCGAGTGTCACAATTTAATGGGTCACTTTAAGCACAGCTTGGGTGTAAGAGAAAACTGCAAAAAACAGGAAAGCGATGGTTAACTTTCTGTGTTAATTTTTCTTTATCTTTTTTTTTCTTATTAAAGGCAATGTTAATTGGGGAAGGAAATGAACCTTCTAACCTTATCATCCAGCGGCAATATATGTGTTCTTTGTGAAACACCCAGTGATTAACACGCATATTCTTAACCAATGATTGTGACAATGACGCCTTCACGGTGCTCAAACACTTCCCTCATCCTCAAAGTCAAAAGTGTGGCTCCCGAGTGGAATCAGAGTGTCAAGGTGGAAGCAAGAGCTGATGCTGCCCCCTGCTGGCCGACTCTCTTTTCTGCAGGATTCCAGGAAACCACCACACGAGCATCAGTCTGACAATCCTGTGTCATAGTGGAGGGTTACAGGCCGGGGGAACTAAGGCTATTCAAGGACTCTGCCTAGAAATCTCCCTAAATAGAAATATAATTAAATAATCTGCATTTGACCATGCTTCTTAGTATGCTAAGTTAATTTTTAAATGAGTCTTTTTAAAAAGGGTAATCGTGGTTTTGTGGCAATTGTCTGGTGGCATTTTGTAACTGGAAGGCATTTTTTCACCTGTCTCATTTTCAAAGGTTTTCATTTAGGCCCTAAAAACGCAGGCAAATCAACAGGGTGCAGACTAGACAATGAGGTCATCCATAAGGCATACCTTAGGAAATGTAAGGGGCCACTGACTGGCCTGTCCCCTTGCCTGGCCACCCCACCCCATCACTCCCACAACAGCAACTAGAAATGATTAATTTTGAGAGTGCATGGTCCTCCCCTCTTCTCACCTTTCTTGCTTTGTATGCTTGTCCAGTGTGGTGATTCGGATTTCACCATCTCCCTGAGGTCGCCCAAAGAGCAAAACTGGTTGGTTCTAAAACATAAACGTATTTGTAAATAAATATAAAAAGTGTGTCTGGCCTTTCCACGATCACAAACAGAAGTAAACATTAGTAAAGACATTTTCCTGGACAACTACCCTAATTATAGAAACAATTGATATCATTTTTACTTATTGAAATACATTTACTCTAAAATGTACAAGACTTTGATACAAGATACAATACAAAAATCAATCTGTCCTTTGAAATTACAGTGGGCCTACTGGAGACAGTACTCTTACATATAATCTTAAAAGGGAAGTTACCAGGGCTGACTCTGACCTCCCTGAGGGCTAGATGCCATGGTACCAGAGCTACCATTCAAGCTTCTAAGGGACAGAAGCGACCAATGGTCCTACCCAGCTATGATGCCTTGAACCACAATGACCACCATGACACAGTAACCATAGGGATACACATAACTTGACAGCAACTGAGAGCTCTCTAATCATACCTGGGCCTGGAAACCTATCCAGCTACGCAGGGGCCAGTGACGTCACGGACCTTACAGGAGAACTTACAACCATCACTTTGCTAAACCAGCACAATCCCTAACTTCATCCTCAGTAGTTATTCTTAGGCTCACTAGTAAGTGTATATCCCACCCCTCGCCCAGGAAAATTCCTTTGCAGCAGAGACCATTACAAAAAAAAAAAAAACACAACCAATAAAAATAGAGCATTGTGCAGCCCTATCGCAATGATATCTCTACAACACAACTCCTGTACCTTAGGCTCAAGGACCACTGCAGAAGAGGAGGAAGAAAAATTGTAAAAGTTGGAGGAACAATAAGTTTTCTGTGAGACTGTGTTGCCTAAGATACCAGAGAAGCTATACCCAGGAAGTTTCCCCAGCGTCACTTCCTAAACACGAGTTGAACAAAGACAAAGAGACCTGCAAATGTGGGAGGGGAAAGCTCACAAGGACTCAAGCCTAGACAAAAGCTACTGGCAACTAAGAAAGGCTGAGAATGAGGGAATAGTCTTCTCCGAATCAGGAGCACAATTGGTTATCCAATGCCAAATGGTCAGCTCCGAAAACACAAGCATATAAGTAACATTATACAAACTGAGTGTATTTGTACAATATTTACAGAAAATGAAACCATGGGTTTGAAAGAGAACAAGATGGGAGGGTAACTTGGAAAGGTTTGGAGGGAGTAAATGGAAGAGGAAAAGGATGCACGTAATTACTTATAATCTCAACAAATGAAAATATTATTTAAAGGGGGAAGTTAGATTCCAAAAGAGAGAAACAACTGGAATGATCTTAACTAGAGGAAGATTATAATAACTAATATTTGTCACACATTCAAGTTGAAATGACACAGCCTCTATCTTCATAAACACACTATCCACAGGGGAACAAATAGTTACACATGCATGTAATTGCAAACACATAATTATCCCAAAAGCAGAGTATAGGAAGGGGAGATAATTTCACCCAGGGATTCATGGGTGGCTTCCTTGAGCTAAGAGTTCTAGGATAAAAAATTCTGATGTAACAATTAAATTATATATTTTCATAACATTTCATGCGGGGACATAAAATATTTTTAAACTATTAATCACACTTATAGTACTTATTAAGGGAAAAGAGAATTGACTAAAGATTATCAATGGTACCTAGGCATTTTATTCTAATAAAAGATATAAATGTTATTTCAAGAAAGTAATAAAATAATAAATGTTTGCTGTTATAATCCCATTGTTATACTCTGGAATAAGCAGAATAAAAGTTTCATCTTAAAATCTATAGAGGGAGCCAGTGGTAGAGTCTCACTCCTTTATTCCTTGGGAGTGAGAAGCAAGAAGATCTCTGTGAGTTTGAGACCAGTCTGGCCTACAGAGTGAATTCCAGAGCAACCAGAGCTATTACATAGAGAAACCCTGTCAAAAAAAGAACAAAACAAAACAAAAACATAAGACATTAAAAATCATATTTGACCCTCAAGCGACCCTAAAAAACAGCAACTCTGGATATTTCATACTCCGTGACTTCAAACTTTATTATAAAGTTAGAATAGTTAAAATAGTACAGTATTGGCATAAAGACCAACAGATCAATAGACCAATGGAATAGTAGTGATCCCAGAAATAAGATACATAATGGTTTTCAAAAAAAAAAAATGCCAAGAACATTCAACGGGGGAAAACAAAGTTCTTGAACAAATGGTGCCAGGACAACTATATACATCTACAAAAAAGAAAAGAATAAAGTTGGACCTTAGCTTTATCCTGTATCTAAAATAACTACCTAGAGCAAAGATCTACACAGAAGAGCTAACACTATTAAGGCTTTACAAGAAAGTAGAGAAAAAAAACTTCACAGAATTGAGTTCTTAAATGTGACATTAGATGTATCAGCACGAAAGAAAAGGTGGGTGAACTAGAACTTATGACACTGTCAACGCTATCTGTAGAAGAAAAGTCTCCAGTGTTACGTGTGTGAGGAGGGACTTGTGGGTATACACATGTCTAAAGAAATTCTACAAACACACATGCACATGTGTACATGCACACACACACACATACACGACAGGATTCAAAAGTAGTCATTTTTCCAAACATGTCCAACAAATATACAAAACCATGTTCAATGCTTTAATCATTAGGAAAACACAATCAAAAGCAGAATCAGACACAATTTCTCATCCATTTGGATATGTATTTTCCACGTGTGCTTAGAAAAGAAAACATCTAAAAAGAGATCTGAAAGACAACATTTGTCAAGTTCATGGAGAAACTAGAGTCCGTTTATATTACCAGTAGGAATGCAAACTGGGGCAGCTGTTGTCAAGAATGGAATGGTTATCACTCAAAATTTAATTACAGAATTATAATACAGTTCAGAAATTCCACTACATAACCAAAAGAAATGGAAGCGGGGCCCTCAAAGAGACACTGGCAGACCTACTCGCAGCAGCATTATCTACGATTCTTCAAAGGGAGGCAACAGATGTTCTCTGGACAAAACGACACAACGTGGGATATGCACATCCAATGACACATCAGACAGCCTTAAGGAGACAAAACTCATGCTTGGCAACACAAATGAAAGCTTATGGCATGAGGCTAAATAAACTGGCCACAAGAGCACCAGTACCATACGGTTCTACATATTAGAGGCAACACAGGTACTGGATTCAAAGCCAGAAAGAATGGTGCCCAGGACTGCGGAGGGAACAAAGTGCAGAGAGCATGCACTCAGTGAACACGGTTTCACAGACATAAGAGTTCTGGAGCTGGACAGAAACCATGGGTACAGAAGATTGTAAATATACTTAATATCATATGTTTATGGTGGTCAATTTAATGTCTATCATATTATTATACTGCCAATGCTACACAGCTGTCAGGAACTATACTATGAAATTCTAAAAGAGAAAGAATGATGGGAGGTTAGGGAATGGGATTCCCTTTAGATAGGACCTGGCAGGGACATGATAGACCATGATGCGGGAAAATACTCTGGGCTCTGAAGAGAATATGTTCAAAGGTAGAACCACAAAAAAAACAATAGAAAACAAGAGACTTGCAATCAATGCAGCATAATTCCCATGACGTAAAACATGTGGGCAGTTACTCACTGAACAATTTCAGAAAATGGTTTCAGTTCAGATCATAGCATACATTTAAAGGGGTGACATCTGAGGACAACAGGAAAGTCTTAGCAAGGCTGGGAAAGAAGGCGAATTGGAAAGCAGCTGATTAAAACATTACTATATACAGAGATTGCTTGGGGCTTGCGGGCTTGTCAAGGAAGCAGGTGAGGGTACCATGATTTGGAGAAGCGGCTGTGTATGGGAAAAGAGAGGAATGTGCAGGGGGATTCAGAATGCAGCAGTGACATCAGCTTGCCAAAAATACCTCAAAGCCGTTCTGTTAGGAACTTCCCACAGGTGAATGCAGCCCTCCTTGCTCTCTGGAAACCGTTTCAATAGCAACCTAGCTGCCTTCATAAAGGGACTTCCTGAACTATAAACAAGACCGGGACACCACACTCCAGGACAGATGGAAACTGCCCTCAATCTCCACAGCAGTCACAATGAAGCCCTAAGCCGTCCTTGGCCCACAGGGCTATGCAATGCTATTCCCTATGCCCTGTGACCTCAGAGCTCATCACCTTCTGTTCTCACTTCTAGCCACCCTTGCCTTTCAGCTTCCTGAACACACGGAGTACTTCTTACCCATCTCTGGACTTCTTCTCTTTAAGGCATCCCCCTGGACCACTGACCTAATATATCTACGTCTGCCTTCTTACTCTTTGGCCCTAGTTAAAATGACAAGCAACTCAAAAGAACTTTTTCTGTCTGGGTCAGCTAAACTCGGACTCTCTTTATTGTCCTCTGGGACTCCTGGGAGAAGGGGCAGGAGAAGACTGAGGGAGGGAGGCAAGCAACAGAACCACCTTAACAACGTTGAGGTCATGGGTAACATCACATGAGTGTGAAGGCCAAACAAAATTACGAGGGGAAAAACCAATGCCTGATAGCCGAAAGCTGAAGGTAAACCATCTTTTCCTCAATGACAGCTCTCTGAATGTCCCGCGATTTGGGGATGAGGGGAGGAAGGATGGGAGGATAATCACATACCAGATTTTCTATAGACAGCTGAAACTGCTTGATCTCACGAAGGGTCTCATTATCTCTTTTCACTTCGTTCACATATTGTGCCAAGTCCTAAAGAATGGAGAGAAGGGTGCAGAAAGAGACGCTGGAAGATTAGAGATACAAGCCGCTTTGAAAGGAAAACACATCATTAATTCCATCAGTGATGGAAGTCACCACCGTAACTTCTCAATGACAATAAAATGAGCACTCAGTCAATCAAAGCTGCATCTCAAAGCCAATTTTAAAATATGGGGCGTGCAGCTGGGACGGCTGAAGAATCATAGAGCTGTGGTTTACCACACCCATGAGGAGAGTAAGGATACTGCTGTCTTAAAAAAAAAGAAAAGAAAAGAAAAGAAAAGAAAAGAAAAGAAAAGAAAAACCTGCTGCAATGCAAAGCCGGGGAGGAAAGTAGGTCAGGAGAATTTAAATTTCAGAAGCATCAATGGCCGACCTTGACAATGGCACATCTGTCCCTGGGTTAGATGAAGGGCAGAGCTGAAGGATTAGCAGTGAGGAAAAAGTCACAAAGTTACATGTTGCCCTAGCAAGAGGGTTTTTTGAAACCAGTTAATGTCTTGTTAGCTCCGGAGAAGGCTCAGTCATGAAGGCTAGTTCAATTTCAGAGTCAATAAAGGAGAAACAGCCGAGAGGTGAAGAATGGAGCTGCACAAAACCAGAATAAACCGAAGGGAAGCCTTCGGTCATGCTCTCCACCTGCCTCACCTATTTTAAAAATGTTTCGTTTTGTTGGTTTTTTGTGTTTTTTTTTTTTTAATTTGCTAAAGCATTAGCTCATCCTCCCATACTGTAACTGGCTATTTTTATTTTGTGTGATCCTCATTTTCCTGTTTTCTAAGCCTTTTCTTCCTTTTTTTTCTTCTTTCTTTGCCTTCTTTATAGCATCCGATAGGAACACAACTCTGCAAATAAATAATGCTCTCAGTGGAAGTTTGGCTTCCAGTTGGACCCATCCATGAATGACTTCTTTAAGGACACAAACAACATTTGTTACTTTTCTGGCCTCCATAAATGACCAAGTAAAGGTCATGACACCCATGCTAAGATCATCCAACCAGCAGAGGCAGTGCTGAGACTGGTCCGGAGCACTGTTCAACACTTAGATAACACTGTCACGCCCTCTCAAAAAACAAGTACTTGATTCTGTTTCAGTAATAGTTCAGAGTCAAGTTGACTAAGCATAATGTGAAATTTGGGCTTTCAGACATTTCCCCCAAGAAGTTCACACCACCTGCTTTTATCTCTCTATGTGTCTTCTTGACTTTCAGGTTTAGCTGGAAACAAAAACCCAAAGTGAAGTCCTCTTGTACAGGATCCATCATGGGCAACCTGACAGAAGACGGGTCCGAGGGAAAACCACACTGGTGCTTCTGACGCCACCTATGGCCCTGTGCTTATTCAAGGCAGCAGTTACATAAGTAACTGTGAGAAAATGTGGAACAAATCCACTATCTGAGTCGTTCCTGGAGGCTATAAAAGTTAGCAAACTGCACAAAAGTAGTTTGATTATACCTCTTGGTTTTTATGGCACTACATTTTTTTTTGCCTTTAAATCCATATAAGAATTCCATTTCAGAGGCTGATGCTGGAAAGCGTGCTGCAAATTTGAGACCTGTCTGGTTTACATAGCAAGTATCAGGAATTCCCAGTCTCAGAAAATAAACAAACAAACCAACCCACCACAAACAGCATGACAAACATCTATCTCAGCACGTTACTTTGCTCTCCTCACCAATAACAAGCATGAATGTTGACAGGGTTAACAGGTACATATATAGACACTAGCAGTGTGAATCCCACAGCTTCCAGGCAGGCAGATAAAGACACAAGCAAGTTTCAGTGGCAGCTGCCTTTACCTTCATTGCATCCAGAGCCAATTTCAGGTTTGCCTTCTCAGTAGGATCATGGGTGTGTTTGACCAGCTCCTGTTTGAAGACACGGGTTAGCAATGCTTTCCTTAAATTCAAAACAAGGAACAAACAAAAGGTTTGAAAGACACCATCAGCCTCTCCACCCTGTGATAATGTTGACTGACTCTTTCCAGCTATACTCTACCCTCGCCATTACACCCATCTGTTTCCCAGAACGTCCTGACCTCTGGAGAGATAGCAGAGATACTTTCTATTCCCTCTCACACAATGCTTCTCTAAAGAATGGATTCTAATGCCACATCCATCTCCATTTGGGGACAAAAGGATGCTTTGTGTGTTGTACTGTTACTGTCCATATTTCTACAAACTCTTCAGTCTTGCACGGTTTCCTTTCTCCTTAGAGAGTTGCTGTCACCTACATATTCACTCTCTTATTCTTATCTTATATATTCTCCAAATTTGATCGCAGCCATTGTCATATTAATTGTCACCCAATGAAGCCATTCCTCTGCAGTATGCCTGCCAAACCCAGAAATCACACCTGATATCAGACTCACATGTCCAACTAAATAACTGTCCCACAGACCCCTATGTCCAATAAGTTCCAAACTTGCTCCACCCTTACCCAGGATGAGAGGGCTACTGAGGGTTTTTTATTAAATAGCAGCATTTTCATGGGTGTAGCAACCAAAGCCAAGATCTTAAGGGTATCCTAGGCTCTGCCATCCCCTTTCCTTCCTTGTGTCTCATTGATGTTAACTTTGGTCCTGCCCTAGAGAACACTTGCCTGGATGACATCTTTTTTTGAACAGGTTATTCTCAAGTGCTTCAAACTAGATTTTGGACCTAGGTTCTCTTCTTCCAATAATTTGCTCACGCCTCTGACACCAAGCAGGTTTCTAAACTCTAAGTCCTATCTTGTCTGCACCCTAGTTAGACTTCCATAAGTCCCCAAACTCTTCTATTGTTACCCAACACCTCCTAGTCATCACACACTAGATCTGGGTTCTGAAAACTTCTCCACATCCATTTCTCTCAGCTTCCACTCAGATGGCCTACTTTCTATCCTCACTAAGAAATCAATAGTTCTCAAAAGATATTCTTATTAACACATAGGACATGGTGTTTTCTTTACTGAGAATGTTCCTCCCATCGTCCGCCTGCCAAACTCACACTAGCCCTTCAAAACTCAATTCACAAATCATCCCCCTAGGAAGACGGAAGATGAAGCCTCTCCTGGGGTCCCTAGCAAGTTGAGGTGTAGTCGATGCCTTTGTGTCTCTTCCGTGCACCCAACACATTGTTACACCTTCAGAGTTTGCACTGATCCTGTCCTTCTGAATGGTGAGACTTAGTGCAGAGGGGTGTGTAGGGCTGTTGCACAATGCATTCCTAACACACACACACACACACACACACACACACACACACACTACTCGAAATTCTCTAAAGGACAAAGCACTGGTACTGTTTCCTGTTACAAATAGGGACTACAGAAAGAGAGAACTGCCCAATACAAAAAGCCGCCCAAATCCTATTTTTATTCTCACTTTGTTAAATAAAATAGTAAAACACTCTTAAAGTTTCCAAAACTCCCCCTTAAAAATATTTTAAATTTCATATATCATTGTCATCAAATCAGCCAGCAGCTGAAACTGATTTCCTTGTAAAATCATGAAAGTGCAGTAGAAAGGAGAAAAACCACAAATTAACAACCACATTTTTTAAAAAACAAATCCTAGACACCAGACTAATGCTCCAAAAATACTTTGAGATTTAAAAAAAAACCTCTAAAATCTTTATCTGCATGTAGTACCCGAAATAAGCCTTCCCATCTTTAAATGTCATTATGTAATTACACAACCTCTTAAACTCTAAAACACAAAACAGCACAAGAAAAAAACAGTGGGCCAAGTGAGGAGTTTCAAAAACATATAATTGTATTTCTTAGTTTTATGAGTCGGGACAAAGTCTTACAAGGACCCAGAGTCTTTCTCTTGTTCTGAAACCTTATATATTCTTCAATCAGCCCTTTACTACATCAAAGCAACAAAATAAACCATTATCTCATTTTGGACATTTTTAGCTCCATGATGTCTTGAAAGTTAACTGCTTGAGTCGTCCTTATTATTTTTTCATAAAACTCAATTTGATTAAGTTACTTTGAGTTTAGGTCTCATAAATGTTTTAATGTACTTTTTAAAGAAATAATCAGGGTTGGAATTTTTCTGATTTCTCAGTAGAACCAAAATAGAAATGACTAATAATTGCATGGCTACAGTTCAAGAAATTTAATATACAAGATGTACAAATCACAGAAGACTCAAAATTCTATTTCACATACAGGTAGTAGATTTTTTTTTTTATATAATGCGTTCCAGGAGCATCAGCTGGGCTGGCACACTAATACAGTAAGACATTTCTTTGGAGCAGAACTAATGAGCCTCCTGGTATAGCTATCAAATTAAATTTATAAGACTCTCCACCCTCATTAGCGGACTTAACCGTGGAAACCGTAAACTTTGTGGGCTTTAGTAAGGATCACCTCACAGTAGGGTGTAGCCTTATTATGTTAAGTGCAGTGAGAAGGCCACACAGTGCATAACACAATCTTCTATGCATTGTTGTGATAAGATGGAGAAGCTCATGCAGTTAATCGGACCAAATTTAGATACCTGTTATCACTCACTGGCAAATGATTATTGCTAATTCCAAACTAGGC
The DNA here is from genome assembly GCF_903992535.2 of Arvicola amphibius. Taxonomy (NCBI): domain Eukaryota; kingdom Metazoa; phylum Chordata; class Mammalia; order Rodentia; family Cricetidae; genus Arvicola; species Arvicola amphibius. The sequence goes on along the minus strand of NC_052060.1, from coordinate 20,765,167 downwards.
AATTTAAGGCATATTTGTATTTGTTCTTTTTTTTTCTCTCTATTTTGTTTGAAGAACACAACATGTATCTTTTTAGTAAACACTGATTTTTTTTTTCTAAAAGGAAAATAAAATGCCTAGCTATCCTGGTCATTTCACACTTAACACTAATAATATGGAGACTCTGCGGCATGATGCTGCAGAACATGACGCCCTGTGGGAGGAACAAATGCAGCGGAGCGTTGTGAAAGTACAGACCTGAAGAAGGAGGTGGTACTTCAGCACACGCTGCATGGGGACGACCAGCAAATCGCGAAGAGTGAACTTCCCATTGTTTGCTCTCTTTGAACATTCCTAACGCGATACATTTCAAAGTTTTTGTTAGTTTTCTCAAAGGAAGTCATAAAACACTACAAGATGCAAGGCCCACAAGTAGAATCCTTCTAAAATATCTTCCCCCTTTTCCATCCCAATAGTCAAACAATAAAGTACCTTCAGTTTTGTTTAAAGCAAGCCTTGCAGTATTTCAAATCGCAATGTGAATCAAATAAACTGTTTCATCAGTGAAGATTATTTTACAGTACATAATCCTAACCCTGCACAGCTTTCCTTTAGAGTTGACTCCCACATTCCCCTCAGGCTTATGAACCAGATAGCAGCAATCCCCCGCGCATTGACGTCCTGTGGGCTCATCCACCTTCACGCTTCGGCTTCATCAAGTTTATCCAATCACTCTTTCCAGTCTCTCCAAAGAAACCACCATCCCTTTCCCAAGCACTCTGCTAGGCTTTAAGATGAATCTTAATCAAAACCATTTCCTTCATCTCTTCCTCCCTCCTTCCCTTCTTCCCTCGTTTGGTCTGTGTACATATACACCTTGTGGTCCTTAATTGTCACTGTAAAGAGTATCTGCCCCAGTACATATCTTATACTAAAGACATGTACCTTAAACGTCTTTTTAAAAACCCTCTGTTTGGTTAATAAATATTTACTGAACTAAAGGAAAAGGAATATTTGGCTGAATATGTTGAAATAGAAACCTGCTACCACAGATAATATTTTTGAAGCCTCAGATTTTACATATTTGATCCTCTTTTTAAAAATACTTTAAACAAGGCATGGTGGTACATGTGTTTAATTCTAGCCCTCAGGGGTCTGGGACAGGAGTGACATAAGTTTGAGGCTGTACAGTAAACTCTGCCACCAAACAAGTAGTTTACTTTAAAATTATATTGACTTCTTCACTCTTGATGGCAGCTATGACCTGGGAATAGATAATTTAAATTTTAAGTATTAACATATGAAACCCTGGCTGTGTAACTTGGGGCAGGTTACTGTCTTCCCTGGACATATACATATATATATATATATATATATATATATATATATATATATATATCCAAATATATATTATAATATATTATTTATGTGTATCTTATATATGAATGGTCATCATCATCATATAATATATACTAACATATTAGATAGATGATAGATAGATGATAAATAGATAGATAGATGATGGATAGACAGACAGACAGACAGACAGACAGACAGATAGATAGATAGATAAATGGCTATTCTTGGTTGTTAACTTGACTATATCTGAAATTAACTAAAACCCAAGCAGCTAGGTATACCTGTGAGGGATTCCTCTTGATTAAATAATTTGAAGTGTGGGAAGATCCCCCTTTTATCTAGACCACAGCTTCTGTTGGAAACTATATAAAGGACATGGAATAAGAAAGTTTTGCTCTTTGCTTGCTTGCCCTCCCTCAATAGCCAGTTTCTCACTGGCATTAGACCCTACTTCATCGGGATTTGAGCACATTCTGATTTCAGCTGAGACATCCAGCCTCATGGATTGGACAAATGGATTCTTGGATTTCCCACTAGCAACCGCTGATGGACTAGCAGAGCCAGCATCAGCAAGCCACTCTAATAAATCCCCTTCCTATATCGGTTTCTAGGTAGGTTCGAAAGAACCTAACTATGAAAAGTTTTGGTACCAGGAGTGTGATATAGATTTATTCTGCCAATTTTGTTCCTCTAGAGAATCTTGACTAAAACATGTATACATTGTTATTCCAAAAGATGACAAAATGTCAAACACAACTGCTAGAGAGAAATGACATGAATTCAACATTCTCCTGCAATTACAAGTGACAGACCACGAACTCTTCAGTGTATAGAGTTACTTAAGATAACATGTACGTCATGAATTTATTTCTTTACCCATTCTTAGTTTTTCTAACACATTCAAAGGCATTACTTGGAGCTATGGCATTATTGCCAGTGATTCTGTATTTTAAACTCTTTGGGATGGCACTGTTTTTAACTCTAGGCTATCCCAACTTAGTGCAAGGAACAGAAATTTGTACATATAAAATCACAGAAATTTGTTTAAAATTATTGGGAGGGACATCAGTTTGTTTAAGCTCCAAGTTCGGGGGGGGGGGGGAGTTATTGGCATCAGCTACACTGCAGATGGAGATCGGGGTATAAATTCTTATCATTGAAAGTAAATAAGGGACATCACTAATTCTTCTAAAGTAATCCATCACCACTTGACCTAAACTCACTCTTAACCAAAAGAACTATCATTGAGTTTAAGCTCAGACTCCCAAGAAAAAGCAGAGTCTCTTACCCCATGCCCTACGTTAACTTGTTTCCTAAGTAAAAAAGACACACATACTCACACTTAATAAAAATAATAACAACCAAAAAAAAAAAAAAAAACCACCACAGAAAGAAGATGGAAATGACGGGCACCGAGAGTAAGACAGCTTTCATAATAACCCGTAGGGTGCCCATGCTGCACTTCCTCATTAAATTCTCCCAAGTCAGGCCCTGTTCGGAAGAGGACATCTGAGCTGAACGAAAGGCTGCATGCTGAACTGTAGTTTCTCCCTGGCAGCCTTTTCAACTCAGCCTGAGGCCTCTCCTCTCCGGAGGCTGGCAGGAACTGTATGGGATGTACAGTCCCGGTGTGCATGTCCTGGGCAGAGCTGTGACATTGATTCTGATAGAAGAGCAGTCACTCAACAAGGCTGAGAACCAGAGAGGCCTGAGAGACGGCATGCTGACTCCTAGCCAGAACCACAGTTTTACACCTTCATCTAAGAAAAAAAATAAATAAATAAAAGCTGCTCTAACGATTGCTTCGCTCCGAACTAATAACGTGAGCTGTAAAGCTTTATTTTATCGCCTTATCTAATTTGAGTCAAGGTAGCTTAGACCTCTACACTTACAAGTATCCATTCTCTGGGAGAAGCATTAACCCTTAGTACTAATGATACTTTAAAGATGTCATTTAGTGGTGACTAACTGTCTCTAGATATAAGGTCACTATCGTCAAGGGACACTATAAAATACTCTGTGCCCTGCTATTGTGCAAACCTCCTAAGCAATAATGTTCAACTCTGGACAATGGAAGCAATGAAATCACACCTATTGTGCTAAAAACAAGAAAGGGCTAAGATTCAAAAGACTTTCCTTTCTTTTCTATCACTTGACTCTACAGGTGAACTAAACAAAGAAAAAGAGAAAGGGATATTAAAGAGGCAACAACACAAAAATATCCGTAAAGGTGCTAATTCAAATAACAATCATTTTTAGAAGTTCTTTAAATATATAAACTCTTATCCAATATAATTAATACACATACATCAAGGCTTTGGGGGAAAGAATGGGTTGAGACAAGGTCTCAAGATACACACACACACACACACACACACAAATATATCTATAGACAGGTGTGTGTGTGTGTGTGCGCGCGCGTGTGCGTGTGTGTCTGTGTCTATGTCTGGTTGTCTATGTGGCCCAGGCTGGCCTCAAACTTGCAATCCTCCTGCCTCAGCCCCTTAAATGCTGGGATTTTAGATGTTTATCCCCATTCTCTCCTCCAAAGCCATGACGTAGCGTAAGTCCCCAGTCTCATCCATCTAGTGCATTGAAGGGATGACTCCAACTTACTCACGGGCTTTCTAATACTCACATGGCACTTTGGTGTTTTATGTCTGTATCTGTCTGCCAACGCTTCTCTCTTATGGGCAATACCTATGCACTGTATACATGTGCAGATGTCTTATGCTGCCCAAAACATTTGAAATACAGAGAGAGAGAGAGAGAGAGAGAGAGAGAGAGAGAGAGAGAGAGAGAGAGAGAGAGAGAGAGAGAGAGAGAGAGAGAGAGAGAGCCCATCCATCCTGCACCTCTCACTACCTAGGTAATTCACTCATCCTCTCCTGAACTCAGTCTTTTCAGCTGTGGAATGCGAGAGCCACCAGCATCCGCATCACAGTAAAGAGGACCTAAGGAGAAAACGTGTATAAAACCCACAGACACAAAGTTAGGTTCTGCTCCTGCTACGATTATCAGCACAGTTTTATTTTTTACCATGGCTATCTTTTGAAATAGTTCATAAAACTGGAGTAAATTTGTACTTAGCGCACAAGAGGAAATGGGTTCCATTGCTTTCATCAAATAGAGGAATACACTACTTCATTTCATCTTGGAGCAATAAACTAATAATAATAATAATAATAATAATAATAATAATAATAATAATAAAACGGGCACCTCCAATTTCAGTTTGACGTCTTCCTTCGTCTTAGAGATGTAGTCTAAGTTACAGATGGCTGTCTCCACCCCGCTGCAGTACTGTCCATAAATAACCAATCTGCAAGGGAAGGGGAAAAACCCATGGGACTGGAAGAAACAAGCAGAGGCGGAAAGAGGGAATGTTCAGTCTCTAATGCTATAGTCAGGGCTGCTCCTACACACAGGTGCATGTCTGCTTGTAAGTGGAGCACATTATGCAGGTCCAAAGAGGCCGTAAGAGGGTGCTGGGATCCCAGAAACTGATGTGATGTGGGGCGCTGGAACTGAACGTAGGTCCTCTGCAAAGTTCTCAAATGTTCTCCACCCCTGGGCATTCTCCCCAGGTCCGAGACTCTTTCAAACACAGACTACATGCAGAGTGAGGGCCACTCATATTGACAGCAGGAAAAAGGCAATTTTTGGTTCCAAATTAGAATAAGATTGATTCCATGTATGTTTTATAGAAGACAGATTTAACAATAGGGCTTAATGATTGTTAATGTTATTTGAATATATATATATATCAATTTTATAAATTAAAAAATTCTTTAAGATTTTATTGGAGATAAACTTTTTACTGTTTATTCATCCTCAGGACAGTTATATTTTCTACCACAATTTTATTACAATCACCAGGATTTCACTCATTAATAAGCCTCTTACTCCTTACTCCATATAATTAAGGAACATACATCATCTGAGAAGTGGGAAGAGAGGCACCACGGATGAAAAATAACTCACACTGCATGGAGACTGAGCATGCTTATCAAGGACAGCTCTACAATATCGACATTTTACAAAAAGGCTATTAGCTTTGTTGCTCTTCTTATCTTTCCACTAGCTAAAAAGTATTAATAAACTGTTAATATTTATCTAAAAGTTGACACAAAGCAATTCATTAGCCACTTCTTAGTGTTAGGAATTATGTTGCTTGATTTAAAATGAGAGAGCAGTATATCTTAAGCCAAAAAAAGATATTTCATGTTAAGGGAAAAATAGATTGATCTCTCTGCCAGTGCCTGTCTGTCTCGCTCTCCCTCTCCCTCTCTCCCTCTCCCCCTCTCCCTCTCCCCCTCCCCCCTCTCTCTTTGGGTGTATGTACCTATGTATGTTTTGTATGTATGTGTGTATGTGTGTTTGTGTGTGTATATGTATTAGTACGTGTGCGTGCATGTATATATGCATTTGTATGTGTGTCTGTCTGTGTGTGTTTGCGTGTATGTATGTATTTGTATGTGTGTATGTATGTGCATTTGTGTGTATGTGTGTCTGTGTGTTTGTGACTACATGTGTGTGTGTCTGTGTATGTTTATGCATCCATGTGTGCATTTGTATGTGTTTGTGCTTTGTGCATGTGCCTCATACCGGTCTGAGCTAAGTTGGCTGGCCAGTGGACCTCAAGGATCCACCTGTGTCTGCTACCCACCCCATGCCCAATGCTGAGAATACAAATTTTATAAGGATTCTGAGGACTTATAACATTCATATGGTAAACATTTTACCAAACTATCTCCCCAGACCAAGAAATTGTTCCCTTTGACTATAAATCTAATGCTCTGAAATCAAAAGTTGTCAAATATTGGAGTACCAGCTCTTCCTCTCTGATTCCTTTAGAGCATCAGTGTGAGTTAATAAAAACTACATCACTCAGGAGTGATGAGCCCTGAGGAAGGACTATGTAAAGGTCTAAATATGGTCGGGCAGTGATGGTGCATGCCTTTAATCCCTGCATCTAGGAGGCAGAGGCAAGCCGGTCTCTTTGAGTTCGAGGCCAGTCTGGTGTACAAGAGCTAGTTCTCGGACAGCAAGGGCTGTTATACAGAGAAACCCTGAATCAAAAAACCAAAATAAATGAATGAATAAATGAATAAATCTAAACACTATACTAGGCATGCTTTTACAACTTTTATTTTATGTGTGTAAGTATTTATCTGCATGTATATATGTGCATAGATATTTGGTGCCTAGAAGTAAAGAGGGCATTAGATCCTCTAGAACTGAAGTTAAAGACCGTTGTAAACTGACATGTGGGTGTTGGGACTGAAATTCCACAGGAGCAACCAGCACTCTGAATTGCTGAGCATCTCTCCATCTCTCCAGCTTATTATTGTTGTTGTTGTTGCTGTTGTCATTGATAATTATTAACATATAAAGCTTAAACTACTTCCCTAAGATGAACCTACGCTATGTTCTAATTCCTACCTGGAAGTATTCTAATAAACAAAAGAAATGCATATTTTTAATACTAACATTCCTTCTAATTTTGAACCAATACCCACACATGTTTAAATATAAAACCTACCTTTCCTTGTAGTTAATAAAAACTTGATACAAGTTCTGGTCATCTTTATTTACAATGGAATCGTGAATCTCTTGCATTAAGCTCCGATGAACTTTCACGAGGTCCTTAGGGGGGAAAAAACCATTGTAAAAGAAAAGAAGGAATCAGAAGCAAAAAAACCAACCAAATAAAGAAAAAAACCATACCCCCACATCTAGAGCTACCCGGCTACCACTGTTGCCAGACTTGCAGTTCAGAGAGCAGACAGGTGGAGGGGGTGGAGGGAAAGGAAAGAAACTGAGAGGAGGAAGCAGGAGAAGAGGGAGAGAGACATGGGCATGAAAAATAGCAATACCAGAGAGGACTTGAAAATACCAGTGTTCAGTGAAAACAGAAACTATCCTACTTGCTATTAAAGGGCAATTTATCCTTTGCATAAAAAATAGGCATGGCTTTTTTAATTTTATAATCACTACAAATTTTTAAATAAAACTAATCAAGTACTTACTGTTTTATTGACAGACTAAAGTAATGATTCCTGTCCCTGGGACACAGAGATGCAAATCTGTTTGGTCAATTAGCGATGCCCTAGTGCTAAGCTAACAACAATCAGACTAAATTGCCTGAAACCAGAGAACCAATGACACAAACGCGAACCAAATAAATTGTGCTAACAGTTTGCTGCAGCAACTCAGAAGTCATAATTTCATTTGTATTCTGATAAGCAAGTCATCCTCAGCAGCCAGCGAATGTATGCCGTTGAGGGAGAATGAGGGCATTTGAATCAAGGTACCAATTCTCCATTATCTCTTCCTATGTACCCTGGAGCACACAGAAACATAACAGCAAGCTCACTCTTTGCAGGCTGAGAGTTGAAGATGAATATGTCTTCTCTGGTATATTGCTGATTAAAATCCTTAAGAGCAGGGACTATCAAATAAGATGTTGGCACAATCAGAAACAGCTGATCTAACTGCCAATCTGCAGGTAAATGGCATCCCTGGGGGTACACCAGGGAATAGTGAGACAGACAGACAACAACATCATGATTACTTAATTGGGAGTACTGCTTCACAACAATGAGACTTGGATAATGCATGAACCTTGCATTCGTGCACAGCACACATTCTTAATTGACCTTGGATTAAAGATATGTTGTTAGCGTTTTCAAAAGAAAAGGATATGGGAATTTGGGAAGGAAAAAAATCATAGAAAACACAAGACAAAAAAATCATAAAGGATCTGGAATCCACTAATAAGTGAAGATGTTCTAGGAAACACACAGCTGTACCTGTCGCAGCTTTACTTACAGGGATATTGATGAATACCGAGTCAAATTCTGCCGACGTCAAGAATCTTTTCAATGGTGCCATAAAATACTACCAAGAGAGAAGAGAAAAGTAACTTTAATTAAGCATAACTTTGCCTAATCTATACAATGGGTTTTTATCAACCAGCAAAATTTATTAAAAGTCAACTATTTATTAGCATTATGAACACAAAGTCTAGAAATACTCTCTATATTAAAAATTTTGCATTGGACAGCTATAAAGACTTCATAGGGACTGGAGAGATGGCTCAAGTGCTTGCCACACAAGCATGAGTGTCTGAGTTCAGATCCCCAGAACCTATGAAAAAGCTGGGCAGATGTGACAGCCTCCTATGATCCCAGAAGTTGGAAGGCAGAGTCAAAGATTCTTGGGGCAAGCAGACAACTAGACTTCCTGCAACTGGCAATCTTAGGCTCCAGCAAGAGACCCTGTCTCAAAAAAGAAAAGTGGAGAACAATAGAGGAAGACACCTGATGTCAACTTGAGGCACCCACTCATATGTAAACACATGTGTACCCACGTGAGTACACAAACATGCATTCGTGCATACCATACACATATATACATGCAAACAAAGGCATAAATATAAGCCGAGACTCTTAAATATAAGACAAAATGCTCCTAAAAGCTAGAAGCTGTTGGCCAAGCAGGAAAACAATGGCAACAGTTGGGAGACAGGTTTGAGGATGCATGTAGAGCATCCCTCCAATTCTCCAACACAGGCTCTTGAGAGGGACGATCTGCTGGTGTAGTTTGTACACCATTTCCATGTATCACTGGAGACTTTGGCATTCAGCCCATACTTCTCCTTCATTGCTAGCCATCTCGGTGTCTGTATAGACAGTGTCTGAATAGTCTAGGAACTTGGCCTGCCAGTTCCTTTATTTCCAATCATTATGAACTCAACTTCCAAATCTCATGGTCACACCACAAGACACTGTCATGATCAACATCTGCGCATGCCTCGCAGGTTAACTTCAAGCAGCCATCTCTCTGAACCCCCAAGCCCAGCCCACGAAGCTCACTTTGTTCAAGGAAGTCTCTAGCCCTGCTGTGCCTAGTAGACTGAGTTTCACATCCTTCGTGGTCTTGCTCCACTCTTTACCCAGTTTACAGCCCACGAGCCACCATCAGGACGGTGCGCTCTCTCCTTCCAATACATTTTTGTCAATAAACAAAACCTTTGGCTATATCTATCTCATCATATGTTTTATAGATCCATATACTATACTGATAGCTTAATTTTAAATAAGACCGTGAAGGGCCATGGGCTCAGTAATGCCACATGTTCACACTGTTCCTAACCAATCGACTCTCCTAAGCCAACTCTTCTACACCTTCTCTTTTCCTGTAGCAAAATCAATCAATCAATCAATAAAATAAAAAAGTTTTCATCTGGTTCTCATTTTGCTAACCTCTAAATGTGGGAGTCACTAGGAGTGGCCTCAAACCTATTCCCTACAGACAGGCCTTTCCTGAAGTGACCTTGCTTAGTACTCTCAGAGAAAGGCATACATACTTAATACCTGCCTCAGTATGGCCCAGTGGAAGTCTGAGGCAGAACACGAGGTTAACATGTCCAACAGAGTCACGATTTCCTGCCCTCCATCTTTTCAGCTGGCATCAGCATCCACACATTTGTGGATACTAGCAGCTATCTTTGGTTCTTCCTTCTTCCACAACCCTTCGCCTACACCAGCAAAGTCTGCTGGTTCTAATTAGACAAATTATTTCCAAAGTCTAACATCCACCCTCTAATCTCCCTCAGTGCTATGACTTCTTGTCATCTTGGTTACTATAATATCCTTCTAGTTTTCTTCTGCTTTCCACCCTTGTTTTACAAGGGCCAGAGTTACCTTTACACCAAGTCTGCTCGAAGGTTCTAGCTTTTGTCCCTATATAACCTGGTAGCCCATCAGTTCTCTGGCCTCTTTCTCAATCTCCTCCACCCATTCTATCTGCCACACGGGACCACAGCTGTTCCATGAATGAAGCCTAAGCTGAGTACTTTCCCATCAGAATTTCCTAGAGCACCTCTGCGCCCTCCAATTGGAGAACCTTTCTCCCAGAATATATATATATGACTTGTGCTCTCAACCTCCTCAGTTGGTGAACTAAGCACTGCGTTCTTACACAGAGGTCGCTGCCATCAGACTCTATACGGTATCTCTAACACATGCCATCCATCCTCTCCAGCTGATTTTTCTTCAGGTAATTCCCCACCCACCTGGCATCCAGCCTAAACTTTCTCACAATACAGAAACTACTAGAAAAACCCACAGTCTTCCTGCCTTTGCTACTATGTTCTTAGTCCCTAAAACAGTGCCATTTAGATGTCAATAGAGCAATAAATAGTTATAGAATGTATAAATCTGCTTTGATGTCTTTATTTTTTTCTTTGGGTTTTATTGAGACATAATTCATGTTTCTCAGAACACAACTATGTAGCTTGCAATCCGATGGTTCTTAGAAGTTCAGAGCTATGCAGCTATCACAATCAAATTTAAAACTGTTTACCACATAAAACATCCGACAGACACTCGTGGCCATAATCCATTTCTCCCTCTCAGCCTGCATTCTCTCCCCACTCCACATACACACTACTCTTCCCCAAAGTTCCACACAGTTGCTTTTTTTGTGCATAATCTGTCTATACATTTGTCTATTCTGGGTATAGATTTTGAAATATTCTTTCTTTCTAATATAAGACTATATCCTTTAACTACCATTCCTATCTCTACTACCCAAGGTTGTACTAGTCCCTAATTCTACTTGGCACCTGAATGACTTCAGTGTGTTCAGATTATAACTATAAGTAAGCACATGTGGTATTTGCTTTCCTGAGCCTGGCATCCAGTGTAAATCTTAGAATATATATTAACATACACACACTGCAAAAGGAGTGGGTCTAGCACATAGATCATGCAAGGCAACCTTGGGGCTTAGATACTTGATAACTTACTTTTTCTATTGACTCCAAAGTTTCTGTATATTTTTCTTCTGTCTGCTTAATTTCTGCTAGGCAACAACTCCGTATATCATTTTCTTGTGATTTCTGCAGGTAGAAAGGTAAAATTTAGACTATTTAGCTGAATTCTCATGTCAGATTATCTAGAAAAAGATCAAAATCACTTTCCATCCTAACCAAACATTGCCAAAAGACATGCTTAGCTGCATTTGTGACACATTTTGTTTGAGCTATTTTTTCAACACTACAAATGAAAAGGTTTTATACAACCATAATAAGCCTTTGAAATAGATATTCTGCTTAAATAAAAACATATTTTCATTCAGATGTTAATGAATCTGGTAACAGAGTCTAAGCACATCCTTTATAGACAGTAGATTACACACGTACTGCAGAAATAACTAGGAAATAGTAAAAGTATTTTTTAAATATTTAAAAGGAATGTAAGATTTGGGGATACAGCTCATTAGCAACTGTATAGCATATATCAGGCCAGAATATCAGTCATCAGCAACACACACACACACACACACACACAAAGAGAGAGGGGGGGAGAGAGATAGACAGAGAGAGAGAGAGAGAATAAGTAAAACTCTTCAAAATATTGCTTTTATACATTATCATAATATAAGGTTCTTTCATTTAGTGTTAAAGTTCAGCATAACACCAAGGTCACAGAGTCACAGACAAAAATGGAATTCAGTTCAGATACTGATTTTTGTTAGCTTTATACCTAGAAACAAGTTTCTCCGTGACTTGGTTTTCGCTTTCTATAAAACAGACGGACAGTACTAAACCCAAAGAGTGCCAAGTGACAGAAGCCATGGAAAGCACGTGTCGCCTTGCCAGGGAGTCCAAACTAAGTGGGGGAAGGCTGTGCCGAGGGTGGAGGAGACCTTGAGGATCTGCTGGCCCTGACGCAGCTGATGCTTGCAGGCACTTCAGAAGAGATGCACCTGAAACCCCTCTGGAAAATGCAGCCAGGACAGCCCACCTCTCACACACCGAGCTAAACACATAGTGATTATACTTCCAAAATATAGGCCAAGTGACTTATTTCTACCCTATGTCTGTCTCTCCTCCCCAGTGTGGAACTCCCAGCCTCCCCCAGCCCCTTATTAAAAACCAGATCACAGAGAGCAGAGCCAAATCATGAAACCCCCGAAGAAGCTGAGTGACCACCAAGACCATGAAGAAGTCTTTAGGATAAGAGAATATGGTAATAAATGCCTAAGTGGCTGACTTTTTTTTTTTAATTTTCAAATCATTGATAAGAAGACAGTTCAAAGCAGTTCTTTCTGAATGTTCCAGGTACATGCATGGCATGGGAGCTATGAGAGCATACCGGTTTATGCTAGTATCTGAAGAAGTTTAATAAAAACAAACAAACAGCAACAAAAACTTAGTGCCTTGCCCAGCCTTGATATGAGTGAGGGTGTGTGCCTAGTCTTATTGCAGCTTGTTCAGCTGAGAACCGCGGGGAGGCTTGATCTTTTCTGGTGGGAAACAGAGGAGGAATGCATCTGGAAGAGAAGGGAGTGAGGGAGGGGCTGGGAGGAGGGGAGGGAAACTGCAGTTGGGTTGCAATGTATTAGAAAAGAATTTTTAAAAGGAAAGCAAATGAGGGGAGAGCCATTTGTGACAAGAGCTAGCGAGTGAGAAGAAACCGTCACTGACATAACTTATGCTAAATTTAAAATGAAAAGAAAAGATTTGCTTTGGAAAAGATGCACTTTCGCAATCACTATCTCACGATTCACCGAAATGATAGCTTCCCGCCACTCTGCCACTCTGCAGCCAACCGGCATGGCAATAGCCCCTAATGCTCATTTTTCTCAGGAAAGGCTTAGACCATAAAGCCCCACAGTCATTTTGAACTTAAAAAAAAAAATAGCAGCTCCTGTCTCCAAATAAGTTATTACCTAAGTTCTAAACAAACCAGGAGCTTTTGTTAAGTATTTCAACAGAAGTTAAGTAAAGACATTAATTGATCTCCTAACTAATTGCCTTCTTTAAAAAACTACTTAGAGTTACTTTTAAAAAAAATCAGCAAAAGCCCTACAGGTTGCTGAGCTTCCTCTGCCTTCATCAAGTCCTCGTAGACTTCTCCGCCTTCATCCTCGCCGTACACACAGTCATAGAGGTCTTCTTCGTCCTCCACGCGGGTTTCACTGAAACAAGGAGTGCAGTTATAATGGCTGTATTCTAGTACACAGTGGCTATAACACTGAGACATTCCCTAAAGGTTCTAGTTCAAAACAGACTGAAATTTTCCCAATGAGTTTCACAGAAAATCCAGAGAAGAGGGAAAATGGAATTAGTGGAGAGAGTCAAGAGGCTCCCATTAAAACTATGTCGTCCCCCCAATTATCTCAATGACAGGCAGAAGAATCCAGCAATTGGGACAGTGGTAATTCATACCTAACTGGCTTTTACTCTCGTAGAACCATATTAATGATCATCTTGCAGCTAGCTCTAAGTCTCTGGGCACTAGTTATCATATGGCTATGGCTTAGTATTTGATCTATGAAAAATGATGAGTTTTGAGAGATCTGAAAGTTACCAGACTTGTCAAAGCAGAGTCATGGTCTCAAAATCAGGTTTGTTTTATGTGGAATATTTTAATGGTCTCATCACACTGTCTCTGCACCCCATCCCAGTATTCCGTGGCCTCGGCTTCATTATACTATTAAAGGGCACAGTGTGGGAAGGTGAGGAGAGCTAAGGAAGAGCTGACAACAGTGAAAATCTGTTTGATAACAGCATCGGTTGCTGTAACGCTATTATGACCTAATCCAGTGCTTTTCAAACCATGCTTCCAGAAGCTCACTTTGAAGATACAGAGACATCTCTCTACAGTCAAATTGCCTTTATCTGTGCTAGCTGCTTGCATTTTATTTTTAAAGGGGGTGACAGGGAAAGATCTTTAAAATATCTAAAACATATTTTACAGTCATTAAATGCCACACGTCGGTTTCTCGGGAATATTTGTACTTTCCAGTCCCCCGTGAGCACTTGGACAGTAGCAGTGGCTGACCAGGGCACTGTTCTTAAACCCCTCCTGAGAGACGATGAGAATGGTCAGTCATGGCATTCCCTCCATTTTAGGACTGCTACCTTCTTCAGTTTCTCCTCCTAGTTTAAAACTTATAGAAATGCCTTCTACCAACATAACCCCCCAGAATGGCCTTGACCGATACAGAGGTGTTGGAATGAGTTAATCCCTCTGAGAAGGAAGCTCAGCCCTTTCACATGACCAGCCCTGAGCCCCCTCTGCAGGCTGCACAGGCTGACGGTTATAAATTAACACGAACAGAACCGAGGACACTGTGGCTGTGTCAGTCCGCAACCTGGGACATTTTTCAGAGCTGGTACAATCACAGGCTGTTTATGTTTGTCATGAAAGATTATTTGGAGGCATTTGACAGAAGTGAACTGTCAAAACCCAGAGGGAAGGGAGGTCTATTAAAGGAGGAAGCTGAAGCCTGAGAGAACGGTGCTCCGAGAAAAATTCACTTCAGAAATACCTGTCCACCCACCTAGCCATCTGCTCATCAGCAGATATTTTTGAAGAACTGACTGAACTCCACGCTCTAAAGACTTGAGACATATATATATATATATATCTCCCATTGAGGATCTGGACCGGTGTGTAAAAGTGTTTGTCATGTAAGTGTGAGGACCCGAGTTTGATCTCCCAGAACATACAGTAAGCTGAGCATGTTAGCACCTCTTTTTAATCCCAGGGCTCTATAGTAAGATGGGAGACAGAGACGAGAGAATCCCTGGAAGTGTGTGGGCCAGCTAGCCAGCCTGCTGCACATAGTCCCAAATAATATAGGAGGCAAGGATGCCATCCGACCTCCAAACACACGCAGGGGCACCCTTGTACCACCCACTACACATGAATGCACATACACGTCATACATAACACACAAGCACACACAAACTGACTTATAAAAACAGCCATAAGCATATAATCCTATATATGCAACAAGAGAAATGAACAGAAACTAAAGAAGCAGAGAAGAGAAGAATCACTGAAGAAAGTCAGATAGGCTTCAAAGAGGTCATTTGACTCAGGTAGATTATGAATATGTCAGTTTATTCAATAGCGATCTGCTGTAAAAATACTGTTTCCTGGGAGGGTATAGCTGCCATCGCAATGCCTATCCTAATAGAACTCCAATGCCAATAAAAGTGGCACACATCTATATCAAGTGGAGAGAGAGCCTGTGCTCCTGAAAAGGGCACTAACACGAAGGATGGAGTCCAGAGAGCCTGGGGATACCGGCCTTGGCAACCCCTCAGGGCAGTGTGCTGGACCACTAGAGGGAAGAGCTGAGACAAAACCATAAGGAGCCATGCACTCGGTGAGCTCAACCTTAACTGGGATAACTAGGAAGCAGCAGGGGATTTACAGAGGAGGGGAGGTGGGGAGGAAAAAACAGGCAGACCAGAAGCTAAGAGGCAAAAGGCTATGAGGCTGAGAGCTGCAACTCAGGCAAAGGCTGATGAGGAAGGAGTCAGGGAAACTCAGGACTGTGACATCAGATACAGATTAGGGGGCTTAGGAAGAGAAGATTAGGGGGATGATGGAGCGAAGAGAAAGGATGAAAGGTGCATTTCAATTTCTACTTGCACTCCGAGGAGTCAAGTCATACTGGCAGCTCTGTGATTTCCATAGTAGGGCATCTGATGGACTCTGGTTAGGACACAGCAGGACAGCTGGGCTAGTCTGAGCACTTAGCTTCACTCTGTCTTGAGGGTGGGTGAGATGGGATCTCTCTATACAGCCCCAGCTGTCCGGAGTCCGGGTATTTTGTGTAACCCATCAAATGGCAGGGGAGCCTCCTGAGGTCATGATGGATCTAACTGAGACAATCACCTGAGGGAGGGGCTGGTCCTGATGGAAGGGGTTTTGCCAGAAATAAAAAAAAAAGGACTGTGGAATCCATTCCCTGACATTGTGACTTGGAAGCCTCCTCCTACCTGACACCTACCATTCCCTCCGAACTAAATCTTCCCTAACAACACTACTAAGCAGAACGAGGTGGGCAAAGGCTATACAAAACAAAGTGATAGGTATCAGTGGCCTCCACTGGGGTTCAGCCCAGGTGGGGCTTTGAAAGAGCATCATCACTGCATTGGACATATGTGTTCTTCCTAAGAATCCGATTACAAGACCAGTAACCTTGCAGTCACTTAATAAAAGACTGCTGCCAATTAGTCAGATAATCAGCATCCATCTTACTTAATAGCAGTGAGTTCTTGGAAGTTTAGAATCAGTAAAAATCTATTCTCAAAGGACATTAAAAATAAATGACTTCAAGGCTACTCCAAATGTCGCTTAGTCTAGAAAGAATTACTGGCTGCCCATTGTTATGGCTGTCGGTAGTACTCTCCTCGCCTGCTCTTCTAGTGAGTGCTCCCAAAGCACCAAGTCACCACACATCTCATCCAGGACAGGATTAAGATCTTCTATCTCTATGCCGGGCGGTAGCACACACCTTTAATGCCAGCACTCGGGAGGCAGAGGCAGGGAGGAATCTCTGTGAGTTCGAGGCCAGCCTTGTGTACAAGAGCTGGTTCCAGGACAGGCTCCAAAGCTACAGAGAAACCTTGTCTCTTTAAGAAATAATAATAATAATAATAACAATAATAATAATAATAATAAAATTTCAAGATCCATGGTGTGAAAGATCTGCATTCAAAGACTACTATGTGTGATATCGTCTTAAAGAAGTTAGCTTGATATACAAATTTGGTTTTTTTTTCATTAACTTATAATAGTGGGAACTTAACACAGTCATTAAATAGATAATGCACAGAACATGTTAGTGCACAAGTGAGCACACAACAGACTCTTACTGTTGCATGACTAGAGAGCGGAAAGCTGATGAATAATGCCTGGCAACCAGTAGGTATTCAGCGCTCCTTTGGCTAAGTCATGTGCATACACCAAACATAGCTCAGTCTCTTTTCCCTTCATTTTTCATGGATGTGGTATAGTTGCATGGGCACGTTTGTATGTGTGAGGGTGCAGGTATGTGTGTAAATGTGTGCAGCTGAATTTATGCAAGCATGTGTGTAGAGGCCTGACGTTGATAGCTGGAACCTTCCTTGATTGCTCTTCCACCTTATTCACCAAGTCAGGGCCTCTCAATCAAATCCAGAGCTCATGCATATGGTGAGTCTCATTAGCCAGCTCGCTCGAGAGGAACCCCACTGCCACTGCTTTCTGAGGCTAGAATTATAGGCATGCTGTACTGTCTAGCCACTATTTAAAAGAGGATTCTAGAACTCTAAACTCAGAACATTTTGCTTGTACAGCTGCTTTAACCATTGAGCCATCTCTCCCATCCATCACAGTTTAAAGTTCTAAGAACAAAGACGTCCACAAGGTTTCTGCTGTCACTGCCTTGGGGTGAAGACTCAGTCAATGGAGCAAACCAACGCGGTCGTAGCCAGAAACACTCTAAAAACACAGAGTAAGGAAAGAACGTGGTGGCTATTTTTGCTGGGTCAGTGGGGAGGTCTTTCTGCAAAGGGACACCTGAGACAGACAAATGTGGAGAGGCCAGTAACACGAGCAGATAAAACAGTCAGGCGTAATGGCAAGTTCCGTGTTGGACAGATGAAAGAATGGATTCCCACAGATTCCAGGAACTGCCCTCGGAGCATAATCCATCTCTTAGAATTCTCTGCAAACATGCCTGAGCTATATCATAAGGTCTTTGAGGAGAGAGGATCACGCTTTATATTTATTCTTAATCTGCACAAGTCACTCAATCAGCAGAAGATAATCAGCCGCAAGGCTTTCTGCCTCGCCCGACTGTGAAATAGCAAAGCTCACAGGATCCTCTGCTTGGCGGAAGCACCATCTACTGACACATCCCTGAATAACTCCAGCCTGCATCCATCCTTCCTTGGGCTGGCAATAAAGCACACACTTTCTGCCCCACAACCCAGTAGTAAACTATTTCTTTTTTATTATTACCTAATTGTGTGATTCTAGTTTCATCTGCCTCTCTATTATGCCCTTGAGAAACGACCTGTTTTTGCTTCTCGGCAGTAAGTTTCTCTTCATATGAACATGGGACAAGAACCAAAAGTCAGTTGTGGCACATTTCCCGTGAAACTTCCCATCATCATTTCAAAGATAATGATGTCTTATCACATCACATTCACCCTGCAGAGAGCTTATTATAGTTCGTGTCCATGCTAAGTGCAAATTTGAGCACTGGCTTAATTTTACTGAAAATCTTCAACATACTCTATTAAGTCAGGAAGGACTTTGTAGATGTCTTCATCATTCACGCTTTCTTCTGTAGGAAAGGGCCTAGAGAGGAAGAAAAAATATGGGAGAGTGAGCAATCAAGATGAGCATTTACTGCCAATTAAACAGTATAAAACTTGCTGCCACTCAAACAAGCCATCACGTTTAATGATTTCTAGGGCTTCTCCAGAAGTGCTTGCCCAGCAGCTGTGCCTGGGGTTCCCCTGGGCAGACCGTAACACCTGCTACCCTAAATCATCGCCAGCATTAGAGCCAGTCCCTGCAGACACAGGTGCAGCTGGGGACAGGCTAATGCGATCACCTGATCTCCCACCTGCCACATACCTGCAGGGTCACCCCAACGACACCCACCGCAGTGCCCAGTTCAGGAGACAAGCAGCCTTGTCCGTGCCCTGTGCCCTTGCCTTCAGCACCCTCACAGCAGCTGGAAGACCTGACCCAGCTAAGACTCTGCCAGCAAATCATCTTCCATGGCTCAGCTCACTAGTAAAGAGGACGATCGTGAGAAGACGAAGACATCACACATATGACTTTTGACCCTGGCAGACTTTTCTGTTTGGACATCAGGGTATTTACGTTGTATTTTTTATTTTCATTTTTGGAGAAATTAACTAGGTCGATTTCAAAGAGACGAGTTGTTTTCGTCTTCTGTTAAAAATATCCCACTTCAATTTTCCCCCACTCCTATCATTTGGCATCTTTGTTTGGCTCATAACATTTCCTCTTATGACCAAAATGATGTTTTAAAAGTATGCCCAACAGAATCACCATAGCAATTATATTTCAATGACAAATGCTCTACTCTTTGGTAGTAAGCATGTTTCATGTTTATAAAAAAGGAGCCATCAAAATAATAAATTTTGAACAATGGCTAAAGAGTTTCATTGAAAGTCAGACTTTTTAATTGTATTTTTATTATTTAAAATAATTTTGGCTTTAAATATATTATGAATTAATTTAATACTTAAGATAGCAAAGGGACCTACATTTTTTAAAAAATAAATGAACCAGTGTAGCCAAGCTTTCAGGGTTGTTCTTTTTTAATATAGGCACATTTTATCAGCTCTTCATGCCTACACTGGTTCATATAGAGAATTATAGTCCTCTGCTATAAATATAGACAAGAAAATTTCAAAAGGAAAATAGCTCTGATAGGTGTTCTTTCAGAATCAAAAGTCCATACAAAGCAGGCTGTGCTTGCTTCAAAATCTACTCTATACACACAATGACACAAAACACATGTTGACATGGGCAGCTACTCAGTATTGAAAAGCAAATTAGAAGGAATTGGAGAATCAACCAGCTGACAATCTATGTCTACAGAAAACTGATAAAATCATGGCCCCTTCCTGAGAAGGGGTCTCCAGGATGTCCTTCCGGAGACCACTGTGGTGGCATCCAGGAATTGAGCTGCTGATCTAGTGCTGAACACTCCTGTGAGACCCACTAGGATCCCCTCCCTCAGAATATGATGGAACCTGGGCACACACACACACACACACTGAAACCAAAAAGCATAGATAGAGGCTTACAAAGCTCTATCGTGGAGGCAGACCAGAACACAGGCCTTGAAGACATAAGGTACAAAATGACACCTATTTCCATGCAGCGGGGCTAAATCTTCTTCACTTTGTGGTTCTTTTATTCTTTACTGACAGCTTGCACTTAAATAGTGTGCAGTGTCTAAAAAAGAAGAGGCTCGAACAACTCACACACCTCTGCTTCCAAGCTTACCGACTGAATTATACTCCACTGCTTGGAGATGGTATAGACCAACTAGCAACTCCTGAACTTTTCACGCATCACCCAACCTTCAACACACTTTCTTCTGCATCTGTCATTTAATGCTTGTGGGGCTGTTCCTTAAACCCATAAAAGTTGAGAGTTATTATTATGGTCTCCTCTACAGGAACCAAATACATTATGCGTTTAAATATGTATGTACTAAAGCATTTGCATTTGTCTTAATGAATTATACATATATAAATGTTGAAGAACATTTTTTAAAGAGCCATAACCAATGGCAGTCACCAGGGAGCTAAGAACAATGTTCAGTCACTGTGCCTCACTCGGTTCTCTGAATACGTTCTTAATTGCTCGGTAAATCTCAGATGTGTATGTGGCACTTAATATACCAAGCACAAAGACCTTTGCAAACAAAAGCCATTCAATAAATCAAGAAATAAGCATTGCAATGAACTGCATGGGAAACAGGAACCACAGAGGCATGAGCTTACCTGATTCCTGTGGCCAACGCTATTGGTGTGCGGGATAACCGAGATAACGTTTCTATAACCTGCGGGAAGAAAGAGGAAAATGTTCATTGAACACGTATTTATCGAGGCTTAACACTTTTCTCAAAAGCGACACATTTCCCATTCAATATTAACAATGGTTAAAGAAAGACAAATTTATTGACTCATAAGGTGTGAACTGGAAAGAGTCATGATTGGGAAGCATAAACGCCTGGGTTATATCTGTGTTCCTTTTAATTTTATGACTTAAATGAGTTTACTAAGATGTGAGTGACAGTCTTCTTCCAATAAAACAGGGAGTTAAACTCATTAACCCTGTGTATTTAATACCTAAAACTGAAAACCCTTAGAGATCACCTAAATCAATGTTCTCCAGCATAGTACCCACTAGATATGTGAAGCTATTTAACTTAAAACTTAAAACTCATAAATTTCACGTCCTTTACTTCACTAGCCAAATTCTCAGCACTCAGTCGTCACTGTTTCTGTTGTGTTTTGGAACACACAGATATCAGATATTTTCACACCGCAGCAGGCAATGCTGGGCAGAAAAGTGAGATTGCCAGTTCTTGAGTCTGACCGCAGGACTTCAAATCCGAGTTTCCCATTCATTAACCAGGTAACCTTAAGCAACCAACGAAATTCACAAGTCTTGGCTTTTTCCTCTAGATAATTATCCTCAGATAATAGCTAATGATCATTAGAGTATTGTAAGGATTAAAAAACACACACAGTACCTGCAAAATGGCTAAAAGGGAGCAATTCTTTATAATCACCAACATTTGAAGAAATTGCTTTGTTCTAATTCTGAGGGTGTTGAAAAGAATTTTTTGTTCTAAATTACTTTTGCTTATGCATTTCAAAAACTCCTTATGAAGATCTTCAAGCACCTAAGCCCAAGTGTGCGCTGCTAAGATTTGTCACCTGTACCTAGCAATTTTACTCCTCTTTCAAGCCTTTATACCTAAAATCACCTTTGTCAGGAAACCAGTGCCCTACAATGCTTTTTTCTCATTGATGCATTTGTTATGATAAATGTAATTGCTCGCACCCTCAAAATTAAGCAAGCAAAGGAGGATCTGCTGTGCAATCCATTTTGAGTAGGAGGGGGAATGGGAGAAAAATGTGTCTATCTGGACTGAGATAGTCTAGTGAGCACCTAAAAATCCTCAGCTCCAGGACAGAAGGGTGAGCAATGTCTCCAGCCCTCAGAGAAAGCGTCTCTAGGGTACCAGACCCATGGATGGGTTGACAAAACACCAGGCTCAGTCATGAGCCTATTTGTAGCCCTGTTTGCTAGTTTTCAGGTAAGCTCGCCTTTGCTAGGCTTTATCAAACATGGATTAGAAACAGCTAATTAACTGCTGCACAATATTGTTGAGCAAAAATGAGAATGCTCCTCAAGTCATTGCGAGGTTGTATTACAGAAAACAAAATTAACTACATAGGGAATTGTACATTGGCTATAAATAGCAATGTCCTGTTGGCCCTGGATTGAAATTTGTGAAAAGAACAGATGTGACACATTAGCACTAAAATTTTTTTTGAAAGTAAAGAGAACACATATGTCAATCAATTCTATATGAGCACTCTCCCAGTGAATATGTAGCTCAAAACAGCATATTATACGTGACATAAGTATAGTTCCATTTACTTTAAAAAGAAAAAACTGATTCAACATTTTTAACAAAAGAGATGTTTTTGGACAGTTTCTAGGGTCCAAATGAAGAAAGAACCTGGAGACCAGGGAGAAGGGGCAAAGCTACTGACCCTCAAATTATACATCTTACCCTAACTTCCAGCTGAGAAATAAAAAGAACGGAAATCTGGAGACACCAAAACCATGTTTCTAAATGAGAAGTCTAGTGTGGGGAAAACTTCTGTAATAATTTGAGAAGTAGTATTCAGACCCTTGGTTAACTAATATTGAGTTTTAGACACACCCTATTGGGATGGGCCAGTACTAAAGAATCCCAGAGAATGCTCTGTCTCTTGCTGTGTTTTAGGCTGTGGTCTCAGTCCCTGCTTAACAAGAAAAACAACACAGCAATAATACATTATTACTGCTACTTTAATATGCGTTTTAATGGCAGTTAATTTTGTTCTCTGAAGATATTTTGTACACTAACTATAGATTTATGAAATAATTCACATTTTGACTTTTATCTGCCAACAGTAGAACAGCTACAGTATTTTTCCATCCATGTGTCTCCCTCCTCACGGTAGAGGGGAAGCTGGAACTAAAACCAAAACAAAATAAAAATGTACAGCATGGTTTGGCATGTAAGCATCCATCCGCCACCAGAGGGAGCCATACGATAGTCTATTACCTTAGTCCTCCTGATTACCTGAAGAAACGCCTATGATTCAACGAAGGAAGGCTATTTATTACTATTCAATACTAGAAAATAGCACAGATATAAATTCATGGGACATGGGATGGAAAGACTGTGAGGTGACCTTAAAGTGAGTGGCTGTAGGATTCCTCATTCTCAGGTCTATCCTATTATAAGACATAGTCCTGGCACTAAGTTTAGCCAAAACAAATAAAGGCTGTTTAGTCAATGTGGTGCCTTTAGAACAACGTCTATTCTATAACGACCATGTTTGCAGACTGAAAACAGGCACGTACATGAATCAATGCCAGACCCTCAAATCCCGTGTGGATCCTCCGACCTGCCCCTCTGAAGCAACTGAGTGAAAACCACTGAAAGATACTAACAGGCCCGTGTTCCATGAAATACGCTAATTTTAAATGGTTACTTCAAAATGATAAATTATGGACGCCGACTCTCAGAAAGGAGGGTGAGATAGCAAGAAATGTTCTGACAATGAGCAATGCTGGCTATACATCCTGGACTTGCTTTCTGTATCCACATCCTCCAGCCCCACTGGTAGGAAAACGCAAGGTTATAACTGGCGTAACATCAATTAGACCTACTGGGTGAGGAAGGTGGGAGACGTGAGCAAGGCTTCTCAGTCCCACTTTAAATTGGAGATTACATCCCAGAAGCGGTAGGATTATTGAGAAACTTTGGGAAAGGAGAGAACAGGGCTAACTGCACTGGGGAAACAGAATTCAGCAGAGTGAGCAGGGTATACAGGAAGGTCATGGGGGCAGCCAGTAGATAGAACCAAACAGGGATGTTCTCGATAGTTCGAAAGTACTCTAAGATAGCTACAGTGAGACCGTAAAATGCGTGATGCCCTTAGGAGCTGTGGCTGAGCACTGTGATGTCCTTGGGAGCCATGGCTGACCACTCTGACAGCTCAGGAGGGAAGAGGAGCCTGGGTGATACAGGACTGTCTCTTCAAATGTGCCACCTGGAAAGCCCACTTCCGTGCCCCACAGCTTTGATCAGGTGAGGCCAGAGTTCTGCAAGGCTGCTGGCTCCTCCAGGTGCCTTCTCTCTCTGACCAGTTCCCACCCCACCCTGGGTCTCAGGTATCCTCTCACAGATCATGGCTGTAACTCTGTCCTGGCACTTATCGCTCTACTTAAAATTTTCAAAATCAGCTTTCAATGTTTGCAAAAGAATTCAAGATTTTTTTCAATTAAAATATTAATACATGAAAGTTGTCTCCCTCCACCTCCCTGAGCTCAATCCAGATGGGACCACAGCTAAAAATCTGCTGTAATTCTTTGAAGTTTTTTTCTTTCTTCTTCTTCTAATAAATGCGTTCCTAGCTCCTATCCCGGCATGATGGCTTCCGTCTCTGATCCTAACACTTTGGAAACTGAGGCAGGAGTATTATTACAACTTCAAGACCAACATGCGATGCATAGTGAGTTCTAAAGGAGAGCGATGCATATAGTTCTAAGTTCTAAGGGAGAATGGATTACGGAACGCGGCCCTGTCTCAAAAACAGAGGGTTTTAATATGGATCTGTTTTTTAGGAGTTCTAAGAGTTCTCTAAAACCTTCAGAGTCATGTTTTGTCATTACCCATCAATCACAGCCGTGCCGTCATGCACAGTTATCCTTCCTTCATTTGAATGCTGTGTGACACTCCAGCATATGTAAATAATCCAATGGTTTTGCCATTTTCCCAGCAGTAAGTGCTTCTAACACTCTGCTGCGAATGAAGCCAGCAGCCACATCCTTGCCAAGTGTATGTTCACGTATATGCAGGCCCTGTTGGAGGAAGGATGGTGAAGAGGGTGCCTGCACACGTGGAAAGGAAGGAGAAGCATTCTTTAAACTGCTTGTGTCAGGAACCTAAGACACTCTTGAAGGGCCTGCGAGAATGCAGCAAGAATTTCAATGCTAGTCGGCTCTCCAAAATTAGGAAACACCTTCCGGGCAGGAGACCCAAACCGCCTCTGCCCTGCTTGATTTTTGATGAGCCAGTGGACTTAACTATCCGCTGCCCAAGTAAGTGAACAGAGTAATGTGTGCCTTGCAAAAATTACTGAGAAGATCCAATATGCATATCAGCAATATATATAGCGAGCTTCCTGATTTTCCTTAAGTTTTCCCTCTTAACTTATTCTCTGACCCAATAGCTTGGTGGGCAATCAGAGGCTTCAGGCTTGAGCCACGAATGTAAAAGCCAGCTTAGCGGTTCGGGAGAACCGTACAGCCTGACAGTGCCACAGCCTAAGTGAGCAGCTGTGGCTGGAGACCCAGGTGCAGCATCCAGGCACCCGCAGGCTCAGAGCGAATGCCCTACGGAGCAGAGACAAACACGGTGTCTAAGAGGGGCTTCAGCGTGTTCGTCTGGGAATCAGACAAAAGCAGGAGGAGAGGTCAGCTGTGAGCCAAAGGCAACCGCGGGAACTAGTATATTACCCAGAAGCCCTTGACTCTAGATTCCGGACCATGAGGCCCAGCTCTAAACCCAGCCAGATGGTGAGTTGCAGATCAGCAATCTATTTCACCTTCCGTCTCCTAGGAAATCAAAAGAACTCATTATATTAATTTTCTTTGCAATTCCAATTTCACACAGTAAATTGCCCCATTAGGATACGCTGCAGCTCAGCGTCACTTCCAGCCACGTTTCAAAGCACTGGCTGTGGCTTTGTCATTTTTGCCTGCAGGGTGCCATTAGAGAGCATGCTCCTCGCACCATCTCTATGGGCCTAGCAAAGAAATATAGCCAGGGGAGACAGACGAAGCATCCTTTCTGAGCAAGACCGTAAGCCATGGGGAATGAGTTTCCATTGTTCTTAAGAATAGTGCATGTGTGTATAGCTTAAATGGGTCAAATTTACAACATGAACTGACCTCAGTGGTGGGTACAATTATAAAAAGTATTTTCTGAAGCAACCATAATTGAAATTATCAGGAGTAACTACCTCCTTTAGGAATTGTGTGTGTTAGGTTGTTACATAAGCAGACTGGGGTAAGATTTTCTGAGTTCAGATTCAACCCCCACCTTCCACGGATAGGGCGAATATGGAACACTCTGCTTTGGTTCCATTGCCTATGTGAAATTTCGGGGACAACATAACTTGCGACACAAGCCTGCGGTGAAGGAAAAATGAAGCAATCTGGTACACTTGTCCCAGAAGCACTTCCGTGCTGGCATGGCCATACCCTCCACCCTGCCAGCCTTGGCCCTATACCTCCAAACACCCCAAAAGAGGAACATCTTTCCCTTAGAACGAGCTTCATCTCTCAACAACCCCCTAAATCCCACTCTCCTCTCTCCCAGATCTAGGCAATCAAAAGATTCTCTAGAAGCCTGCCCTAGATCTAAACCCCTGAACTCTCCTCAGGTGCAATCCCCTCCTCTCTCCCTGTGCCTCTGCCTTACTAGAGGCTCCTTTCTCATTTCCTGTGCTCTAATAACTGCCTGCTTGACTCTGTCTTCTAGTTTTTCTTTCATAAATTTGCCCTGTACCTGGCTACTGTGAAGGCTGCGTGACATTTCCGGAAGTCACTGTGATATCCCCACCCCCACCTGTGTGCCTCATGCACTGGGCTGCAACTGCTGAGCAGCACAGTCAAGGTCTCTACACCCCCTGCCTCTCCAGTCTGTCCTCCATCTCCTCTGCTGTTTGCCATATTAGGTGGGACCCAATCACATTGCCAGCTGTGCTCCAGTCAGGTCCCAGAATCCGAATTTTAGAGCAGTGGTTCTCAACAGTCCTAATGCTGTGACCCTTTGATATAGTTCCTCACGTTGGTGGTGACCCCAACCATAAAATCATTTTCATTGATACTTCCTAACTTTAATTTTGCTACTTTTATATAAACCGTAAATAAATATCTGTTTTCTGATGGTCTTTGGCAACCCCTGTGAAATGGTCATGTGACTCCCCCAAGGGAGAACCCACAGGTTGAGAACCACCGCTTTAGCCCATGAAGGACCATAATGTTCCCAGTACTATAATTTACACAGGGGTGTTCAAAATTAATTGCTTCCTACTAAAGGACAGGTGGAATGAAGCACACTGAAACAATAGTGCCAATGTTCTCACACCAACTAGAGGACCGGGAGAAACTTTTCATCTTTCTAACTATTACCCTGGTCCAAATGCCTGTGGGGACATCCTGGATGAGAAACTCAACTGTCCATTCACAACTGTAAAAGAAACCATTCTGCAAAGATGATCGCATTTGCGAATCACACCCTACCTTTAAGCTAGGGGTAGAGAGACAAGCTACAGAGATTACATAGCAGCTTTAAACAAGTTCAACAAAGAGAATTCAGCTGACCGTCAGGGAAGGAGCAGGGTTTCCTCCAGGCTGGGGATGCAATAGAGCTGGGGAGTTTGTGGTAGGCAAGGCACTGCGGGAACCAGAGGAACCACTGTTAACTCACGGATTCACGTCCAGGGCCATGGTCTGTGACCCTATCAGGCCACAGAAACTGAGTCTACAGAAACTGGGGGAGTTTGCTGGGGCTAAAAGAACGTGGAAATTCTAATACATGTTCGTAGCTGCCCACGCATCATTCAGGTGGAGCAAAATCAACATATTCTCCAAACTCGATTCACTTTCAGAGTCATACAACTGGCTGGGAAGGACACTGATTTCTGGGGGTGGCAGAGGACTATGGTCACCTTACAGAATGACATATAGTATGCCAAAAAGGGGGAGGGGTAATGAATGCTGGTGTGGGGGATCTCACAGTAGAGAAGAAGAGGTATCTCCATTGCTTAGCAACTGGAGATACCTCACCTTGTCTCAGCCTCAGGGCACATAAGGGAGAGACCTCACACAAGATCCAAACATCTACAAACCACCTAGCAGAAGTGATGGCCACAAGGACAAGAAAAGAATGACAGCCACACTCCAGCTAGCTTGCTAACGCTGATCATTTTATAACCTACTTGAAAGTGCTCATTTTCATATGTGCTGGAACACATGCACATGCATGTTCAAATGCAGGTGAACTAACTCATTGTTCTGTAGCTTCCATGCCAAAGCTGAGTCGGCACAAATATGCAAGGCACACACATAACTTAAGATCTATAAAAAGCTTCATTAGAAAAACATAAAAGGTTAATATTTGCATATATTTATTTGCTATTTCGACATGTCATCACTATGAAATTCAAGTCAATTTACATTGTTGTTTTTCCGGAATCAATTTTCAACGTCTCACATGCAAAGTGTAGTTACAGTTCATCTCAGTTCACACCAACTACATATTACACATGGTGACCACGTGTGGCTGAGGGCTGCTGTCCTGGATGAGGGCAACCTAGAAGAGGCCTTCGATGTACTCAGATCAGGATGGGAAAGAAAATCATGTCCTCAGTGACAAAAAGCACGGACTGCAAACGTCAAGTGAACATGGCAGTCTAAGTACAGTGTGGGGCTGAGTGAAGAGCTTTGTGAGCAAGCATAGGGGCCTGAGGTCAAGATTCCAGAACCCAAACCACACACGCGTGCGCGCGCACACACACACACACACACACACACACACAACTGGGTATAATTATAAACATCTGTAACACTATTGTCGGTGGCACAGAGCCCGGCAGATCCCAGGAGCCCATAACCATGCCAAAGTAGCAGACTACAGGTTTAGAGAGAAACCCTCTCTCAAACACAAAGTTGGGAAGTGATTGAGGAAGACATCCAAACACTGATCTCTAGCCTCTACTATACAAACACACACACACACACACGCACACACGAGAGAGAGAGAGAGAGAGAGAGAGAGAGAGAGAGAGAGAGAGAGAGAGAGAGAGAGAGAACCCCCAAAGACCCATACCATGGACTCGCCGCTCCAGATTTACTCTATCCTTTTGCAGTGTGACCAGAGGAGGGCTACAGAGATGGGAGAATGTGGTGGCGAGCCCTGTGAGGACAGCCCTCCATGCCCTCCATACAGGACTCACTTATTGCCTATTTCCCCTATCCATAAATGTCACTTGAACACTCCGCCAATCCAGCAGGCATCCAGCTAACTGCTAATAAGACAGGATTTCTGTGGAACCTGGATTAACCTGAGGGCTCCCCGTCCAGCCCCGTGCCCGCCTTTTCCGCCTTTCTTAGTGTCAGCCTTGGCTCAGGGTTAGACCTAATCACATCAACTCTTACTTTCAACTTTACATATTACATTTCATCAGCTTTTAGAAATTCCCCTGGACTGTGATGCACGCACAAAGCTGAAGGTTAGCTTTTACTCTTATTTAACTGCGCTTTGAGGTCCCTTCTCCTTTCCATTCCGCGTCTTTCATTTTCCCTTAAGTAACTGTCACTGAATTGCATACAGAGATGTTTTTGAAACAGCATAATATCTGTGGCTTTAAAACTCTGCCACCTGTGACCTTCAAATCCTCAGGGAGATGTTTTCTTGTGATCCGCAGGAGATTCTTTTTTCTGAATCTCAGGTATTTCCCAATGAGCAAGGAACACTTTTTAGTCGCTAGCCGCTCTGAGTATACGTGACTAACCCAGGATAATCTGAATTTCCTTTAGGGTCTGAGTGTTTACCAAGAACCGGATCAGAGAAAATAATCCTCTCAGAGGGTGGAGGAAAGTAGCTCCTGGCTTAGGCTGCAGCAGGGAGAGGAGGGAGGGCATCACTCACTGCCCTGCTCGCAACGGGGAAGGGCTGGCTGCATTTTTCTATCACAGATAAATTTTTATAGTGTGATTCAACACAACCTTGGATGGGATGTTTTAACTGGAAGAACATATGGAGTTTACTTAGATGACAAAAAGAAGAAAAAGAAGGAGGAGGAGGAGAGGGAGGGGGAGGAAGAGGAAGAGAAAGAAGGAGGAGGAGAAGGAGGAGGAGGAGGAGGAGGAGGAGGAGGAAGAAGAAGAAGAAGAAGAAGAAGAAGAAGAAGAAGAAGAAGAAGAAGAAGAAGAAGAAGAAGAAGAAGAAGAAGAA